>NC_089841.1:264649643-264973643 GCF_035609145.1 Eleutherodactylus coqui | reverse complement strand
AAGGGGTTGTCCCGCGAAAGCAAGTGGGTCTATACACTTCTGTATGGCCATATTAATGCACTTTGTAATGTACATTGTGCATTAATTATGAGCCATACAGAAGTTATCAGAAGTTTTTCACTTACCTGCTCCGTTGCTAGCGTCCTCGTTTCCATGGAGCCGTCTAATTTTCAGCGTCTAATGGCCAAATTAGACGCGCATGCGCAGTCCGGGTCTTCTTCTTTTCTCAATGGGGCTCCGTGTAGCTCCGCCCCGTCACGTGCTGATTCCAGCCAATCAGGAGGCTGGAATCGGCAATGGACCGCACAGAAGCCCTGCGGTCCACCGAGGGAGAAGATCCCGGCGGCCATCTTCAGCAGGTAAGTAAGAAGTCACCGGAGCGCGGGGATTCAGGTAAGCGCTGTCCGGTGTTCTTTTTTAACCCCTGCATCGGGGTTGTCTCGCGCCGAACGGGGGGGGGGGGTGTTGAAAAAAACACAAACCCGTTTCGGCGCGGGACAACCCCTTTAACCTTCAAATCCACAGTGGATCCACAAATGTATTTAAAAGTGTTTGTGGATGCACTAGGGATTCTAACTCCCATAGAGATAAAGTAAAATGGAGCTTGCTGCGATTTATTATCCGCTCATGGCATCCACAAATAATTTAAATTCAAATCCTCTGGACTTAAATGAAGTGCGGATGCCCAATGATTTTCTGTGGGCGGCTATAGCTGCGGATGACCCATGGACATTGGGCCTAATACTACCGGGCTGGGCCTTACCATACATCATTTCAAAAGGGGAGTAACCAGTTCTTTTGGTGGAGGCAGATCTGCTTTTGAGCAGAGCAATGGGTAGGACCTGTGGCCATTTTAGGTGAGTCTACTGACAGAGCTTCCTTGTATGCCGCAAAGTGGGTAACGATGCGGCGTGGGACTGGGGGCAGGAAGGTGGGGATTATACAATAGCGAGCAGAGTTAGTGGAGGGGGGAGGAGTTAGGACAGGAAGTAGAAGGAGTGAGAGCGGGAAAAGAACACAAACAGCCTAGGAGGGGAAGAAGAAGGACGCAAGGAACAAAGCAGAGGAAGAAATCCGGAGCAGCAGCAAGAGAAAGAACAAAGTAAAAACATCAGTAGCAGAGAAGACAAGAGTTGGGAAAGAAAGAAGCCGTCGGAAGACAAAAGAAGGTCAGAAGAGTCGTGTGGCAGACGCAAGCAGCGGGATAAAGAAGGGAGAAGATGGAAGACCTACGTTCCAGGATCCAAGCAGCGGTGATGAAGGACGGCACCGGATGGCTTGAAGAGGTGCTGGCAAGCTGCAAGACGATCGCCGAAGCCAGGAAGCCAGTCGGGCAGGAGGAGCAGCTGCGGAGGCCAGGAGAGGAGCCAGCAACTACCGAAGATGCGCCCCGAGGGAGACCGCGCCGACGACAGCAGCCCCCCGCGAGACTAAGTGCAAGCCCAGCGCCGAAGAGGGGAGGAGGAAGAAGCAGCCTGGGCAGCGCAGGCCCGAAGAGGGACGGAGGAGCGAGACGGAAGTCAGTGCCGGAACCGCGAGGTACGGCGGGAGAGCAAGCAGCGGAGGAACATTGGACACTTACTGCCGGGAGTCCGGAGCAAAGGGGACGGCGTTCGGCAGTCACAGCGGACTCCGATCAGCAGCAACATCGCGCAGCCGGGCGCAGGGATTGTGAGCATCAGCGAGGTGAGCGCGGCGGGAGCAGTGGAGAGGAGCAGGGGAGCGCGCGGTCAGGCCGCACGTCCTCTCAAGATGGCGGCGCAGCGCAGGCGGGGGCACAGGCAGTGTTGGTAGCGCAGCGCAGAGGGAGCACATGTGGCAGGGGGGAGGGGGGAGGGAGGACAGAAGACATGAGGGGGAGAACGGAGTACAGGGGCCCACGCAACCCCCCCCCCCCGACACACAGCCCGGGGAGCTCCAGCCTCTCCGACAGTAGCAGAGAGTGGGAAGGCAGCACACGTCACCATCCAGGGGAGGCAAGGGGTACAGGGACAGCGAGCCGCAAAAAGGGAAATAGGCCAGGTAGGGGCACACACAGCCCTCAAGGGGGATCGGGTAGGCGACACCCAGACCCATGGCACAGCACTTCAGCCCCCCCCACTCAGCACATGGCCACATTACAGGGCCAGCAGCCCACCTCCACCGGGTACCAGCACCCAACAGCCCAGAACAGCCAGCATAGGCATTGTTATATTAACCCCCACTACATCCCCCCTGTAGCAGAGCCCGTAGTTTATCCCCCCCCCCCCCCCACATAGTCAGGCTACACGTAGGAGCTCTAAAAAACAGGGCCAGGGAGCCAGGCAGAGGCAGAAAGAGCGAGCCAGAGAGTTGAGGCAGGACAGAGAGTTTCAAGCCCAGCTAGAGATGTCAAGCGTAGGACGTAGTGCTGGCAGCAGGGCGCGCGAGTCAAGTGAGGAAGTAGGGAGCAGCGGCCAGGACGAGTATTACATCGACAGGATCAGCCACGGAGGTCGGACCCGCAGTCATCCCTTTATCAGAAGGTCCGGGAACACCGTAGGTGGCAGGAGCACGCGCAGGATCGGTCAGGGCTGGACCAGCCTGGCACGTCTCAGTCGGATAACGCAAGGAGGGCTCTGCAGTCGAGTGGTCGGCAGCCCGCGTATGATATGGGACGGAACCGAGGGAGCGGTACAACGAGGGCATCACCCTTGGCGACGCCGGAGGTCCGTCCAATTGGTGAGTCTACCCTATGCAATGTTTGGAAAAATGTTTCGGATCCCGCATCGGGTGCGGGGAAGGATGATTTAGTGTCGGTTCTGAGGTCGCTGCTGAGCAAGATTGATCCAAAAAAAGGGGCTTTCAGTGTCCTGTGTGGCTCCAGGGGGCGCAGGCCCGCCTGTGGGAAATGTCGGTGCTTGCTCAGCAGCGGGTACAGAAAGTGTTCCAACGGATGGTTTACAGTATGCTGATTCGTTGTTTTGTGGGGTTGCCCCTTTAGGGGTGGGTCTGCCCGATGACGTGGTTGATAAAATTAAAAATGGTGTGTATATTGATATATGGTCCTTGCTTTCAGCGGACCATGTGATAGTGGATAAAGAGCGGTCAGAGCGAGGTGCTGATAAAAAACCGAAGATCGCTAAAACTTTTGGAAACTGGCTACAAGCCTTTTTGGTCTTGGTGCATGTGACATGTCAAAATCAGCCGCAGAAAGCCCCGGAAATGATGGTTTATTTGAATACCATTTATAGCGCGTACCGATTGCACGGAGGTGCAGCGTGGTGGCGCTATGATGAAGATTTTAGGCGTCGGGTGTCGGGGACTCAGACAAGTTGGGCCTCAAAGGCCACTGATGTATGGATTCAGCTGATCCTAGCACAGTGTCCAGCCAGGACTTCCATTCCCGGGGGAGCCGTGGGAGGGACATCTCAACCACCCGCGGCATCTCCTAGGCCGAATGGCTCCTGTTGGTTGTACAATGAGGGCCATTGTCGATTCTACGCCACCTGCAAGTTCCGGCACGAGTGCTCGGTATGCGGGGGGCAACATGCGGCAATTCGCTGTTTCCGTAAACAAAGGACGGTACCCGCGGTGGGTAGCACCGGCGGAAATGCGAACCCCAGTGAGAAGCCAGTACCTGGATCCGTGGTTAAACATGTACCACAGGAAACAGGAAGCAGAAATCCTTAGGTCAGGTTTTCGGGAAGGCTTCAAAATTCCGTATGCGCATCAGCCTGCCACTATGTTATGCCCCAATTTGAAATCGGCAAGAGACGATATTGAGTTGGTAAGGGAGAAGGTCCAAAAAGAAGTGGAGTTGGGCCGGATGGCCGGCCCTTTCAGTGATCCTCCTTTCGAGAACTTGCGAGTGTCTCCTTTGGGTCTGGTACCTAAAAAGGAAACCGGGAAGTTCCGCTTGATACATCATTTATCTTTTCCGACGGGGGGATCGGTCAATGATGGCATCTCAAAAGAGGAGGCAGCGGTAGCCTACACGTCGTTCGATTGCGCTGTTCGGTTAGTAAGGTCGGCGGGTAGATTTGCCCAGTTGGCAAAAACGGATATCGAATCGGCGTTCCGCCTGCTCCCGGTTCATCCGGAGTGTTTTCATCTTTTGGGATGTTGAATTGAGGATCAGTTTTTCGTCGACATGTGCTTGCCGATGGGATGCTCGATCTCATGCTATTTTTTCGAGTTATTTAGTTCTTTACTTGAGTGGATGTTAAAGTATGAGACGGGTATCACATCGGTAATCCATTATTTGGACGATTTTTTGTTCGTCGGTTCAAAGACATCGGGCGATTGTGGGTTCCTAATGACGAATTTTAAGAGGCTAATGCGATTAGCGGGGGTCCCATTGTCCGAAGAAAAGACGATGGGCCCAGTTACATGCCTAACGTTTTTAGGGATAGAAATCGATTCGGTGTATATGGTTTTCAGGTTGCCGGCGGACAAAGTGGCAAGGCTGCGGCAAACGGTCGGCGAAGTGGCTAAGTGTAAAAAAGCGACGCTGCGGAAGGTTCAAGTTTTGTTGGGTCTTTTAAATTTCGCCTGCAAAGTGATCCCCATGGGGCGGCCGTTTGCCAGGAGACTATCATTGGCGACTGTGGGGGTCCGCGAACCACACCATTTCATACGCGTGACGGCGGGCATAAAGGCAGATTTGCATGTATGGACGGTATTCCTGCATTCTTTCAACGGGCAGGTGGTATGCCCGAGGGAGGATGTGGAAGGAACCGACATCAGCTTGTTCGCCGATGCGGCCGGTTCGGGCGGTTTTGGCGTGATTTTCAACAACCATTGGTGCAGGGAGCCCTGGCCAAGGTCATGGAGAAAAAAAAAACGTGGACGAAGAACATAACGCTGTTGGAGTTTTTCCCGGTGGTGGTAGCGATCGAGTTATGGGGATCAGAGTTACGAGATCGGAGAGTGTGTTTTTGGTCAGATAACGCGGCGGTTGTGCAAACGATAAACAAACAATCGTCTGCCTCCCTGCCGGTTTTGGCCTTGTTGAGGCACGTGGTACTAAGATGTTTACAGGGCAATATGTATTTGCGTGCAAAACATGTCCCGGGTTGTGACAACAGAGCGGCTGATGCACTCTCTCGTTCGCAGATGGAGCTGTTCAGGGAACGGCACCCGCAGGCGGATGCCGAGGGGGTACGCTGCCCGCCTTCCTTATGGAATCTGGCAGAGGAGAGTTGTTGAAGCTGGTGGAGTCATCTGTGGCGGTTACAACGTGGAGAAATTACAATTCAGTTTGGTTATCATGGTTAAAGTTTGCTGGTGGAAAAGTGCTAGGAGGTGAAAGGGCAAGGTCGGAGACCTTGGATATGCTGGCGGAGTTGCGAGAAAAACGGTTGTCGGTAGGAACGGCAAAGAAGCATCTATCGGGAGTGGCGTTTTTGTTAAAACTACACGGGAAACTAGATGTGACTAAGGAATTCGTGTTCCAACAGATAATTCGGGGTTGGAAAAAAGAAAAGGTCCAGACGGATACGCGTCGACCAATGACATTTTCAGTGCTGATGAGCTTGTTGTCGGTTGTGGAGGCGGTATGTGCGGATAAATACGAAACGCTATTGTTTAGAACGGCCTTTTCGTTGGCGTTTTTTGCGGCCCTACGGATCGGCGAAATGGTCCCGGCAAGTAGAGTTAAGTCGGGTGGCCTACGGGTAAACGACGTTATTGCTACGGGATCGGCCATACGGATAGGCATAAGAAAGTCAAAAATGGATGTTTATGGGAGAGGTGACTGGCTCACCATTAACCAATTAGGGGCACAATGGTGCCCGGTGGAGGTAACTAGCGAGTACATAAAAAAGCGCCCCCAGAGCGGACAATTTTTAGTGCATGCATCGGGATCCCCGCTCACACGTTTCCAATTTTCGGCGGTTTTACGTTCGGCGTTGAAGAAGTGTGGTTTGGAGCCGGCAGAATTCGGGACACATTCATTTAGGATTGGGGCTGCGACGACGGCGGAAGCCCACGGTCTGACGGAAGACGGCTTAAAACGGTTGGGGCGATGGAAATCGCAAGCGTACAAGTCATACGTACGACCGGACCGTACGGTAGAAGTGGCTTTGGTGACGGATTGACGTGCACGGATTAAAGGCTTAGTGTTACGTAGGTGTGTTTCTTTCAATTTGTGGGTATTTGCTATGTCTATTTTGTTTCAGCATCTGACCCATGGCATGTTTGGATCATCGGCCACTCGTTTATCTATTGGGCGGAGAGAAGAGTGGCCACTCGACCTATGGGAAGGAATCTGGGTCTGAGTGGCGCGCTTGTAAACTGGATTGGTGTGCGGGGGCTTCAATGGCCCAGGATTTTACAATTTGTTCTAAAAATCAGCAGGTGGACCCCCCGGAGAGTTATACTGGTCGTTCACGCCGGGGGGAACGACTTAGGAAAAACAAAAATGAACGAGTTGTTAGTACTAATGAAACAAGACATGATGCGGTTTCGAGACTGTTTCTAGGATTGTGTTCTTGTATGGTCGGATATCGTGGCCAGGAGATGCTGGAGGGGTGCCAGAGATGTGGATGCGATCGAACGAGTGAGAAGATTGATAAATCTGAGGATGTCCAGGTTCGTGCAATCATTGGGTGGAGTGGCAGTTCGCCATTGGGAGCTCGAGGACAAAGAAAAAGGAGCACTTAGGGATGATGGAGTGCACCTTAATGATGTCGGTTTGGACACCTTTTTGTCAGGACTTCAGGACGGAGTGGAGATGGCATTGGCTAGGGTTGGCGTGGTGGGGCGGGATGCGCCATAGGAATACGGCGCATACCGCGTGATGGGAGCTTCCCATGCGGGCTACGGCTTAGAGGAGGGTTTTCAAGCCCTAGGTAACAAGGGGCTTACGAACGTCCTGTGGCCGTTACGGCGTTAAAAGTTCAACAGCTTACGGCATGGGAAAGCGTTAGAAATTTAGACTGAGGAAATTAGGTTAAATTAAAGGTTATAAAATATGTTTAAAAAATGTTAATAAAGCTGTGGCCAACCCACGTTTTCAGCAAGAAGTTGTAAGTATTTGTTTATTATAGGATATGTTTATTATATGGTAAGTGAGCGTACATTTAGGATTAGGATGCCCCCAGTCCTAAGGCAAGTTTTAAAGTCCAGTTCATGTGCTCAGCCTTTACTGAGCTCTGGGGTGTGTAGGCAGTGTGTAATCTCCATCTGATCTTGAGACAGCTGGCTAGCTCTTGTATGACCTCCACAGCAAACGCTGGTCCCTTGTCTGACCAAATCCGCATCAGTAAGCCGTGTCTTGGAATTATGTCTCTCAGTAGCACTCTGGCCACTTCGGTTGATTTCTCAGTCCTAGTGGGGTAGGCCTCCACCCACCTCGTGTACAAGCACACAAAGACCAGGAGATACTTCCACCTGTCAGCTGCAGGCATATAAGTAAAGTCCACTAGTACATCTTGGAAGGGAGCTGCTCTATAAGATTATATCCCTGAAGTTTTCAGAGGACCTTGTCTGGAGTAATTTTTAGCGCAAATGACATATTTTCTGGCTATCGCCTTGGTGATACTGGTAAGTCTTGGGACATACAGCACATCTTGGATAGATTTTTCAAGGCGGTGGTTCCATAGTGTGTGTTCTCTTGCACTTTCTTGACAATCTCTGGTGCTAGTTCTGTCGGGACCACAATTCTTCCATCTGGGAGGGTGTACCTGCCTTTAGGAGTGTATTCTCTGGCCTTCGTTTTCAGCCATTTCTGTTCATCTTGATTGTAGAAGGGGCTCCAGTTGCTGAGGGGAACGGGGTAGAGGGCTTGTAGCTTGACAGGACTATCCGCTTCCGGGAGAGAGACCGCTCACTTGGCTGCAGCATTTGCTTCTGTTTCCCTGTGCAATGAGTGAGTCTCCTTTCTGATGTCCTTTACAGTGAATGACTGCCACTTGGGTAGGGGTACACAGCTTCTAACAGTTCCAGAATGAGAAAAGTATGCTTCATGTCTTGATCCGTTGAGGTGATCAGACCCTTTTCTTGGTTCAGGGCCCCATGAAGATGGAGAGTGAGGAAGGCCTACTTTGAGTCAGTGAAGATATTGACTTTCACCCCAGCTGCCAGCTGTAGGGCTCTGATAAGTGCAATAAGTTCCACCTTTTGAGCTGAAGTTCCTCTGGGCAGCGGTTCTGCTTCTGCAGTAGTCTGTAAGGTGACCACTGCATATCCAGCATATTGAATATCTCCATCTACAAAGCTGCTACCATTTGTGTAATATTCAACATCAGGAGCTTTAAGAGGTGTGTACTGAAGATCAGGACAGCTGCTGAAGACCTCATTCATCACTTCACAGCAATTATGGTTAGGGGCTTCAGGTCTGGTGGGCAGCAGGGTCGGAGGATTTAGAGTAGTGCACATTTCAAACTTTAGTCTTGGGACCTTTATACTTGATCATGTGGGTATTGGTCAGCCAGCAATGACTTTTGGTGTTCACCAATGTTGGGACCGAATGAGGCACCTGTACCTGAGATCTTGGCCCAGGGTAAGCTTGTCAGCTTCTGTAACCTAGGCCAGTGTTGCTGCTATCGGGCAGGGAGGCCATACAAAGCCACCTTGTCAAGTTGTTTGGAGAGATAGGCAACAGGTTGATGCCATGATCTCATCATCTGGGTGAGAAGACCGATCACCATTCTCTTCTTATGGGCATACAGAATAAATGGTTTCCCCAGATTGGGTAAACCTAGTGCGGGTGCCTTTAGCAGAGCTTGCCTGATGTTGTCATAGGTCCTTGTGTGTTCTTCTTCTCAGCAGAAGGGGGCATCTTCACCTCCCTTTGTGACTTCATAGAGGGGTTTAGCCATCTCGGTAAAGCTAGGTATCCATATTCTGCAGAATCCAGCAGCTTCAATGAACTTTCTGATTTCTCTTCTGGTGGTTGGTACTGGGATATTGCAGACGGCCTGTTTTTCTTCAACACCCAGTTGTTTCTTCCCTTGTGAGATGACTGGTATTTGACAGTTGCTTGGCAGATTTGTGCCTTTTTCCTTGAGACTTTGTATCCAGCCTTAGAGATAATGCAGCACTGTCTAAGTGTTCTGCAGACATTGTTTAGAGGTAGATCCAGTTATGAGGAGGTCATCCACATATTGTAGCAATACAGTTCCAGGCTGGGAAAAGATAGAGAGTCTACTTAGGTTAGTAGCAAGAGTGTGGTTGAGTTCTTGAATCCTTGGGGCAGGTGGGTCCAGGTAAGCTGGTACTTTTTCCAGTTCTCAGGTCTTCCCATTGAAAGGTGAAGATGAGCTGACTGTCCTTTGTCAGCCTGATGGTGAAGAAAGTGTCTTTCAAGTCCAGCACAGTAAAGTGAGTTGCTTCCTGCGGTATCAGACCGTGGAATGTGTATGGGTTGGGCACTGTCTAAAGCAATGTGACCACAGCTTGATTCGCCGCTGTGAGATCCTGAACCGAGCGGTACTCTGATGTTCTGAGTTTCTTTACAGGCAAAAAGGGGGTTGTTCGAGAATAATTGCACTTCTTCAGAATGCCATACTTTACAAACTTCTCAAGATATGCAAAGCCATGGCTGGCAGCAGGAGGCAAGTGGTATTGCTCGATGAACACCAACTGTGCCCCTAGTTTCAGCTGTACTGCCTCTGGGGTATATTCCGGGCTAATCCTGGTGGTTTATCTTTCGCCATACTCCTGGTAGTTTCATTACTAGGGCTAGGGTGGGGTCAGGGTACTCTTGCTGTCGAACTACAGCAAATAGTCTCAATTCTTCCTCTTGAGAAACTGTGAGTAAGAGGATTTGGGCCAGAGTTGGAACATCTTCTGCAAGTTGTAGCATCATCTGTCCATCCAGTTCAAAAGACACTTGGACCTGCAGTTTTCTCAACATATCCCATCCCAAGAGTGGTATTGGGCAGTCCGCTAGGTACAGGAATTATTTTCATATAGCAGGGAAATGCGGGCAGAGTAAGATCGAGGCTGAAGTGGGGGCCCTGAGTGTCTACCACGTGCATGTCTCTGGTAACAACCCTTTTAGATTTGGCCCCTTCCTCCTACTCTTCCGGTAGTAGCAGAGGAAGTAAGGGGGTAGTCCTTACTCCAGTGACCATGCTTCCTGCCTCTTTTGCATTGGTCTCTATCAAGGGGGCGGTCTCACGGCCTGCCCTTCTGTACCTATGGAGCAGGTGGATTACTTTGGGCGTTGTAAGGAGGTGGGGGCAGTCTGGACTGGATTGCTGCTGCCAGTAAGTCTACCTTCTTTTTCATTTTAACAGTCCTTTGTCTCTCAGATTCCTGAAGTGGGCTCGTGAGTGCTCATGATACTTTCCAACAGCTCCATCATTGGTTTTTCAGAGAATGAGGGAGTGCTGTTCTTTCACTTCAGAAGGTCAGAACTGGTGAAGGAAACATATAAGAAAGCTGTATATCCATTTGCAGTAAAAGTTTCTCAGAGGAGCAATATGGGCTTGGCATTCTTAGATCTCGTTACAACCGGGTAGGATCTTATGGGGGCTTGTTCCCAGTGGTGTGAACCCTCCCTGGGTCAATGTTAGTGGCCCTCCCTTTCTTCTCTTCCCCATCCCTTTCTTTTTCTTCTGGCCGCACCTGAGGTAAGTCAGAAGTAGGTGGAATACCTATCAAGGGGGTGGTAGCAAGGGCAGGTGCTCCAGCCATCCCTTGCAGACTTCCATAGGAGGGCAATGATTCCTCCTCTGTTTCTAGGGCATTTTCTTTTCTTATTGGGCATGGCCAGATGCCACAGTTCTGGCCACCATTATACGATATTCATTTTCATACAACATCTTAATACATGGTGTTTTCATTCTAACAGCCATTATGCAATATAGGAAAACATATATCCATTACTTCTATCACATAAAACCAACATTTCCAAACTTTCAAGCAATTCTAAATTAAACGGGTTTTCCGGTTAAAAATACTAATGATGACCTATCATCAGGATAGGTCATCAATAGTTGATCGCCCAGTGTCCGTCGCTCTGGACCCTGACCAATCAGGTGTGCGAGCACAAGCTGTCAGTGCCGCAGTAACAGAGGTTGGAGTAGAAGTCTTCGTGCCAACCTCCCATGTATTGGCTGGCGCTGGTAACTTCAGGCACAGCTCTCATTGAAATGAATGAGAGCCGTGTCTGCAGTTACAAGCGCTGATCACTACATAAGAGGTCGTCGCCGAGCCTTCTGCGCCGATCTATTATTGCGGCGCTGACAGCATGCGCCCGCTCAGCAGATCGGTCAGGGCCCTGAGCGGCGGACCCCGGCCAATCCACTATTGACCTATGCTGATGATGGGTCATCAATAGTATTTTTGACCGGAAAACTTCTTTAAGATTACCCTCTTGGAGCCATGCTGACAATAGCCTCAGCCATTCTATTTCAGATACATGTTTCAATCTCTTGCTTTGCAATTTTTTATCATAATTTTATGATATAATTTACTGAAATTCTTTAACATACATTCCAAAAGTAAGTCAGAGGTCAGTTATAGGCTCTTCTCCATCTACAGGTCAGACGACCATTATAGGTTCGGCTCCATCTACAAGTCAGAGGACCGCTATAGGCTCAGCTCTATCTACAGATCAGAGGTCAGTTATAGGTTCGGATCCATCAACAGGTCAGAGGTCAGCTATAAGCTCCATCTACAAATCAGAGGTCAGTTAAAGCTCGTCTCTATCTACAAGGCAGTTATAGCTCTGCACCATCTGTAGGTCATAAGCTATAGGTTTGGCTCCATCCACAGGTCAAAGCAGGTCAGAGGTAAATTTTAGGCTCAGCTCCATCTACAGTTCAAGGTCAGTCATAGGCTAAGCTACATAACTTATAGGCTCAGCTCCATCTACAGGTCACGAGTACAGTTAAAGGCTCAGCTTCATCTAGAGGTTGATGTCAGTTATAGGCTCTGCTCCATCTACAGGTCAGAGGTCAGTTATAGGCTCCATCTACATGTCAGTTAAAACTCGTCTCCATCTACAAGTCAGAGGTCACTTATTGCATCAGCCCTATTTACAGGTCAGAGGACCGTTATAGGCTTGGCTACATCTACAGGTCAGTGGTCAGGTATAGGCTCTATCTACAGGTCAATTAAAACTTGTCTCCATCTACAAGTCAGAGGTCAGTTATTGACTCAGCTCTATTTACAGGTCTAATGTCCGTTATAGGCTTGACTCCATCAATAGGTCAGTTATAGGCTCAGCTACATCTACAGGTCAGAGGTGCGTTATATGCTCGACTCCATCTGCAAGTCAGAGGACCGCTATAGGCTAAGCTCCCTCTACAGCTCAGACGTCAGATATAGACTCTATATACAGGTCAGTTAAAACTCGCCTCCATCTACAGGTCATAAGTCAGTTATAGGCTTCATCTACAAGTCAGAAGTCAGTTATAGACTTTGGTCCATTTACAGGTCAGAGGTCCGTTATAGGCTCAACTCCATCTGCAAGTCAGAGGTCAGTTATAGGCTCGGCTCCATGGACAGGTTAGAGGTCAGTTATAGGCTCCATCTACAAATCAGAGGTTAAAGCTTGTCTCTATCTACAACTCAGGTATAGCCTCTGCTCCACCAACAGGTCAGTTTTAGGCTCAGCTACATCTACATGTCGATATCGGTTATAGGCTATATGTACAGGTCAGTAATAGGCTCGGCTCCATGTTCAGGTCAGTAATAGGCTCGGCTCCATCTACAGGTCAGATGTCAGTTATAGGCTCAATCTACAGGTCGAAGGTAAATTATAGGCTCGGCTCCATCTACAGGGCAAAGATCAGTTATAGGCTTGGCTCCATCTACTGGTCAGTTATAGGTTCTGTTCCATCTATAATAATAATAAAATAATAATCTTTGTATAGCGCCAACTTATTCCGCAGCGCTTTCAGGCATGGATAAATGCAAAACAATACAACAATTGCAACAAATACAATGTGAGGTACATTGGGTTAGACACAAATGGGATGAGGGTGGTACAGGAGGTGCAGGGGTTGGGGAACACAGGCAATAGGAAATTTTATGTACAGATCATTTATTAGAAGGCAAACAGGGTGGAGCACCATAGGGAGGGGCGAGGGACTAGGTCAGGAGATTTGGTATGCTACCCTGAAGAGGTGCGTTTTTAAGGCACGTCTGAAATTTCGTGCATCGGGAATTGTCCGGATGCCTTGGGGTAGAGCATTCCAGAGGATGGCTGCTGCTCTGGTGAAGTCCTGTAGACGAGCATGAGAGGTTCGTATTACAGGGGTGTTTAGTCTGAGTGTGTTAGCCGATCAGAGTGAGCGGGCTGGGTGGTGTACTGACAATAGGGAGGTGATGTATGGTGGTGTACTGACAGTAGGGAGGCTATGTATGGTGGCGCAGCGCCATGCAGAGCTTTGTGAGTGAGGTAGAGGAGTTTAAATTTAGTTCTGCAGTGGATGGGCAGCCAATAAAGCGACTGGCATAATGCAGAGGCGTCTGAATAACGACTGGATAGAAAAATGAGTCTAGCTGCTACATTTAGTATGGATTGGAGTGGAGCAAGTCTAGTGCGGGGGAGGCCGATGAGTACTGAGTTGCAGTAGTTAAGCCGGGAGTGGATGAGGGCAACCACGAGTGTCTTTAGCGTGTCCGTGGTTAGGAACGGATGTATTTTAGCAATATTTCTGAGGTGCATGTGGCATGTTTGGGCCAGAGATTGGATATAGGGGGCAAAGGAGAGGTCAGAGTCCAGTGTGACCCCAAGGCATCGGGCATGCCGTCTGGGGGTTATGATGGTGCCAGACACTGGAATGGAGATGTTGAGGGGAGGTTGGTTAGAAGGTGAAAAGACAAGCAGGTCAGTTTTAGAGAGGTTTAGTTTGAGAAAAAGGGAGGACACAGTGTTAGAGACAGCGGACAGACAGTCGGTGATATTTTGGAGGAATGGTCCCGAGATCTCACGAGAGGAGGTGTATAGTTGGGTGTCATCAACGTAGAGATGGTATTGGAGGCCAAATTTGTGGATGGTCTGTCCAATTGGGGCAGTATAGATAGAGAAGAGAAGGGGACCAAGGACCGAGCCCTGGGGTACCCCAACAGCAAGAGGAAGTGGAGCAGAGATAGAACCAGCAAAGGAAACACTGAAAGAGCGGTCAGAGAGGTAGGAAGAGAACCAGGAGAGAGCAGTATCCTTTAGACCAATAGAGTGGAGCATAGTGAAAAGGAGATTATGGTCGACAGTGTCAAATGCAGCAGACAGGTCAAGGAGGATTAGTAGGGAGTAATCACCTCTCGACTTTGCAGTCATCAGGTCATTTGTTACTTTTGTAAGGGCAGTTTCGGTCGAGTGTAGAGAGCGGAAGCCAGACTGGAGGGGGTCAAGGAGCGAGTTGTCAGAGAGAAAGCGAGTAAGGCGGGAGTAGACCAGGCGTTCCAGAAAATTGGGGATGAAGGGGAGGTTTGAGATGGGTCGGTAGTTGGCAGCATCAGTTGGGTCCAGGGTTGGTTTTTTAAGGAAGAGGGAATATAATGAAGTGTTTGAATAAGGAGGGAAAAGTGCCAGAGGTTAGGGAGAGGTTGCAGATTGTAGTGAGGTGAGTAATGAGAGCTGGGGAAAGGGACCGAAGGAGGTGAGAGGGGAGAGGGTCGCTAGTGCAGGTGGTGGGGCGGGCAGCGGAAAGGAGCCTGGAGACTTCTTCCTCTGTCGTTGGTTCTAGCGTAGATAGTGAGTAGGTGCTGGATGCAGTGCTGATGAAACTGGGATCGGGGCTAACCTCTACAGCATAAAGGTCAGTAATAGACTCGGCTTTATCTACAGGTCAACAGTCCGATATGGGCTCGACTCCATCTACAAGTCAGAGGTCAGTTATAGGCTAAACTCCATCTACAAGACAGTTAAAGCTCGTTTTCATATACAGTTCGAAGTGGTCAGTTATACGCTCAGCTCCATCTACAGGTCAACGTACAGTTATACGCTCAGCTCCATCTACAGGCCAACGTACAGTTATACGCTCAGCTCCATCTACAGGCCAACGTACAGTTATAGGCTCAGCTCCATCTACAGGTCAGTTAAAACTTGTTAAACACGTAAAAACTTATCTCCATCTACAAATCAGAGGTCAGTTATTGGCTCAGTTCTATTTGCAGGTCAGAGGTCCGTTATACACTTGACTTCATCTACAGGTCAGAAGTCAGTTATAGGCTCAGCTCCATCTACAGGTCAGGGGTCCGTTATATGCTCGTCTCCATCTGCAGGTCAGAGTACAGTTATAGGCTCACCTCCATCTAAAGGTTTGAGGTCAGTTATAGGCTCCATCTACAGATCAGAGGTCAGTTAAATCTTGTCCATCTGCAAGTCAGTTAGAGCTCAGCTCCATCTAATCTACAGGTCGAGGTCAGTTATAGGCTCAGCTCCATCTACAGATCGATATCAGTTAAAGGCTAGGTTCCATCTACAGGTCAGTAATAGGCTCGGTTCCATCTACAGGTCAGAAGTCAGTTATAGGCTCCAACTACAGGTCAAAGGTCAGTTATAGGCTCGGCTCCATCTAAAAGGTCAGAGGTTGGTTTAGGCTCCATCTACAGGTCAGAGGTCAGTTATAGGCTGGGCTCCATCTACAGGTCAGTTATAGGCTCTGCTCTATCTACAGTTCAGTGGTCAGTTACAGGCTTGGCTCCATTTACAGGTTAAAGGTCAGTTATAGGCTCGACTTTATCTATAGGTCAAAGGTCAGTTATAGAATCGGCTTCATCTACAGGTTAGTTATAGGCTTGATCTACAGGTCAGATGTCAGATAAAGCTTCTACAAGTTAGAGGTCAGCTATAGGCTCCATTTACATATCAGAGGTCAGTTAAAGCTGGTCTCCATGTACAAGTCAGTTATAGCTCAACACCATCTGTAGCTCATAAGACAGCTATAGATTTGTCTCCATCAACAGGTCAGAAAGCAGTTAAAGCTTGTCTCCATCTACAGGTCAGTTAAAGGCTCTGCTCCATTTTCAAGTCAGAGTTCAGTTAAAAGTTGACTCCATCTACAAGTCAGAGCTCAGTTATCAGCTCAGCTCTATTTACAGGTCAGAGGTCCATTATAGGCTCAACTCCATCTACACGTCAGAGGTCAGTTATGCGCTTGGTTCCATCTAAAGGTCAGAGGTCCAAGATAGGCTCGGATCCATCTACAGGTCAGTTTTAGGCTCAGCTCAGTCTACAGGTCGATATCAGTTATAGGCTCGGCTCCATGTTTAGGTCAGTAATAGGCTCGGCTCCATATACAGGTCAGAAGTTGGTTATAGGATCAATCTACAGGTCAGTTATAGGCTCGCCTCCATCTAAAAGGTCAGAGGTTGGTTAGAGGCTCAATCTACAGGTCAAAGGTTAGTTATAGGCTTGGCTCCATCTACAGATTAGTTATAGGCTCTGCACTATCTACAGCTCGGAGGTCAGTTATAGGTTCTGCTCCAGCTACATTTCAGAGGTCAGTAATAGGCTTGGCTCCATCTACAAGATAAAAGTCAGTTATAAGCTCGACATCCTCTACAGTTCAGTTATAGGTTTTATCTACAAGTCAGATGTCAGTTAAAGCTTGGCTCCATATACAGGTCAGAGATCAGTTATAGGCTCTGCTCCATATACAAGTCAGAGGTCAGTTATAGGTTCTGCACCATATAGAAGTCAGAGGTCAGTTATAGGCTCTGTTCCATCTACAGGTCAGAGGTCTGTTATTGGCTTGACTCCCCCTACAAGTCAGAGGACCGCTATTTGCTAGGCTCCATCTACAGGTCAGAGGTTGGTTATAGGTTCCATCTCCATTTCAAACGTCAGTTATAGGCTTGGCTCCATTTACAGGTCAGAGGTCTGTATTGGCTCGACTCCAACTAGAAGTCAGAGGACCACTATTTGCTCGGCTCCATCGACAGGTCAGAGGTCAGTTATAGGCTCAATCTACAAATCAAAGATCAGTAAAAGATCTGCTCCATCTACAAGTCAGTTATAGCTCAGCTCCATCTCATAAGACAGCTGTAGGTTTGGCTCCACCCACAGGTCAGAGGGCAGTTAAAGCTCGTCTCCATCTACAGGTCAGAGATCAATTAAAGGGTGCATCTACCGGTAAGTTATAGGCTCGGCTCCATTTACAAGTCAGAGGTCAGTAATTGGATCAGCCCTATTTACAGGTCAGAGGTCCGTTATAGGCTTAACTCCATCTACAGGTCAGAAGTCAGTTAATGCTTGTCTTCATCTACAGTTCTAGGTCAGCCATAGACTCGGCTACATCTACAGGTCAAAGGGTAGTTATAGGCTCAGCTCCATCTACAGTTCGAGGTCAGCCATAGGTCTGGCCACATCTACAGGTCAGAGGTCAGTTATAGGCTTAGCTTCATCTTCATCTACAGTTCGAGGTCAGCCATAGGCTCGGCTACTTCTACAGGTCTGAAGTCAGTTATAGGCTTAGCTCCATCTACAGTTCAATGTCAGTTATAGGCTGCATCTACAGGTCAATAAAAACTTGTTTCCATCTACAAGTCAGAGGTCAGTTATCAGCTCAGCTCTATTTACAGGTCAGAGGTCCATTATAGGCTCTGCTCCATCTACAGGTCAGAAGTTAGTTATAGGCTCCATCAACAGGTCAGAGGTCAGTTAAAGCTTGTCCATCTACAAGTCGAGGTCAGTTATAGGCTCAGCTCCATCAACAGGTCGATATCAGTTATAGGCTCGGCTACATCTAGAGGTCAGTTATATGCTGCATCCACAGATCAAAGGTCAGTTATAGGCTCGGCTCCATCTAAAGGTCAGAAGTTCCTTATAGGCTCCATCTAAAGGTCAGTTATAGGCTCTGCTCCATTTACAAGTCAGAGGTCAGTTATATGTTCTGCTTCAACTACAGTTCAGAGGTCAGTTATCAGCTTGGCTCCATCTACAGGTTGAAGGTCAGTTATAGGCTTGGCTTCCTCAGCAGGTCACTTATAGACTCCATCTGCAGGTCAGAGGTAAGTTTTAGCCTCGCCTCCATCTACAAGTCAGAGGTCAGTTATAGGTTCGGCTCCATCTACAGGTCAGAGGTCAGTTATAGATTTGGCTCCATCTACATGCCAGAGGTAAGTTATAGGCTCGGCTCTCTCTATAGGGTAGAGGTCAGTTATACGAGGGGCTGCTGATAAGTCTTTGCCTTTACCCTGAAAGAAATGAGATAGGAAGATGAAACTTTACATTTATTCCACATCCTCTCCACTGATGTCAACACACTTCTTACATCGGTATTCCAAGTTCTGTAAGCCTTGCAAAAAGAAGGATTTTGGTTGTGCCTGAAACCAGTCATCCGTAGCAGCCATGGCATTAGAAATGGTGTGAAATTTGGTACCCTTGAGTAATGTGGGTAGTCAGCCAGCTGGAAGCCTAGCTCCACCAGTTTTGCCGTGGTCGCTTGTGCAGTGTGAGCGGAGGCATTGTCTTGCAGGAACAAGATTCCTGTGAACAGCTTGCCGCGCCTTTTGGCCTTCAGAGCTGCTTTTAATTGGTCCAAAAGTTCAATGTTATACCTTGCTGGTGGAATGATTTTGAAGGTAGTCCACTAGCAGCACGCTCTCCTTATCCCAGAACACAGACGCCATCACCTTAGTGGCTGATTTTTGCACCCTGAACTTCTTTGGGTGAGGAGAACCACTGTGCCTCCACTCTTTTGACTGCTTGTCGGTTTCAGGGTCATACAAATAAATCCAGGTCTCATCCAAAGTGACCAGTCGATCAAGGAAGTTCTTATCAGTCTGGAAACGCTGACAAATGGACCAGGAAGTTTTCACTCGCATGCTTTTCTGATCTGTTGTCAAACATTTAGGGACCCACTTTACAGATAGCTTCTTCATATTCAAATGTTCATGGATAATGACACAAACACGTTCACCAGAAATCCCCATGATGTCTGCTATTCCTGCAGCTGAAATTGGCTGATTCTCCAGCATGAGGTTGCACACAGTATTGACGATCTACGGAACACCAAACTCTCTCGGTCGTCCAGGTCGTTCCTCATCATTCGTGCTGAAGTGGCCCGTTTTAAATTTGGCATCCCAGTTCTTAACTGTAGAATATGAAGGGCATTGATCCCCCAATGTCTGCGACATATCACCATGTATATCCTTCGCAGACTTCTCTTACAGAAACAAGAATTATATCCCTCCTCTGCTCTCATTTGCTGTGAATATCGCCTTAGACTCCGCCATTTTGTTTTTCTGCGTGCCGAGATCACTGTCGCCATAAGCTACAAACACAAAATTTTGAAAACATATATTAGACACATAAGGCTTTCATGTGATGTAACATTCATTACCATAGAAACTAAAAAAGAACACAAAGCCAAAGACTTATCAGCACCCCCTCGTAGGCTCAGCTCCATCTACAGATCAGAGGTCAGTTATAGATTCTGCTCCGTCTACAGTTCAGGTAGTCAGTTATGGGCTCGGCTCCATCTACAGGTCAGAGGTCACTTATAGGCTTGGCTCCATCTACAAATCAGAGGTCAGTTATAGGCTTAGCTCCATCTATAGGGTAAAGGTTCGTTATAGGCTCTGCTCCGTCTACAAGTCAGAGGTTAGTTATAGACTTGGCTCCATTTATAGATTAGAGGTCAGTTACAGGCTCGGCTCTATCTACAGGTCAGAAGTCAGTTATAGGTTTGGCTTCATCTAAAGGTCAGAGGTCAGTTATAGGCTTGGCTCCATCTACAGGTCAGAGGTCAGTTATAGATTCGGCTCCATCTACATGCCAGAGGTAAGTTATAGGCTCGGCTCTCTCTATAGGGTAGAGGTCAGTTATACGAGGGGCTGCTGATAAGTCTTTGCCTTTACCCTGAAAGAAATGAGATAGGAAGATGAAACTTTACATTTATTCCACATCCTCTCCACTGATGTCAACACACTTCTTACATCGGTATTCCAAGTTCTGTAAGCCTTGCAAAAAGAAGGATTTTGGTTGTGCCTGAAACCAGTCATCCGTAGCAGCCATGGCATTAGAAATGGTGTGAAATTTGGTACCCTTGAGTAATGTGGGTAGTCAGCCAGCTGGAGGCCTAGCTCCACCAGTTTTGCCGTGGTCGCTTGTGCAGTGTGAGCGGAGGCATTGTCTTGCAGGAACAAGATTCCTGTGAACAGCTTGCCGCGCCTTTTGGCCTTCAGAGCTGCTTTCAATTGGTCCAAAAGTTCAATGTTATACCTTGCTGGTGGAATGATTTTGAAGGTAGTCCACTAGCAGCACGCCCTCCTTATCCCAGAACACAGACGCCATCACCTTAGTGGCTGATTTTTGCACCCTGAACTTCTTTGGGCGAGGAGAACCACTGTGCCTCCACTCTTTTGACTGCTTGTCGGTTTCAGGGTCATACAAATAAATCCAGGTCTCATCCATAGTGACCAGTCGATCAAGGAAGTTCTTATCAGTCTGGAAATGCTGACAAATGGACCAGGAAGTTTTCACTCGCATGCTTTTCTGATCTGTTGTCAAACATTTGGGGACCCACTTTGCAGATAGCTTCTTCATATTCAAATGTTCATGGATAATGACACAAACACGTTCACCAGAAATCCCCATGATGTCTGCTATTCCTGCAGCTGAAATTGGCTGATTCTCCAGTATGAGGTTGCACACAGTATTGACGATGTACGGAACACCAAACTCTCTCGGTCGTCCAGGTCGTTCCTCATCATTCGTGCTGAAGTGGCCTGTTTTAAATTTGGCATCCCAGTTCTTAACTGTAGAATATGAAGGGCATTGATCCCCCAATGTCTGCGACATATCACCATGTATATCCTTCGCAGACTTCTCTTACAGAAACAAGAATTTTATCCCTCCTCTGCTCTCATTTGCTGTGAATATCGCCTTAGATTCCGCCATTTTGTTTTTCTGCGTGCCGAGATCACTGTCGCCATAAGCTACAAACACAAAATTTTGAAAACATATATTAGACACATAAGGCTTTCATGTGATGTAACATTCATTACCATAGAAATGAAAAAAGAACACAAAGCCAAAGACTTATCAGCACCCCCTCGTAGGCTCAGCTCCATCTACAGATCAGAGGTCAGTTATAGATTCTGCTCCGTCTACAGTTCAGGTAGTCAGTTATGGGCTCGGCTCCATCTACAGGTCAGAGGTCACTTATAGGCTTGGCTCCATCTACAAATCAGAGGTCAGTTATAGGCTCAGCTCCATCTATAGGGTAGAGGTTCGTTATAGGCTTTGCTCCATCTACAAGTCAGAGGTTAGTTATAGACTTGGCTCCATTTATAGATTAGAGGTCAGTTACAGGCTCGGCTCTATCTACAGGTCAGAAGTCAGTTATAGGTTTGGCTTCATCTAAAGGTCAGAGGTCAGTTATAGGCTTGGCTCTATCTACAGGTCAGATGTTGGCTATAGGCTCCTTGTGCTTTAAAGGGGTGGTCTCGCGAAACCAAGTGGGGTTATACACTTCCGTATGGCCATATTAATGCACTTTGTAATGTACATCGTGCATTAATTATGAGCCATACAGAAGTTATTCACTTACCTGCTCCGTTGCTAGCGTCCTCGTCTCCATGGTTCCGTCTAAATTCGCTGGCAGCTTGCCTTTTTAGACGCGCTTGCGCAGTCCGGTCTTCTCCTTTCAGCACGAGCCGCTTCAGTGTGCTCCCCGCTACAGCTCTTCTGCGCATGCGCAGACGAGCTGTCACTGCTCGGGAGCGCGCTGGAGCAGCCATTCTGTACCATCCTCTGTTAGAGGAAGGTGCAGAAACTGGAGCCGCCCAGCGGAGAAGCCCAGCCCAGCCCAGCAGCCCCGAGAAGCCGCCCAGGTAAGTGATGGGTCGGGGGGTGATCTTCTCTAACAGGTGAAGGTCCCGGGCCACAGCGCTAGGTTCCGGAGCCCAGCGCTAGGTTCCGGAGCCCAGGTGAAGGCCCCGGAACCTAGCACTGGGCTCCGGGGCCTTCAACTGGGCTCTGGAACCTAGCACTGGGCTCCGGAACCTAGCGCTGGGCTCCGGGGCCTAGCGCTGGGCTCTGGGGCCTTCAACTGGGCTCCGGAACCTAGCGCTGGGCTCCGGAACCTAGCGCTAGGCTCCGGAACCTAGCGCTGAGCTCCGGGGCCTAGCGCTGGGCTCCGGGGCCTTCACCTGGGCTTCGGGGCCTTCACCTGGGCTCCGGAACCTAGCGCTAGGCTCCGGAACCTAGCGCTGGGCTCCGGGGCCTAGCGCTAGGCTCCGGAACCTAGCGCTGGGCTCCGGGGCCTAGCGCTGGGCTCCGGGGCCTTCACCTGGGCTCCGGAACCTAGCGCTAGGCTCCGGAACCTAGCGCTGGGCTCCGGGGCCTTCGTCTGTTGTCAGGGTATAGCGCTGGGGAGCCGGGAGCGTAGCGCTGGGGAGCCGGGGGCTAGCGCCGGTTACCTGCTGCCTGGCGGTGGGTGACTGGTTGGCGGCTGCGGGGCGTCTGGTTGCCATGGAGACACAGCTGGCAGCGTCTCGGGAGCGCGCACGTCGGGCTGCAGCAAGCGACGGGAAAAGAGCCGGCGGCCATCTTGGGGAAACTTTTATAAGTTGCTGAAACGCTGGAACGGTAAGTACGAACCAGCTAGAAAAGTCATTTACAGGGGGGCTTAATAATGTATGCTTAATTAGGGGGACTGGGCAAAAAAAAAAATTCACTGCTTCCTCGAGACATCTCCTTTAACTCTGTTTTATATAATTGTGGAACAGGAAAAAAAATCGTTATCTAACTCCCATTATTCCGAGGCCTTATTTAACGATGAAAGCTGCCACTGGTTGATTGCTCGGGCATTTGCTCCGCTTTCCTTTGTGGCACTTTTGATACATTTTCCCAAATTGTCTTCGACATTGGATTTTCTCTAAATGGGCAAAGAGCCCAGCATGTGTTGCTCTTGCCCCTAACCTCATTCTGCAGCGTCCTCCTACCTGTAGCTCTCCTGTTGCTGCAGAACTACAACTCTCAGCATCTCCTGGCAGCAGTCAATTCCAGTATCCATCCCTCAGTCACACGCTGAACTATGAGGAGATGATGTTCCGTGCAGTGTGCATTGTGGTCCACGAAGATTTTTTATCATGAACCCTCAGAGCCACTGATGACCCCACATTAGATGGCGTCCATGTGTTCACCACGGGATCTGCTGCAGGAAGCTCCGTTATTAAACAGATAATTGGTTTTGCTGTTCTGGTAACGGATTCCCACAAGAGTCTGTTGTAGTGATTTCTGCCGTGTTCGGGTAATTACTGACATCTAGTAGTTTCTTATCTTTATTTTCACTGTTAATATCATCACTTTCTTCTGACTTGCGCTGGTGACTTCTCTCACTATATGCAGTATAGAAGGCTTGGACTGCAGTAAAATCAATGCCCTTCAATGTCCTGTCTAACTTGTATGGATTCATTGCTTTTCTAGTGGCCACTCCTTACTGGAGACAGAGGCCACGTCCAAATATACAGGAGAACTTGTGGAGCAGCTTCATTTGTAAATCCTCATCTCCGGACAGATCCGTCCTAAGGGGTCCTCTACGCAGCCACATTATCTGCAGCTACACTTGAAATCGGGACACTGCATGCCTTCCGGGATGACGGGACAGCACCCGAATATCTGGCCGGTCCCCCTGGAATTGGGTGGCATATTATCATATTTTATTTATAACAGATATGAATTCCACAGTTTGCACTGATCGTATTATATTGTAACAATACCCCTGACTATTTCTTTGATGCAGGGGATCATTTCCATGCAGGCAGATATCTAAATTGTTCCCAGCAAGAGAAACCACGTAATCTTGTAGATATGATACCTTTTAATGGCTAATAAAATACATGATGTAATAGCGAGCTTGCGAACCTCTCCGACTCTTCGTGCAACAGAAAACAAACTTTTTTTGTCTAGGTACTGATAGCGGAGTGAAAGTTTCAGGCCAGGAATGCTACAAGAGGTACACAAACATTTTTAACTAAACACTGATAAGGGATTATAAATGTATGGTCCCGGACTAACTGTTGATGGGGGTTTTCACCAGGCCAGCAGTCTTATCTGTGCTATAGATGTCTCACACCTCCCATTCACGCATAAATCCTGGGGAATAATTTAACCCAGTATTCAGCGTGTCGAAAGTTATCAATTTATATTCCCAAATTCTTCTATGGTTTTGTGATTCGTAACCACCCTTCAATATCAAAACTCTCATATCCCCTATGTCATGTCCATGATTAGAAAAGTTCTCGGGAGAGGGGCGGAGTCTGCCAGTGCAGGAGTAGGACGCATGTTACCTGGGCTCCCGCTGCATAAGAAGGGATAAGAAGGACACAATAACACATAACGGTGTACCCATAGAAGTGTACCCAGACCTGGCATTACGCACTTTACAACTGCGTAGGGCGGTGAGACCGATTCAGTATGAGCTTAGAGCCAATAACATCTTGTACAGATGTGGGTACCCGATCCAACTTACCGTCACGAGAAATGGGAGAACGGCGTCCTTCAAATCACCAGCAGATCTTCCAGGGTTCCTAGGAGCATTGGAGCTACTAATGGTGGCGATCCTAGATTGGCCACATGTACCGGCGTTACCTATCGGGCGCCAAGGGAGCCTTGGCAGGAAGTCAGGCCCCATAGGCCTCGAATTAATGGGCCCAACAGTAGAGCACAGCGCTGATTGAGCGTCATTAGTGAAGTCCTGAAAGTGAGAACATTCTGGGCTTGAGTTGTTGCAACATGCTGGCTGCACACAATTGACTTTTGGTGCTGTGGATAGTTATGTTCCATGGCTGACCACATGATGCTCCCAGCTCTAGTGGTCGGGGGTCAGTTGGGGTTGCGGTACAGAGATTTCGTCCTCCACAGAGGTTGAATAAGCATTTTAATATATGCGCAGTGAAGTTAAATGAAGCATGTAAATAATTTACTACTCTGTTTGTCGATGGGGGTGGTGGGAGGAGGGTTTGCTCCACTGCCTCAGATTTCCCTCCCCACGGCATGGACGATGCTCCGGTATTGTCTGCGACCAACCTAGGGTTGGTTTCCCACATTGCGAGATTGGAGATTCTCTTTTCAATCGACAGAGTGAATGCCATCTATCGCCTATCCTTCTTTCATACTTCTTTCCACTCATCTTTCCTATTTTTCTGGACTACGGCCTCTCTAATGCCTCAAGTGCAGTCTGCTTCTGAAACATCCCTTTCAGTCAAGGAGATACCGCTATGACTAGCCTGGCCTTCATACAACGCCAGGGGACTGAACCCTCCCGCCAAGCGGGGCCAGATTCTGGCGCATATACACAAGAGACGGGTCATGATAGCCCCCATTCAGGAGACATAATACAGAGCAGGTCAGGTCCCCAAAGGAAACAACAGATACTACACTAGTTGGTATCATATTGGGCATCCTGATAAGAGGGTCTGTGGAGCATCAATAGCAATACACAAGACTCTCTGCATAGACTCCTGGCCTCCAGGGTGGACAGTGATGGTAGATTTATCTTTCTAAAACTAGACCTAGGAGGGCGTATCTTGACAGTAGCTAATGTTTACTCTCCAAATTCTGGACAGGTCTCGTTTGGCTGCCGCATACTGGTGGAGCTGGCGCGGTTCGCCTCGGGCTCAAGGATCGTCCTTGGTGGAGACTTCAACCTCAGTTTGGATCCTGATATGGATTCATCATCAGGTAGGTCTGGACCCTCCTTGGTGGCCTTGCGTAGATTGCGGAGACAATTGTCAGAGCTGATACTCGTTGACCTCTGGAGAATTCTTCATCCAGGGGTCAAGGACTACAGCCACCACTCGGTTTCCCACAACAGTTATGGGAGGTTGGACTACATCTTTATTTCACATGATCTCTTGGATCTAGATCCCAGATGCTCTATGGGCAATTTCATTTGGTCAGACCACGCGCCTGTCAATGGGGCACCCCTAGGACAGGGAAAAAGAGGGGGCCTGAACTCTTGGAGACTGAACGACAATCTCCTGAGTGATGCCTGTTGTCTGCAGGAGGTCAGTTAGGCCATAGAGACTTTCGTTGACGTACACAGAACTGACACAACACCCCCGACTGTCCAGTGGGAATCTCTTAAATGCGTGCTAAGGGGCATTTTCATCTCACATGGGACACGACTTAAGAGGGATAGGACGGGCAAGTTATCGGACTTGATCTCTCGGCTGGATAAGGCGGAACAGGACAATAAATCGGCTTTTGATTGAGTCAGCTGGACGTCACTAGCCAACGCCATTAGAGAAAACAAGGAAATAGCGAGCTACAAAACAACCAGGAGTGAGCACAAGGTGGCTTTGTTCGCTGACGACCTGTTGGTCTATACTACAAACCACAGACAGGCCTTACCCGCCATCTTGCGAGAGTTCAAAAGATATAGCCAGGTAAGTAATTTTAAAATCAATCTGACTTAATCGGAGATCCTGAACATCACGCTCCCAGTGGAGGAGATTACACAACTATAGCCCATGTTTCCTCTGAGATGGCGGGAGGACTGTATTAAATATTTGGGGGTGGTTTTATCTCCTGATCCGGGAAAACTATTTGATCTAAACTTTGAGCCCAACCTTCTCTCTATAATAAAAGACTTGGATAAATGGCGTCTGCTGACCCTCTCGTGACTCAGCAGAATAAATACGCTTAAAATGAACTCCCTGCCCATACTCCTCTAGCTTTTTCAAACACTACCCATAAAGATCCCAAGAGACTACTTTATCAGATTTCAGAAGTGTATTAGATTTCTTTATCTCTTAATAGGTCCTGAAGTCATGCAGATAATGTATTTCAGTTTGTCCTGGAGTGGATGCTGTTATATTGTGTTTATTGCAAAGTCTCTAATAAAAACACATTTTGAACATAGAAAAGTGCTCAGCCGCAGGTAATTCTCTTTTTCTGTGTTTAATCGTGTGGCGATGAGATCTCATCCTCACTTTTAGTCTTTCTCCTGTTTCTCCGACATAAAGACCCCCAACAGGACATTCACTGCACAGGAGCAGGTACACAACATTGGACGTGGAACATGTGAATGTCCTCGGGATCTTATAGTCCTGCTGTGTGTTGGGGATTTGTATCCTGTCTGCGGTCCGTACATGTCAGCAGGTCTTGCAGCTTCTTACATTACAGGGATACGTTCCTTTTTGTGTGTCGGTGGATAATGAACTCTTGATTATAAAGTTCTTCAAGTTAGAAGGTTGCCTGTAACACAGAAGAGGAGGGTCCGGGAATATGGTTTTTAAACAGTCATCCTTGTGTAGGGTATGGTGGAGTTTCTTTGTGGTTTTCCTTAGTACCTCTAGTTGCGGATTGTAGGTCACTACTAGAGGCACATGATTGTTTCTTTCCTTGTATTGGAGTAGTTGATTCCTGGGTATCCTGATGGCTCTGGTGATTTGGTCATCAATTGAGGTGGGATGGTAGCCCTGATTTAAAAATGTCCTTTTAAGATATGTATGAACAGCATTTCTGCAGCGTCTAGCTGCCACTAGGGGGAGCAAAAAGGACACTTGTTTTATACAGAGCTGTTATGTATACAGTGAGCTCCCCCTGGTGGTTTCTGTGGGAAGCATCATTTTAAACTGCAATGCATTTTTTACAGAAAGAGAAGATCCAAGTTGCAGGGGGAGTCTCCCACAAACAAAACTTTCCTGCCAAGGAAATTGTGCCCTGAAGGAAATCAGAAAGTACCAAAAAGCAATTGATCTGCTAATCCAAAAAGCTCATTTTGCCAGGCCGATGAACGGACGTGTTCTCTGTGGCTGCTCCTCTCGCCCTTCCATTTGAAGTGATGAATAGGACAAATCTTTTACCTTTTAATTCCTGCAGATGAGAGAAGTCTCCATGGTGTTCCTCTGGCAAAGTGCAGCAATTATGGCACCACACGAATTCTGTATATGATGGACTGTCCATGTAATGCAAGGACCTGCTGGGCCATCAATGCAAGAGCTGCTCTAGCCCCTTAGTGACCACCAATAAGCCTTTTTATGGTAGTCACTAAGGGGCCTTATTTCGATGGATATGCTAATTAATGGCATATCCAAATAAGGCCGGTATGGGTATGACGACAGCCAGGCTCCAGTTGTAATGACTGGGAGTGGAGACATTTCTGATCCCATCCATTTAAAGGGGTTTTCAAGGCAAAAATACTATTGATGACCTAACCTCAGGATAAGTCATCAATAATTAATCAGCTGGGCGGGCATCCGCTGTCAGCACCGCTATACACAAAGATTGGAGCCAAAGCTGCTACTCCAACTCCTGTGTAGTGGCAGGACTTGTAACTGCAGTCACAGCTCTTATTGAAATCAGTGACAGCTTGACAAAAAAAATGTCCGCCGCTTTGGACCCCGACCAATCAGGTAAGCGGGCGCATGCTGTCAGCACTGCAATAACACAGAGGTCGGAGCAGAAGCGGACTTCCGTGTAGTTGCTGGGGCTTGTAACTGCAAGCACGGCTGTCATTAAAAGCAATGGGTTACAAGCGCTATACATAGGTCGGCATGGAGGCTTCTGCTCTGACCTCTGTATATTTGGAGCAGAATTCTCCGCGCCGACCTCCCATGTAGTGGCTGGAGCTTGTAATTGTAGGCACGGCTCCAATTGATTTCAATGAGAGCTGTGCTTGCAGTTACAAGTGATAGCCACTACACGGAGGTTGGCGTGGAGGCTTTCGCTCCGGCCTCTGTGTTATTGTGACGCTGACAGCATACGTCCGCTCAGCTGATCGGTCAGGATCCTGAGTGGCAGAACCCAGCTGATCAACTATTGACGACCTATACTGATGATAAGTCATCAATAGTATTTCACTGGAAAACCCCTTTAACATGTTATTTATACCACATTATGAATGCCTTGAAAACGAAAACTGTCAGAATTGCAGATTTAACTAATCATACCTCTAGAAGTAATGGAATAAAAAGTGATCAAAACGTTAAATGTTCCCCAAAAATGAGATTAATGAAGACTATAGTTCATCACACAAAATACAAGCCTGTACGCAACACAGTCAATGGAAAAATAAAAATGTTCTTAGTGTACAAAAATGGCAAAACGTAAAAATAAGTGTATTAATTTGGGATGGCTGGAATTGTGCCAAGTCGGAGAATGATGTCATGTTATTTATTCTGCATGCAAAATGCTGTGCAAATAAGATCCAAAAAAACAATGGTGAAATTTCTTCCTTCTTAACCCCCTCCCCAAAAAATAATAAAAGTTATACAATACGTTATATGCACCCCAGAATGATGCTATTAAAAATTTTTTACCTGAAGATTTGGTTATCTTGAGACTTACCGGCCTGTAGTTACCAGGCTCTCTTTTGTGACCCCTTTTTGTATATTTGAACCACACTTGCAATGCGCCAATCCAGTGGTACAACCCCTGTCTCAACAGTGTCCCTAAATATAAGTAATTTACTTTTTAATCTTTGTTGGCTGGCTCTGCACTTCCTCCTGCATTAGGAAGGTGATATTTAGCAGGGGGTTCATTTTATCCCTCAGCATCTCATATGACATTTCTCTTTCTCTCATGAACATACTTGAGAAAAAAAAAACTATTTAATAGATTTGCCTTTCCCCCATCATTGTCTACGGTTTCTTCTGAATTATTTGTTAAAGTGACAGTGCTTTGAGTGTAAATCCTTTTACTGTTTACATAATTGAAAAATAGTTTAGGGTTATTTTTGCTCTCTTTGGCAATCAGTCTCTCTGCTTCCTCCATTGCAGGAAATGAATTATATTGTGGTCACTATTTCCCAAGTGTCCTTCAACCTGCACCCCCGTGATTCTGTCCAGTTTGTTAGTTAATATTAAGTCCAGAGTGGCCCTCCCTCAAGTTGGTTCCCGCACAAGTTGGGTAAGTTAGTTATCTTTAATTGTTCTCAAGAACTTCTAAGATCCGTAGGTTTCATCTTCCCATATTATATCAGATAATTAAAATCTACCATAATAATTACTTCATTGCAGTTTGACACCTCTTCTCCTTGTCTTATTAATAAATTTTCCATTTCTTTTGATATTTTTGATGGTCTATAGAAAATTTCTCAGATATTCTCACTTCAAGCTCACCCACTTTACTGATCAGACTTCAGTTTATATGGTTGCCGTTATTTGTATTCATTATGCTACTTATGGTCCTATTAGCTGCTCTATCAGTTCTAACTGTACTAACCCCCCCTTTCCGCTCGATCCCCATATCCATTTGTTAAACCCAGAACTTTGTCTACACTGTTTTCCCCCCTATTACTCTTTTTGCCCTCCCCCAGTTCCTGGATTAAACACTCCTCCAACCTTCTAGCCGTCTTCTCCCTATTGAGATGCAGCCCATCCCTACTGTAGAGCCTGTAACCAACAGCAAAGTCAGCCCAGTTCTCCAGGAACCCAAATCCCTCCTTCTTACACAAACTCCAGAGCCACCTGTTTAAGTCCCTAATCTCCTGCTGCCTCATGGTACAGGTAGTATTTCCGAGAAAACTACCTTGGTAGACCTTGCCCTTAGCTTAGCTCCTGGGTCCCTGAAATCATTTTTAAGTGTCCTGCATCGACCTCTGACTTTGCAATTGGTGCCAATGTGTACCATGACCACTGGATCCTCGCCAGCCCCTCCCAGTAATCTGTCAACCTGATCCACAATGTGTTGAACTCAAGCATCATGAAGACAACACACCATTTGACGATCCCGGTCTTTGTGGCAGATTGCCTTTTTTTGTCCCCCTAATAATTGAGTCTCCCCTGACCAAGACCTGTCTAGCCTGCCCTGCGCTCCCATTCCTCTTCTTACTGGAGCAGACATCCCCCTGGCAGTCAGAGGGCATGTCCTGCTGCAGCAGTGCTAACCCTGTAATAGCATCCCTCTCATCTGCCAATCTTGCAAACTTGTTGGTGTGTGCCAGTTCAGGACTAGCCTCCCTGATTCTCTTCCCTCTTCCCCTCCTCCTGTCACCCAGTTAGCTGCCTACTCAGCCTGCTCTCCCAAACTACCAACCACCCCCATATCTACTACAGCAAGTGCTCAGTGAGCAGCAAACTCCATTCCATGGTGTCAATGGATCTCAGTGTTGCAAGCTGCTTATTTAGATTCAGGCTCTGGGCTTCCAAATGTGCAACACGCTCACATCTCATACAGCAGTGTGCAGCCGACTGATCAAGGACCACATACATGGTACAAGATGTACACTGGATGGCATTTTCACATTCTAATGGGGATCTACTGTTTAACTTAAAGGGGTTGTCCTGCGGCAGCAAGTGGGGGTATACACTTCTGTATGGCCATATTAATGCACTTTGTAATGTACATTGTGCATTAATTATGAGCCATACAGAAGTTATCAAAAGTTATTCACTTACCTGTTCCTTTGCTGGCGTCCTCGTCTCCATGGTTGCCGTCTAATTTTCGCCGTCTAATGGCCAAATTAGACGCGCTTGCGCAGTCCGGGTCTTCTGCTTTCCTCAATGGGGCTCCGTGTAGCTCCGTGTAGCTCCGCCCCGTCACGTGCCGATTCCAGCCAATCAGGAGGCTGGAATCGGCAATGGACCGCACAGAAGCCCTGCGGTCCACCGAGGGAGAAGATGCCAGCGGCCATCTTCAGGAGGTAAGTAAGAAGTCACCGGAGCGCGGGGATTCAGGTAAGCGCTGTCCGGTGTTCCTTTTTAACCCCTGCATCGGGGTTGTCTCGCGCCGAACGGGGGGGGGGGGGGGGGGGGTTGAAAAAAAAACAAACCCGTTTCGGCGCAGGACAACCCCTTTAAAAACAAACAAAAAACAACTAGATCACACTCCTCACGCGCCTCTGCCCATTCACGCTCTCTCACGTTCCTCCGTGCTCTTTTTTAAAAATAAAAATCACTCATGCTCCCACCGCTCGTACACATTCTTACACACCCTCACTTACTCCACTCGTTCGCACTCACACACACTAACGTACACTACTTGTTCACACTTGCTCATGCAACCGGCAGGGAGCGGGGGAGGGGACGGGCAGCTAATAATTGGTTAAATGGGAAAATCCTGTATCACGTTGTGACGCCAACGTTCCCACACACCGTTATTCTATGCGGTGGAGTAATAAACACAAAGGCTTGTGTGTCGTACCTCAGATCCTCAGGAACGGTTCAGGCTGGTAAAACGTTACTTGAATAAACTTGAAATAACAGGCAGTTACAGGTATCATTCACTTGCATCAAATTACAGGCTGAAATTTAGAGGTTGGAAGGAAAACACAGGAACAATACAGCCCTATAGTCCACGTTATCTCACCGGTTCTGGAAATTGGATATACTCCGGAGGAGGTAAAATGTAGCAGTCATTCCACATACACTCTGGCAAACAATTATTAAAGTTGGCTTAACCTAGATGCACCCCGCACAACATCAGCGTAGGTGTCACAATTACATACCTCTGTGTGGTGATCCTAATGGCGGACGGCCACACAGGAAATAGATGCCAGTAGTGTGCACAGGTACCTTTTTTCTATGAAATTGGAGGTTGTGCACTCTCTCTCTGGTAGGGGCTCACTCCTCTCACATCCACTCTCCAGATGCTACGGGTAGTCGTTCCTCTTCCTCCATCTTCACCAACATGGAAGCTAATGGTGCTTCAATGCGGCCCTGTTTTAACCCTCAGCTAAAGAAGAAGATAGATCTTTTCCTGCTCTCAGACACTCACATTTATAACCTCACTTGTACCACATGACACAGTAGGATAGATACATTCAGCAGCAGAGCTGACAGGCAATGATTTTAGTGGAGTTAACCCTTCAGATGCTGCACCTGTACAATGCACATACAGAAAATTGAAATGACAGATTTGCACAGTGCATCCACATGAGACAGAACATGTATGACATTTATGGAGGGATCCAGAATGTTGTTCAGGGACACTACAGTTCCCCCCTACTTAAAAATAAGCCGACCCCGGGGCCTCTAAAACAGCGACGTACCAACTTAAGTGTAATACTTCACTATCACTAGAAAAGATTCCGCGCAGTCACGGAGTGTGCAAGACAAAAGCTGTAAACACAATTCCATCCTCTGGTTACCTATGTATAGTGGCTCCTGCACACTTGCGTTTTTGTTGCAAATTTTTTTCATGAGATATCCCTGCGTTTTTTTCTCGCGATTGTCAATGGGACTTTCTAATGTTGAAAACTCATCGCACAAAAATTGCAAAGCACAAACTTGTGATGACTTTTTAACATTAGAAAGTCCCATTGACAATCGCGAGAAAAAAACGCAGGGATATCTCATGAAAAAAATTTGCAACAAAAACGCAAGTGTGCAGGAGCCCTAAGGCTTAACCCACCCTTAGTGTACTAGTGACTAAAGGAAGTGTCATTTTCGTGTAAGACTTTGGGTTTATGACAGTGTGTAAGAAATTGATTTGCAAATACTTGTGAAAAATCTACCAGGGTGGACAGAATCGAAAACCACAAGTGTTGCTATGGAGCTTCATACATAACTCTTTGCTCCAAAGACTAGTGAAAAATTAGATCAGTGGAATGAACACTGTCCCTTTAAGAGAAGGAAACACACTGTGTGACCTATAGCAAAAATTAGAAGAGGTGACTGGCAGACAAAGAATACAGGCGGTACCCTAGAAAAAGAGAAAAATCATCAGATCAGTCAGTAGCTTCAATATATGACAGGCTGATGACGGGCTGCAAACACAAAAGAGTGGACTAAGAGGTACACAAGAGACCTCCAATCATACACATTGAACTATCACTCCATACATGCAGTCTCATACATATGGTGACTGTACTGGATTTGTATAAAATTAGCATGAAACTGATTATATTATACTAAACATTAATTAAGGATGAAGATTCAATGACTTTAAGAGAGAGAGCATGAGCACACAGACTTTCTAAAACTGTATACTCCTTTACTCTACTCCACCAGCACATATACGTGAACATTATTAAACATTGCGCAACTTTCTAAAACTTTTCAGCATGAAAAACAAGAGAAATGAAAATAGAGCAATGTCTCTTACATAAAGATTCTTATTGGAGATGGAAGTTGTTCTGTGGCAACAGCATCCTTCCAAGTTTGGTCCAATGCTGTTCCCTTCTTTCTTCCTCAGCCTCGGCTGCTGCAGCACCTCTCGACGGCAACTCTCTGTCATCCTCCAACTCTGGGAGACTGGTTGCAGATGAGGTGGAAGCGGTGTCCAAACTGTACATTGGAAACGCAGTGTCTGTGGAAGCAAACGGGCTGGATTTTGCCTTTCTCCCATGAAGTGAAAGCTGAAGTTGGCATCTCCGTACATTAGTACAAACGGACATAAAAGTTCTGGGATGTATTCCTGGACGACTTCGTTGCCCCAGTGAATTAAGATCCATACAGGGTGGGATGCCTGAGCAGTCACTCCGTTTCTCCGAAAAATATGCTGCATTAGGGCCGGCCTTATAGAGCCCTCCACATCTCCCAACGCTGCAAACATAGACAAACTAGAGATCTGCGGGTTTTCCTTCCAGTATCCAGGAAGCCTCATAGGAACTGGATCAATTGCAGCCACTGGACCTCGGCGCAGCCTACTCGTTCTTGTAGTGGGATCTATCTTAACGCTTGCCGGGCCGATCATCCTTTGGGCCCAGGAGTCTGCAGCTGCAGTTACCTCCCCCCACGTCGGGCACCAGCAAGTCCATGAAGCAGGGGTAGTCCCCCCCTACTTTGCGCCAAGCCAAGGTGTTGTCGATTTGGTGCCAAGCAACCTTGGTGGGAGTGAGTTGGCAGGAACGAGTCACAGAGGAGAGCATTAACATATAATGCGCACCATCTTGAGTGGCCCCACTGAAATTTGTATGGCAGTCCATTAACTTAGTTAGGCACATCAGGCGGGGAAGGGGATGGGCAGCTAGTAATTGGTTAAATTGGGAAATTTCTGTATCACGTTGCGACGCCACCGATCCCACACACCGTTATTCTATGCGGCTGAGTAATAAACACAGAGACTTGTGTATCGTACCTCTGATCCTCAGGAACAGTTGAGGACCAGTCAAACTTTACTTGTATAAAACGTGGATAAACAGGTAGTTACAGGTATCATTCACTTACATAAAGTTACAGGCAGAAGCTCAGAGGTAAGGAGGAAACACAGGAACAATACGTCCCTATAGTCCACGTTATCTATATCTCACCGGTCCTGGAAATTGGGTATAATCCGAAGGAGGTAAAAGGTAGGGGTCTCTCCACATACACTCTGGCAGACAATTATTGAAGACGACTTAGCCCAGATGCACTCTGCACAACATCCGCATGGGTGTCACAATTACGTACCTCTGTGTGGTGATCCTAATCAGAAAAAAATATGCCAGTAGTGTGAACAGGTACCTGTTTTCTAGAAAATTAGAGGATGTGTGCTCTCTCTCTGGTAGGGACTCACTTCTCTGAAAAACGTCTTTCAGCAGAAAACTGAAAGATGGGCACATTTAGACGCAAAGATTATCGCTCAAAAGACAGCTTTTGAGCGAATTTTGAGTGATAATCGTTGTGTCTAAATGGGGCTTTACAGCTTTAATGAAGAATCCAAGGCATCCAGGATGGTCTGGGATAATAATGATCATTTCATATACTGGGCACAAACTGTTGTGGAATATAAAAGTTTTATAAGGTGTGAACTTCACTTATCATGTTTAAAGTTACAATACAGAACAAGTTACAATCACAATTTAAAGACGTAGTGTAAGCAAAAATACAGAGAGCTGCCCATAGGATTCACTTGCCGTATCAACAAAAGTCATCAAAGGGGTTGTGCCAACTTGCACAACACCTCTGAGAATGGAGGGCCTGAGGCAAACAGCTGATCGCCCCAAGTCCCATTCTTGGCATCTCTGGAAATCAGCTGATTTTTCTGGGTGAATCCGCACCAAAATCTGCATCAAATTCTACACCAGAATTTGCATAATTGGTGCAGACTTTGATTAGGATCTGCAGCAGACGTAACCCCTTCAATTGAAAGGAATGAAATCTGCTGCAGATACTTGCCAAAATCCATACCAAATGGTGCTGATTTTGATGAGGATCCACAGCAAAATCCACTGTGCAAAATTTGCTGCAGATTGCGATGTGCATTGACATCAAAATCCAGCATGTGAGAACTCAATCTTAGGTCCAATGTCCACAGGCGGATCGGATTCTGCATGCGGGAGCCAGTAGTGGAATCCGACCTTGCCTGAGGACACTGCATTACCTGTCCGGGTTTTCTGTGTACTGTCTGGGTCTTCTATTTCCTGGTCTACGGATGCGTGCAGAAGCACAGTCCAGCGTGCATGCGCAGTATTTTTTTATTTTTATTTTGAACTCCTGCTTTCTGCGATTCAATTGTGTATGGGCTGCGGATCAGATGACTTCCATTGACTTCAATGAAAGCCACCCATGCGGGATCCGCAATGAAATGGAGCATGCTGTGATTTGTTTTCTGGACAAAAGGTCCGCAAATCAAATCCGCATGCTTTATTTTATCAGCGGATGCCCATTTTTCCCTATGGGCGGCTTGATTTGTGGATCTATTTTCCTATGGCAGCACCCGCGCGGATTCCGCAGATCAAACCTGCCTGTGGACGTTGAGCCTTAGGGTGAGTTCACACAGTGGATTGCGAGACAAAACTCTGCAGAACAGTGCAGTACAAGGTAAGTGAATGAGGTTTTAACAATCTCTGTTGACTTATGACGGAGGGATTCCACAGCAGAAGATGGGCATGCTGGGAATTTTCAAATCCACAGCATGTTCTATTTGTTATGGAAATGAAGTGAGTTCCACAGTGAAAATTTACATCAAATTCTGCATGGTGATTTTGGTGTGGATTTTCTCGGTGATGTGTCATCGTACCCTTAGACCGGCTTCACCCGAGCGTCAAAATCACACGAGATTTGTGCTTAGTGAGACTCACAAACCTCACATAAATATGAACTTTCTTTTTTTGAATGGGGTCATTCACAAGAGATTTTTCTCCTTTATAGCACCGCGATGCGGGAAGCAAATCACAATGTTTTATCTAGCTGCGTGATCTCGCATCGCAGCGTCCATTTGTTTTTGAAATAATGAAAACAAAGATCTGGTACCGTGTTAGCCAGTAGAGCAAAATGTGATTGTTCTCAGCAAGAGAAACCAAGTAATCTTGTAGATATGATACCTTTTAATGGCTAACAAAAATACATGATGTAATAATAGCGAGCTTCCGAACCAACGCAGGGTTCTTCTTCAGGCTTATGGATTGGATCTGAAGAGGCATGGATATTTATACACACTTATAACATACATACTTATGACAAGGCACAGATATGGATCTGATTGGTTCGCACTTAAAAGGAATTCTGCAACAGCAAACAAACTTTTTTTGTCTAGGCACTGATAGCGGAGTGAAAGTTTTATGGTCCCTAAATTACTGTTGGAGGGGGGAAAATGTCAGCAGGCTTGAATTGCTACAAGATATACACAAACATTTTTAGCTAAACACTGATAAGGGAGTGAAAGTTAATGGTCCCTGAATTACTGTTGATGGGGGTCTTATCTGTATAATGTCTCACACTTCCCATTCACGCATAAATCCTGGGGAATAATTTAACCCAGTATTCAGCGTGTCAAAGGTTGTTATCAATTTATATTCCCAAATTCTTCTGTGGTTTTGTGACTTGAAACCACCCTTCAATATCAAAACTCTCATATCTCCTATGTCATGTCCATGGTTAGAGAAGTGTTCGGCCACAGGTAATTCCCTTTTTCTGTGTTCAATCGTGTGGCGATGAGATCTCATCCTGGCTTTCAGTTTTTGTCCTGTTTCTCCAACATAAAGACCCCCAACAGGACATTTACTGCACATGATCAGGTACACAACATTGGACGTGGAACATGTGAATGTCCCTGGGATCTTATAGTCCTGCTGTGTGTTGGGGATCCGTATCCTGTCCGCAGTCAGTATATGTGAGCAGGTCTTACAGCTCCTTACATTACAGGGATAAGTTCCTTTTTGTGTGTCAGAGGGTAATGCACTCCTGATTATAAAGTTCCTCAAGTTAGGAGGTTGCCTGTAACACAGAAGCGGAGGGTCCGGGAATATGGTTTTCAGACGGTCATCCTTGTGCAGGGTATGGTGGAGTTTTCTTGCGGTTTTCCTTAGTACCTCTAGTTGCGGATTGTAGGTCACTACTAGAGACACACGATTGTTTCTTTCTTTCTCCTTGTATTGGAGTAGTTGATTTCTGGGTATCCTGGTGGCTCTGGTGATTTGGTCATCAATTGAGGTGGGATGATAGCCCTGATTTATAAATGTTCTTTTAAGATGGTACAAATGTTCCTCTCTGTCCATTGGGTTGGAGCAGATCCGGTTGTATCTGATGGCCTGGCTGTAGACAATGGACTTTTTGATGTGTTTAGGATGGAAACTGTCCCATCTGAGGTATGTGTATCAGAGGTATCAGATTGTACAGTTTCCATCCTAAACACATCAAAAAGTCCATTGTCTACAGCCAGGCCATCAGATACAACCGGATCTGCTCCAACCCAATGGACAGAGAGGAACATTTGTACCATCTTAAAAGAACATTTATAAATCAGGGCTATCATCCCACCTCAATTGATGACCAAATCACCAGAGCCACCAGGATACCCAGAAATCAACTACTCCAATACAAGGAGAAGGAAAGAAACAATCGTGTGCCTCTAGTAGTGACCTACAATCCGCAACTAGAGGTACTAAGGAAAACCGCAAGAAAACTCCACCATACCCTGCACAAGGATGACCGTCTGAAAACCATATTCCCGGACCCTCCGCTTCTGTGTTACAGGCAACCTCCTAACTTGAGGAACTTTATAATCAGGAGTGCATTACCCTCTGACACACAAAAAGGAACTTATTCCTGTAATGTAAGGAGCTGTAAGACCTGCTCACATGTACTGACTGCGGACAGGATACAGATCCCCAACACACAACAGGACTATAAGATCCCAGGGACATTTACATGTTCCTCGTCCAATGTTGTGTACCTGATCATGTGCAGTAAATGTCCTGTTGGGGGTCTTTATGTTGGAGAAACAGGACAAAAACTGAAAGCCAGGATGAGATCTCATCGCCACACGATTGAACACAGAAAAAGGGAATTACCTGTGGCCGAACACTTCTCTAACCATGGACATGACATAGGAGATATGAGAGTTTTGATATTGAAGGGTGGTTTCAAGTCACAAAACCACAGAAGAATTTGGGAATATAAATCGATAACAACCTTTGAGATGCTGAATACTGGGTTAAACTATTCCCCAGGATTTATGCGTGAATGGGAAGTGTGAGACATTACACAGATAAGACCCCCATCAACAGTAATTCAGGGACCATTAACTTTCACTCCCTTATCAGTGTTTAGTAGAGATGAGCGAACACCAAAATGCTCGGGTGCTCGTTATTCGAAACGAACTTCCCGCGATGTTCGAGGGTTCGTTTCGAATAACGAACCCCATTGAAGTCAATGGGCGACCAGAGCATTTTTGTATTTCGCCGATGCTCGCTAAGGTTTTCATGTGTGAAAATCTGGGCAATTCAAGAAAGTGATGGGAATGACACAGAAACGGATAGGGCAGGCGAGGGGCTACATGTTGGGCTGCATCTCAAGTTCACAGGTCCCACTATTAAGCCACAATACCGGCAAGAGTGGGCCCCCCCCCTCCCAACAACTTTTACTTCTGAAAAGCCCTCATTAGCATGGCATACCTTTGCTAAGCACCACACTAGCTACAACAAAGCACAATCACTGCCTGGATGACACTCCGCTGCCACTTCTCCTGGGTTACATGCTGACCAACCGCCCCCCCTCCCCCCCACAGCGCACACCAAAGTGTCCCTGCGCAGCCTTCAGCTGCCCTCATGCCACACCACCCTCATGTCTATTTAGAAGTGCGTCTGCCATGAGGAGGAACCGCAGGCACACACTGCAGAGGGTTGGCACGGCTAGGCAGCGACCCTCTTTAAAAGGGGCGGGGCGATAGCCCACAATGCTGTACAGAAGCAATGAGAAATATAATCCTGTGCCACCGCCATCAGGAGCTGCACACGTGGGCATAGCAATGGGGAACCTATGTGCCACACACTATTCATTCTGTCAAGGTGTCTGCATGCCCCAGTCAGACTGGTAATATGTACCTTAACAGTAACCGCGTTGGTGGTAATGTGGTGGTGACTGCGGACCTAGTAGCACGGTTGTATTTTGTTGGTTTTCGGAATGCGGCCAGGATTAAGTGGGCCGTGGCGGGGGGATGGTGTGGGGGCTCTCTTGTTGTGTCGGTAAAGGTGAAATTCTTGGACTGCCACCAGACGAACCAATGCAAAGGCATTTGCCAAGAATGTTTTCCCTGTTGGAGGAGGAGGGGGATGTTTTTGAGGCACTACGTGTCCTCTCCACGTGTCCGTGGTTATATGCACCTTAACAGTAACCGCGTTGGTGGGAAATGGCCTCGCCGCCATCATGTCTTTGGGAAGCCTCTGTTTCCACACCCCAGAGACATACCATTAGCAGCGGTATAGGCAGAGCCCAGAATTCGTAACATTTCAGTCGTAGCATTAGGACAGGCCCCACTAACATATCAGTAGCAGCATTATAGGAGGAGCGCAGTCTTCGTTCCATGTCAGCAATAGTAGCACTCAAGACAGGCCCCAGTAACAATTCCGAAGCAGCAGTATAGCGGGAGCGCAGTCTTCGTTCCATGTCAGCAATAGTAGCACTCAAGACAGGCCCCAGTAACAATTCCGAAGCAGCAGTATAGCGGGAGCGCAGTCTTCGTTCCACGTCAGCAATAGTAGCACTCAAGACAGGCCCCAGTAACAATTCCGAAGCAGCAGTATAGCGGGAGCGCAGTCTTCGTTCCATGTCAGCAATAGTAGCACTCAAGACAGGCCCCAGTAACAATTCTGAAGCAGCAGTATAGTGGGAGCGCAGTCTTAGTTCCATTTCAGTAGCCTTAGTATAGCCAAGGCCCAAGTTACATTTATGTAGCTAAAGTGTAGGCCAACCCCACACACCTTTCTGTACCATGAGTGCAGGCGAAGAACATACAAATTGCTATGATTACACTGTAGGTGAGGGCCCCAAAAAATTGGTGTACCAACAGTACTAATGTACCTCAGTAAAAATTGGCCATGCCCAACCAAGATGGCAGGTGAATCGCTTTGGTTAATGTGGCTTAAGTGGTAACTAGGCCGGGAGGCAGCCCAGTGTAACGAAAAATTGGTTCAAGTTAAAGTTCCAACGCTTTTAAGCGCATTGAAACTTATAAAAATTGTTCAGAAAAATTATTTGAGTGAGCCTTGTGGCCCTAAGAAAAATTGCCCGTTCAGTGTGATTACGTGAGGTTTCAGGAGGAGGAGCAGGAGGAGGAGGAGGAATATTAGACACAGATTGATGAAGCAGAAATGTCCCCGTTTTGGATGGTGAGAGAGAACGTAGCTTCCATCCGCGGGTGCAGCCTACGTATTGCTTACGTATCGCTGCTGTCCGCTGGTGGAGAACAGAAGTCTGGGGAAATCCAGCCTTTGTTCATCTTGATGAGTGTTAGCCTGTCGGCACTGTCGGTTGACAGGCGGCTACGCTTATCTGTGATGATTCCCCCAGCCGCACTAAACACCCTCTCCGACAAGACGCTAGCCGCAGGACAAGCAAGCACCTCCAGGGCATACAGCGCTAGTTCAGGCCACGTGTCCAGCTTCGACACCCAGTAGTTGTAGGGGGCAGAGGCGTCACCGAGGATGGTCGTGCGATCGGCTACGTACTCCCTCACCATCCTTTTACAGTGCTCCCGCCGACTCAGCCTTGACTGGGGAGCGGTGACACAGTCTTGCTGGGGAGCCATAAAGCTGGCCAGGCCCTTAAAGACTGTTGCACTGCCTGGGATGTACATGCTGCTCGATCTCCGCACCTCCCCTGCTACCTTGCCCTCGGTACTGCGCCTTCTGCCACTAGCGCTGTCGGCTGGGAATTTTACCATCAGCTTGTCCGCAAGGGTCCTGTGGTATAGCAACACTCTCGAACCCCTTTCCTCTTCGGGAATGAGAGTGGGCAGGTTCTCCTTATAGCGTGGGTCGAGCAGTGTGTACACCCAGTAATCCGTCGTGGCCAGAATGCGTGCAACGCGAGGGTCACGAGAAAGGCATCCTAACATGAAGTCAGCCATGTGTGCCAGGGTACCTGTACGCAACACATGGCTGTCTTCACTAGGAAGATCACTGCCAGGATCCTCCTCCTCCTCCTCCTCCTCAGGCCATACACGCTGAAAGGATGACAGGCAAGCAGCCGGTGTACCGTCAGCAGCGGGCCAAGCTGTCTCTTCCCCCTCCTCCTCATGCTCCTCCTCCTCCTCCTGTACGCGCTGAGAAATAGACAGGAGGGTGCCCTGACTATCCAGCGGCATACTGTCTTCCACCGCCACCGTTTCCGAGCGCAAAGCAGCTGCCTTTATGGTTTGCAGGGAATTTCTCAAGATGCATAGCAGAGGAATGGTGACGCTAATGATTGTAGCATCGCCGCTCACCACCTGGGTAGACTCCTCAAAATTACCAAGGACATGGCAGATGTCTGCCAACCAGGCCCACTCTTCTGAAAGGAATTGAGGAGGCTGACTCCCACTGCGCCGCCCATGTTGGAGTTGGTATTCGACTATAGCTCTACGCTGTTCATAGAGCCTGGCCAACATGTGGAGCGTAGAGTTCCACCGTGTGGGCACGTCGCACAGCAGTCGGTGCACTGGCAGCTTAAAGTGATGTTGCAGGGTGCGCAGGGTGGCAGCGTCCGTGTGGGACTTGCGGAAATGTGCGCAGAGCCGGCGCGCCTTTACGAGCAGGTCTGACAAGCGTGGGTAGCTTTTCAGAAAGCGCTGAACCACCAAATTAAAGACGTGGGCCAGGCATGGCACGTGCGTGAGGCTGCCGAGCTGCAGAGCAGCCACCAGGTTACGGCCGTTGTCACACACGACCATGCCCGGTTGGAGGCTCAGCGGCGCAAGCCAGCGGTCGGTCTGCTGTGTCAGACCCTGCAGCAGTTCGTGGGCCGTGTGCCTCTTATCGCCTAAGCTGAGTAGTTTCAGCACGGTCTGCTGACGCTTGCCCACCGCTGTGCTGCCACACCGCGCGACACCGACTGCTGGCGACATGCTGCTGCTAACACATCTTGATTGCGAGACAGAGGAGGAGGAGGAGGAGGAGGGTGCTTTAGTGGAGGAAGCATACACCTCCGCAGATACCACCACCGAGCTGGGGCCCGCAATTCTGGGGGTGGGTAGGACGTGAGCGGTCCCAGGCTCTGACTCAGTCCCAGCCTCCACTAAATTCACCCAATGTGCCGTCAGGGAGATGTAGTGGCCCTGCCCGCCTGTGCTTGTCCACGTGTCCGTTGTTAAGTGGACCGTGGCAGTAACCGCGTTGGTGAGGGCGCGTACAATGTTGCGGGAGACGTGGTCGTGCAGGGCTGGGACGGCACATCGGGAAAAGTAGTGGCGACTGGGAACTGAGTAGCGCGGGGCCGCCGCCTCCATGATACTTTTGAAGGACTCCGTTTCCACAACCCTATACGGCAGCATCTCAAGGCTGATGAATTTTGCTATGCGGACGGTTAACGTTTGAGCGTGCGGGTGCGTGGCGGCGTACTTGCGCTTGCGCTCCAACAGTTGCGCAAGCGACGGCTGAACGGTGCGCTGAACTACACTGCTGGATGGGGCCGAGGACAGCGGAGATGAGGGTGTGGGTGCAGGCCATGAGGCGGTAGTGCCTGTGTCCTGAGAGGGGGGTTGCATCTCAGTGGCAGGTTGGGGCACAGGGGGAGAGGCAGGGGTGCAAACCGGAGGCGCTGAACGGCCTTCGTCCCACCTTGTGGGGTGCTTGGCCATCATATGTCTGCGCATGGTGGTGGTGGTGAGGCTGTTGGTGTTGGCTCTCCGGCTGAGCTTTGCGCGACAAAGGTTGCACACCACTGTTTGTCGGTCGTCAGGCGTCTCTGTGAAAAACTGCCAGACCTTAGAGCACCTCGGCCACTGCAGGGTGGCATGGCGCGAGGGGGCGCTTTGGGAAACAGTTGGTGGATTATTCGGTCTGGCCCTGCCTCTACCCCTGGCCACTGCACTGCCTCTTGCAACCTGCCCTGCTGATGCCCTTGACTCCCCCTCTGAAGACCTGTCCTCCTGAGTAAGCGTTGCACACCAGGTGGGGTCAGTCACCTCATCGTCCTGCTGCTCTTCCTCCGAATCCTCTGTGCGCTGCTCCCTTGGACTTACTGCCCTTACTACTACCTCACTGCAAGACAACTGTGTCTGATCGTCATCGTCCTCCTCACCCACAGAAAGTTGTTGAGACAGTTGGCGGAAGTCCCCAGCCTCTTCCCCCGGACCCCGGGAACTTTCGAATGGTTGGGCATCAGTGACGATAAACTCCTCTGGTGGGAGAGGAACCGCTGCTGCCCAATCTAAGCAGGGGCCCGAGAACAGTTCCTGGGAGTGTTCCCGCTCCTGAGCAGGTGTCATTGTAGTGGAGTGAGGAGGCTGGGAGGAAGGAGGAGCAGCAGACAGAGGATTCGGATTTGCAGCAGTGGACGGCGCAGAACTGCGGGTTGACGATAGGTTGCTCGAAGTACTTTCTGCCATCCAGGAGAGGACCTGCTCACACTGCTCATTTTCTAATAAAGGTCTCCCGCGTGGACCCATTAATTGGGCGATGAATGTGGGGACGCCAGAAACGTGCCTCTCTCCTAATCGCGCAGCAGTCGGCTGCGACACACCGGGATCAGGAGCTCGGCCTGTGCCCACACCCTGACTTGGCCCTCCGCGTCCTCGGCCGCGTCCACGTCCTCTAGGCCTACCCCTACCCCTCAGCATGCTGTATTACCAGTGATTTGATTTCACAGGCAGGAAATAAATTGGCGCAAGACTGTAGGCCAAATATAATTTTTTCCCTTTTTTGAAAACGAAAGGCCCCACTGCCTCTAGTGAATGAATAATCTAAGTTTAATAACTGTGCTGTGGCCCTGCTAATGTGTCACAGAACGTGAGGGTAGCAGAGTTATTATAACTCTGGCAGAGCTGGTATTTTTTTCCCAATTAAGGAAAGCAAATGGCGAAGCCAGCAGTAAAACGTAGCTGGGTGCGTCTGATTTTTAAACGTTGCACACGCAGCCGACACGTACACACAGCCCTTAGGACGGACAGAGGCAGGACAAATAGATTTTTTTTCACTTGTTTTACAAGCAAAAGGCCGCACTGCATATATTCAATGAATAATAACTGTGTCTGGCCCTGCCTACACAATTCTTTCCCTGCAGTATCAATGGAGGGTGCAATGCTCTGCAGAGGCGATTTTGAGAAGAAAAAAAAATATGCAGCACAGCTAACAGCAGCCAGCACAGTACTGCACACGGTTAAATATGGCCCTAGAAAGGACCGTTGAGGTTCTTGAAGGCTACACTCACTCCTAACACTCTCCCTGCCTATGCAACACTTCTGTCCCTAATGCCGGGTGCAACGCTCTGCAGAGCCGATTTTGAGAAGAAAAAAAATTGCCACTGCTAACAGCAGCCAACACACAGCTATCAGTGGCCCTAATAAGGACCTTTGGGGGTCTTGAAGCCTACACTAACTACCAATTCTTTCCCTACAGCAGCTCCGGTACAAACAGCACTGTCCCTCATCTAACTCACACCGCATCTGAGGCGAGCCACGGGAGGGGCCGACTTTTATATTAGGCGGACACCTGATCTCCCCAGCCACTCACTGCAGCGGGGTGGTATAGGGCTTGAACGTCACAGGGGGAAGTTGTAATGCCTTCCCTGTCTTTCAATTGGCCAGAAAAGCGCGCTATCGTCTCAGGGAAGGAAGTGAAAGTAACCCGAACACCGCATGGTGTTCGTTACGAATAACGAACATCCCGAACACCCTAATATCCGCACGGATATCAAGTTCGGACGAACACGTTCGCTCATCTCTAGTGTTTAGCTAAAAATGTTTGAGTATATCTTGTAGCAATTCAAGCCTGCTGACTTTTCCCCCCTCCAACAGTAATTTAGGGACCATAAAACTTTCACTTCGCTATCAGTGCCTAGACAAAAAAAGTTTGTTTGCTGTTGCAGAATTCCTTTTAAGTGCGAACCAATCACATCCATATCTGTGCCTTGTCATAAGTATGTATGTTATAAGTATGTATAAATATGCATGCCTCTTCAGATCCAATCCATTTAAGCCTGAAGAAGAACCCTGCGTCGGTTCGGAAGCTCGCTATTATTACATCATGTATTTTTGTTAGCCATTAAAAGGTATCATATCTACAAGATTACGTCGTTTCTCTTGCTGGGAACAATCACATTTTGTTTTTGAAAGTAATGGTAGAAACTTCACGATCCTCTGCCAAGACTGTGACAGCCACACTGGATGATCCCTTCATCCCCGAAGTGATGCAAGGCTGTTTTCCCATAAAACCACCTCACATCCCTGGGGATTTCCCATGGATGGCGAGCGTGATATGGGGGCGGGATTCACAGCCCATATCACACTCACCCGTGTGAAGTTAGACTCATAGTTGCACATAGATCGAGTTCTGCTGTTCTTACATTTCTTACTTTTCAAGCCAAATATGTCTCTGGCAGAGATGAGGAATTGCAGCCGTTGCGATAAAATGGTTGCTGTTGGACTCAATCATTAATCAGCTGTGACTGGCTGGAGAAGGGAGTGTAAGGCCTAGTCACACTTAGGGCTCATGTCCACGGGCAAAATAAGAATTAAAATCCGCAGCAGATTTTAACTCTTCTCCTGCCCGAGGATCCGCACCCCATAGGGATGCATTGACCACCCGCGGGTAGATAAATACCTGCGGATGGTCAATAAAAGTGATTTTTTTAAAAATGGAGCATGAAAAAATCTGGACCATGCTCCATTTTCATGCAGGTCTCCCGCGGGGACGGCTCCCGCGGGCTTCTATTGAAGCCTATGGAAGCCGTCCGGATCCGCGGGAGACCTAAAATCAGATTTTACTCACCCGCTCCGTTTCTTCTCTTCGCCGCCGCGTCATCTTCTCTCAGTCGCGGCCGGATAATTTTGCTTCGGGACGGTGCATGCGCGGGGCACGTCACCGACGTCATCCTGCGCATCCACCGGGCCGAAGAAAGAAGATCCGGCCGTGACGCAGAGAAGATGACGCCGCATCGAAGGAAGTATCCGGGGCGTGCGAGAGGTAAGTTTATTCTGAATTATTCTTATTTTCAGCCCTCTTGTCCGCGGGGCAGGAGGGACCCGCTGCAGATTCTCCCTGGAGAATCCGTAGCGGGCCTGATTTTCCCCGTGGACATGAGGCCTTAGGGTCTTGTTTCCTCGTCTCGTGTAAATGTCACATCTGCATATTATTCAGAGTAGGTTTGTATTCACGTCTTCACTGTGTGTCCTCTCCTCTGCGCTGTCACAGTACGTTTGGAGACACAAATATCGCACCCGGTGTAGTTATTTTGATATTATTTATATGGCTCTATCCTTGTGTTGATTGTATGTATCATTAGATGTGTGACAATGATGGAATTGTCAGCCAGTATAGATAGAAAGGTCCCCGTAGAAAAGGATGGATGGACCCCGGACCTGGAGGTGCAGTGAATCAAGCGCTGCGGAATACGTTGGCACTATACAAATAAAGATTATTATATAATAATCTAATCTAATAATAATAATCTTTATTTGTATGGTGCCAACTTATTCCGCAGCGCTTTATATATATGTATATGAACAGCAGTTTAAATGTTTTATTTCACTTGTGGTAGTTTAATTATTAAAGTGTTGATTTCCGGTGTTTATCTTGTATTACACAAGTTTACAAATGTACTAAGAAAATGAATAATAATTGCTCCTGGTCAGGATGTCTCTTTCCCAGATAAAACAGATTCACTAAGTAAAGGCGCACTCAGGTAGTGGCCCAGTACATGCTTTCCTGGCCCCTCCATGATGTCATACCTGTCATGTATTATGTAGGTGCGCTGTGCAAATCTGTCTATTCATTCTGTTATGTGTATTGCACAACTGCAGCGTGTGAGGGGTTAAAGGGGTTATCCCGCGCCGGAACAGGTTTTTTTTTTTAACCCCCCCCCCCCCCCCCGTTCGGCGCGAGACAACCCCGATGCAGGGACCTAAAGAAAAATCCGCACAGCGCTTACCTGAATCCCCGCGCTCCGGTGACTTCTTACTTACCTGGTGAAGATGGCCGCCGGGATCTTCTCCCTCGGTGGACCGCAGGGCTTCTGTGTGGTCTATTGCCGATTCCAGCCTCCCGATTGGCTGGAATCGGCACGTGACGGGGCGGAGCTACACGGAGCCGGCATCCTGCACGAGCGGCCCCATTGAGAAAAGAAGAAGACCGGACTGCGCAAGCGCGTCTAATTTGGCCATTAGACGCCGAAAATTAGACGGGCTCCATGGAAACGAGGACGCTAGCAACGGAGCAGGTAAGTGTAAAACTTCTTATAACTTCTGTATGGCTCATAATTAATGCACAATGTACATTACAAAGTGCATTAATATGGCCATACAGAAGTGTATAACCCCACTTGCTGCCGCGGGACAACCCCTTTAAGTGTTTGCAAGAGCCTGCAGATTGCCTGTGAATGTATCAATTTATGTCCTGTCAGGTGGTATGAGTGAGAGCATAAATAGGAGTGTCTAAGAGCAGGAAAAGGTCCATGTCTTCTGGGTTCCTGATAAAGAGTGCCAGCTACATGGGGGTACCTTTAACACTCATGCAGTGAAGAATGGAAAAGAAGGAGAGATTCCTTGGATTGCCTGATCCAGCATGAGAGAGAAGTGGAGTTTTCCCCAAGGCCGAGTGCAGAGGTATTCTAATCAATTGTTCACACTCGAGCGTCCTGAAGTCTGGGACTGATGAGTGGGGGTACGCGTCTTCATTTGTTCACACACGGGCATCCTGAAGCCTGGGATCACCGTGTGGAGGTACTCCTAATCAAGTTTGTCTATGTAAAGTTGTTCCAGGCACTGACCGTTGCCAGGGACCTGAAGTACATTATATCTGTCTGCGGCTCATTTATTAACCACGTAAGGTCATTCCAGTGTGTATCAAAACTGTGGCATCACCTGTGACAACTACTATCTCTATTCTACCATTTATTGGGTATCCCTCCTCCTAGGGAGACCCACCTCTTCCCTGGTTGAGGCTACATGCATCCCTCAGGGAGGGAGTGTGGGAAGTGCTGCTGTGACAAGTCAGCATCTTACCCTCAACGTATGCCCTGTGTCTAGGGTCACCTTATAGGATGCTACACTCATATCAGTGTTAAAGGGATTCTGTCATTAGAAAAAATATATATTTATATTTACCTATTCCTCCCCCGTCAGTCTCCTTACCAGATCTTTTCCTCGTTGATCTGCTCCTGTCTCCTGCAGTCCAGGGAAGGGGGGGGGGGGGATCACCTCACCTCCAGCTGGCTGATTCTTCTGCTTCCTGTGACGTTACATTCATTCACAATCTTCTTCCTCCCTGGCAATGTACACTATGTGACTAAATCACCGTCTGGCAGGGAGTGCCGAGCTAATGCAGGGACTGCTCATGCCTGCTGTCTCTGCAATAAATCAGCATTCCTTTCTAGGCAGTGAACACTACAGCACAGGGACATGACCTTCACTGACCAGTAAGAAGAATGCAAGGAATGCAGGCTTCATAACAAGCCAGCTGGCTGGAGATGACGTGACCCAGGGGACTGGAGAAGATTAGCGAGGAGAAGATGCCATAGGGCAGTGGTGGCAAATCTATGGTACGCGTGCCAGAGGCGGCACGCAGAGCCCTCCCCACTGGCACGCTCCGCCATCGGCTGCCCACCACTTGTAAATACCAGCAGGGTCTGCGGCTCCCCTGCCGGCATTCACTCAGCTGCTGTGCTAACATCACCGATCCCGGCGCACAATGTGACGTCAGTGTGCAGCCGGGATCGGACAGCACTGGAGTATTATGTCGCCACAGGAAGTAAGGGGTGGCGACATAATACACCTGTCATAGAACTGGTTCACGCCCCCAGCGTGATCTGATTGGCTTGGGGCAGAGTACTGCGGCGAGCCTGCGAGCTGTGGGCCCGAGGCTGGTAGCGCTGGCACAGGCAGTGCAGGGCCTGGCCAGCGGCCCCGGCATGGAGGACAGCAGTGAGTGCCGGGACAGAGGACAGCGCCGACCCTGGGAGCTGCAGCAGAGGCTGAGACGCAGGAGGAGAGCGCACCACAACTGAGGTGAGTGAGTGGGGGAGAGGAGGCCACAATGAGATGTCACTATTGCACTGGGGGACACTATGGGATGTCACTATTAGGCTGGAGGAAGCTGTGGGATGACGCTTATACGCTGGGGGATGTCACCATTATGCTGTGGGCTGTCGCTATTATGCTTGGGGGCCGCTGTGGGATGTCGCTATTATGCTTTGGGGGCCGCTGTGGGATGTCGCTATTATGCTTTGGGGGCCGCTGTGGGATGTCGCTTTTATGCGCTGGGGGCCGCTGTGGGGTGTCGCTTTTATGCGCTGGGGGCCGCTGTGGGGTGTCGCTTTTATGCGCTGGGGGCCGCTGTGGGGTGTCGCTTTTATGCGCTGGGGGCCGCTGTGGGGTGTCGCTTTTATGCGCTGGGGGCTGCTTTTATGCGCTGGGGGCCGCTGTGGGGTGTCGCTTTTATGCACTGGGGGCCGCGTGGGGTGTCGCTTTTATGCACTGGGGGCCGCGTGGGGTGTTGGTGTTGCGCTGGGTGCCGCTGTGGGGTGTAGCTGTTACCCTGGAAGGCTGCTGGAGTGGGGGTCACTATTATCGCTGGGGTGGGGGTCACTATTATTGCTGGGATCAGTGATGGGGGTCACTATTACCGCCGGGGGGGGGTCACTATTACCGCTGGCGTATGTTTACATTTGGCGGAAATGGGCAGGGCCACTTCAAAATAGACAGGGTGCAGATTTTGACTGCTTTTTGGATGCAGAAATGCTGCAGAATTTGCGACAGAAATTTCTGTTGAGGACATTTTGCAGTATTTCCGCATCCAAAAAGCAGTTAAAATCTGCACCCTGTCTACTTTGAAGCGGCCCTGTCCTTTTTAGAATGACGCGGGTAAAATCATATGTCGTGATAAGCCCCGCCCCCCGATGTGTTGGCACTTTGCGATAAATATGCAGGTTTTGGATTGCAGTTTGGGCACTCTGGCTCTTAAAGGGTTCGCCATCACTGCCTTAGGGAGTCTGCCTGGGGAGGAATAGGGGAGTCTGCCTGGGGAGGAATAGGGGAGTATAGAATTTTTTTTATGACAAAACCCCCTTAGGTAGATTCAGTTTTCCTGCTTGGTTCTGGGACCTCTAGCCAAATAATTTTGTCTTATGATGGAATCATATGGAGCCGAACAGCCTCCGTTGACTATAACAGGGGTGCATTTGATTACTGACTGTCATTTTGCGACAGAGGTTCCGAACAGAAGCCGCAATGCTGATGTGAATGAACCCTTAGCATGATACTCTTTTACAGAGCTACACAGACTGGTTGTTGGACAACTTATAGCAACGCTTCCTATACAGAGGTATAAATCAAATAGCGTGGTCACACAATATTCTCTTACACTAATACCCCATTTACACTGACTCATGACCGCTCAAACGACAGTGGGAGTGACAGTTTTGAGCAATCATCTTTGCATACTCTACAGTAGCTAATATAGAGCTATGCAGGCACAGCAAGACACCGCCGCTATCTCTCACCGAACAATTCAGCTGTTTTGCATAAGCAAATAGCTGTAGTGTTCTCTGGCTTACTGCCAGTGCCCCGCTGTGAATTCACAGCAGGACACAGGCAGAGAGAATCTTATCAGTGCAGCTGGCTGTGATAACAGCCTGCTCCGCTGATAACAGCTGACTATTCAATTCAAGAAAACTTGAAATAAGCTATCGATGAGTCATGCACGAAAACCTCACGATGTGAGTGCATTTAGGCTTAAACTAGAATCGCTCAAGAGATTCTTTTGAGCGATTCTTGTTGTGTCTAAATTAGCCTTTAGCTAAGTGTCCCTGGATAAAACATAGTTCACGGGGCAGTAGTCTAATTCTTATATAAACGGCCCTTCACAGTTTATACTAAATAAAATATAACGTTTATTAAGGAATATTTAAAAAACACGAACCACCATAGGGCACACCTGATATACAACAAAAAACAGACAATCAACGTGTGGGTAATACACTAAGGACTCTCATGGAATAGTATAATATCAGACGGTGTGGTACTCTTAGGGCAAACATGCCACATGCACCTCAGAAATATTGCTAAAATACGTCCGTTCCTAACCACGGACACGCTAAAGACACTCGTGGTTGCGCTCATCCACTCCCGGCTTGACTACTGCAACTCTCTACTCATTGGCCTCCCCCGCACCAGACTCGCTCCGCTCCAATCCATACTAAATGCAGCAGCTAGACTCATTTTTCTATCCAGTCGTTATTCAGATGCCTCTGCATTATGCCAGTCGCTGCATTGGCTGCCCATCCACTGCAGAACTCAATTTAAACTCCTCTACCTCACTCACAAAGCTCTGCATGGCGCTGCGCCACCATACATCACCTCCCTCCTGTCAGTACACCACTCAGCCCGCTCACTCCGATCGGCTAACACACTCAGACTAAACACCCCTGTAATACGAACCTCACATGCTCGCCTACAGGACTTCACTAGAGCAGCACCCATCCTCTGGAACGCTCTACCCCAAGGCATCCGGACAATTCCCGATGCACGAAATTTCAGACGTGCCTTAAAAACGCACCTCTTCAGGGAAGCATACCAAATCTCCTGACCTAGTCCCTCGCCCCTCCCTATGGTGCCCCACCCTGTTTGCCTTCTGATAAATGATCTGTACATAAAATTTCCTATTGCCTGTGTTCCCCAACCCCTGCTCCTCCTGTACCACCCCCAACCCATTTGTGTCTAACCCAATGTACCTCACATTGTATTTGTTGACTTGTTTTGCATTTATCCATGCCTGAAAGCGCTGCGGAATAAGTTGGCGCCATACAAATAAAGATTATTATTATTATTATTATTATTCATGTCCACGGGCAAAATAAGAATTAAAATCCGCAGCAGATTTTAACTCTTCTCCTGCCCGCGGATCCGCACCCCATAGGGATGCATTGACCACCCGCAGGGTAGATAAATACCCGCGGATGGTCAATAAAAGGGATTTAAAAAAAAAATGGAGCATGAAAAAATCTGGACCATGCTCCATTTTCGTGCGGGTCTCCCGCGGGGACGGCTCCCGCGGGCTTCTATTGAAGCCTATGGAAGCCGTCCGGATCCGCGGGAGACCTAAAATAGGAATTTAAAAGAATTTACCCATCCGGAGCGGACCGGGAAGGTCTTCTCCTCCTCACGGCCGCATCTTTCTTGCTTCGGCTCGGCGGATGTGCCCGGCGCATGCGCGCGGCACGTCGGCGACGTGCCGCAGCCGTGACGAGTTCATCCGCCGGCTGAAAAAGAAGATCCGGCCGTGAGGAAGAGAAGACTTTCCCCGCCCGCTACGGATGGGTAAATTCTTTTAAATTCCTATTTTCAGCGCTCATGTCCGCGGGGCAGGAGGGACCCGCTGCAGATTCTCCATGTAGAATCCGGAGCGGGCCTGATTTTCCCCGTGGACATGAGGCCTTATAAGCAAGCCGTTTATGTTGTGCAGAGTTTGCACAATATACCCAGTAAATAATTGGCTCTCAACAGGAGCACGTCTCTGTGCCTCAATGCCAATTATGGGTATGCGTACAGTAGATGAGCTTACTGTCTCTCAACAGACCCTGCACAGATCACTACTGCGTATTAGGTGCTCTGATAGCGCCAGAATGTGATCCTATGTATATTTGTACGGCTTGAAGAATAGTAGATGAGGTCTTAGTCTAACTCTTATATGTAAGGAAGAGAATAAGACCTAATCGCCGTATAAAATTCCAGCGTTCTCTACTTATAATTTGCTAATAGTCTTCGACACGTTTCCCCCGTAAGACTGACGGATCATCAGGAAGTTTAAATCAATGAGAAAATGGATACAACGTGTATCCCAGTTGTCGTTAAGGCAGTAAAGGGTCAGTACTCGATGGGGCTGACTCCTTGTGTGTGCTCATGAATAGCAAGGGAAGTGGATAGATCAAATCCAGTGTGGGGTCTTTTTTTCACTAATAGGTTTGTATGATAACATGACTATCTGCATTCAAGTAAAGAAAAAAGGCCCCTTCACATAGAAAGAGGAATGGCAAATTAACCACAGGGTTTGGCACAGGTGAGCAATAGACAATAGATGGTAGCTTGCATTACCTGTGTTAAACCATGGCTAACATTAGCGACCACAGAACAGCTATTTCTCTCGACTATCAGGAGCTAATGGAGAAAAATACCTAATGAGAAAATAGGTTGCAAGCCTGCATTCCATATTAGTGATCTTCAGTATATGGAGTGCTTTTAGGCCTTTATAGCCCAATGGGTATATAAAATATATTTTTTTCTCCCTCGGGGCCTTACATAGCGATAGCCCCATTGAAGTTAGCTTTTGCTGGTTTAACACAGGCAATGCAAGTTATCATCTATTGTTAAGCGTCCACCTGTGCCAAACCCTGTGGTCTATTTGCCACTCCTCTTTCTATGTGAAGAGGCTTTTTTTTTCTTGGTTTAACACAGGTAATGCAAGCTACCATCTATTGTCTAGTGCTCACCTGTGCCAAACACTGATTTGTACTCTGGCCGGAAATTCTCCTGCTTACTGGATTACTTATCTTGTTTTCTGTCTCTCCTTAGCATCCTGGGTCTGCATGGTCTTCAGGGTAAAAGTCCATTCACATGGGCCAATTATTGGGGCCAAGCCTTCCTTCTAGTGCTAATTTGCCTGACAATCAGTGCAAAGATACCAAGGATCAGCCACCAAACAAATGCTTGTTCCTTGATTGATTGGCTCATTTACGTACTCATAAACTGCTTGTTGATCAGTGGTACATATCTGTGAGAATAGGAGACGTACAGCTGGCAGAGGGGATTAACGATTATCCCCATGAACAGATTCTCAGCCCGAGTAAATGAAAATTAAATGAGGACTGATTGATATTCAATCAGCACTCATTATATCGGCCTGCAAATCGAGTCATAGTGCTGTCGTCCACTACAATATGATGTCTTCTGCCACAAGAACACTGCTCAACGATGATTTTGTTTCAGGCTCAAAATTGGCGAATTCTTATGTATTTCCATCTGCTGAATTCAAAAATCACCGTAAAAATAACCGATTTTGTAGGAATTGGGTTTTTTTTTGGGAGGGGTGGAGTTGTTACACCTCTCAACTGACATAACACAATGTTCTTCATATGTTTGTAGGTTATAAACATAATAAATGTTGCTATGACTGAGTTTCATATTGTTTCTGTTCTGTTTTTCAGAATTTTTGGTTTTGGAATGCTTTTGAAGTGTACAATTTGTTATATCAAAATGCCACGAAAATGTATAAAGTTAGTGAATAATTTTTGTTACATTTGTGGTGAAATAACATTTTCATCACAGAAACGCAATCTGACGCCTCTTGTGAAGACTGCCTATCATTATTTTGGTATGAAGGTAGGGGACCATGATAAGTCATGGGCTCCACATATATGTTGCAACTCTGGTTTAGTTAAAGGGGTTGTCCCGCGAAACAAAGTGGGGTTATACACTTCTGTATGGCCATATTAATGCACTTTGTAATGTACATTGTGCATTAATTATGAGCCATACAGAAGTTATTCACTTACCTGTTCCGTTGCTGGCGTCCCCGTCGCCATGGTGCCGTCTAATCTTCAGCGTCTAATCGCCCGATTAGACGCGCTTGCGCAGTCCTGTCTTCTGAATGGGGCCGCTCGTGCCAGAGAGCGGCTCCTCGTAGCTCCGCCCCGTCACGTGTGCCGATTCCAGCCAATCAGGAGGCTGGAATCGGCAATGGACTGCACAGAAGACCTGCGGTCCACCGAGGGTGAAGATCCCGGCGGCCATCTTCACAAGGTAAGTAAGAAGTCACCGGAGCGCGGGGATTCAGGTAAGTACTACCCATTTTTTTTTTATTATCCCTGCATCGGGTTTGTCTCGCGCCGAACGGGGGGGCTATTGAAAAAAAAAAAAAACCCGTTTCGGCGCGGGACAACCCCTTTAAACTTCGAGAATGTCTGAAAAATAAAAAATAATCTATGGCTTTAGCTGTGCCTATGGTTTGGTGGGAGCCTACAAACCAAAGAGATGACTGCTATTCCTGTTTGACTCCACCTATAAAGGCAGGATTGTCAATGAAGAAAACAGGAACAGTTCAATACCCGAATCCTCCATCTGCTTTTCGACCTATTCCACGTTCAGATAGTTTTATCAGTTCCTACTCCACCCCAACATTATGAGCTTGAAGTAGAAAATGAAGAAAATGTGGAAAAAGAAGAACCCAACAAGCCTTCCACATTCCCTGACCCAGACGTTGAGGTAAAAGATGATACACTGCACAGACTGAGTGATCTTATTCGAGACCTTGACCTGTCAAAGGAGAAGGGAGAACTTCTAGGGTTTAGACTATAGCAATCTTCTCCAACGTGATGTCAGGGTTTCACAGTACAGAGCACGTCAGAGGGATCTGCTTCCTTTTTTTGAGAAGAAAAACAATCTGGTTGTTTGCTGCGATGTTAATGGCTTGATGAAATGTTTGAATTTGAACCATGATCCAACTGAATGGAGGCCATTCATAGACTCCTCCAAGCTCAGTTTGAAATCTGTATTACTTCTTAACAGCAACCATCTTCCTTCTATTCCTGTTGGTCATGCAGTTCACATGAAGGAGACATGTACAAACATGACAGCCCTCCTCAACTCAATCAAATATTCTGAACACAAGTGGAAAATCTGTGGCGATCTAAAAGTCATCGCTGTACTCTTAGGAATGCAACTGGGGTCACTAAATACTGTTGTATGTGGGACAGTAGGGATAGGAAATCACATTACATTCAAGCGGACTCGCTTGCAAGAAATCTTGACCCTACCGAGAAAAATGTCATTGCCGAGCCTCTCGCGGACCCAAAAGATGTTCTTCGTCCACCCTTCAAATAAAGCTGAGTTTAATGAAAAATGTTGTCAAAGGTATGAACCAGGAAGGACAGGCATTAAGTACTTAAGAGACGAATCTCCTAGATTGAGTGATGCAAAGGTTAAGGAAGGAATTTTTGTTGGGCCACAAATTCGACAACTTGTAAAGGATCCTGCGTTTGACCAAGTTTTGGAGGAAAACGAAAAGGAAGCTTGACAAGCCTTAAAGGGAGTTATTCTTGGATTACTAGGCAACAAAAGAGATAACTACACTGGTGACAGGAGTTCTGGAAAAATACCATCAACTCGAGTGCAACATGTCCCTTAAAATCCATGTTCTCCACTTCCACCTACTTTTCCCCTCCCAGTTGTGGAGCTTTCAGTAATGAACACGGAGAAAGATTCCACCAGGATATTTCTGTAATGGAGCAAAGATGTCAGGGCCGTTGGAATGAAGCAATGCTTGCGGATTACTGCTGGTCTGTGTGTAGAGATGCTTCGGGACTCACTTACAAGAGGCAAGCCAAAAGAAAATGATCCCATGAAGTGACCACATGATTCTCTTCACACCGATCCACCTGCCAGGAATTCTTCAATCAATTTAGAACTCTTAGAATGTAACGGTCATTAAAAAAAATGGCAAATGCAATGTTGTTAGCATATGTAAATAAAACGCATCATTTTCTCTTAATCTGTTAAAATAACATACTGCCACCTATTGTTTTCTATCACAGAAACTAGAATTTTTCGTTGTCATATTCGTTTTTCTCACCCCAAAATTAGTAAGATTTGACTCATAAAGTTAAGGAAACATTCCAAAATATTTTTTTTGTTGGCCAGTGTAATTATTATGGTTCATTTTAAAAATGGGAATTGTCAGCTATGACCATGCAGCACATTTACCTGTTTGCTCAGTTACGTGTACCAGTATTCTAGAGATGCTCGTATCATAGCTCTTACAGAAGGAATTCAGGAACCAGTGTTCACAAAAATAGGATTTTCTCATTGTTCTGAATAGACTCCAACTGTAAGTTGTAACCAGGCCCTCCCCAAGCTTCTTGCGATTGTGGTTTTACAAGTGAAGCTGTTGACGGGTGAATGTTTTATTTGTTCTTGACCCTTACAGTTGCTATACGTGGCACACACAAGGTTTTCTTCCTAACGGATTTCCCGGCCTGTGCACTGGACAGAACTGCTCCCAGCCGGCCTCTCATAGAGCCAGTGCCCAACAAACATCCCAGATCACCGCTGACTATATCTGAGTCTTTCTGGTATGATCAAGGTTTCTTCAAGTTGTTCTATAACTCCCTGGTTTCTTGGCATTGGCTATCCCCAACTACGTTCCAGTCTTCGCTCCTGACCCCGGCTTGTGATATTGATTAAGCTTCGGTCTGCTGCCTTCCCTGATCTCTGACCTTAATTATTGTTGGGAACCTGTTCTTCGTGACCCAAATTATGGGATCATTTTGTTCCTTGTGCTGAAATGTGCAGCCTGTCCGCACTTGGATTGTCTGACTACACTCCTGTTCACACTCTGAGGTATGACTCCACAATGAAGCCTACATCCTAACTGATGAGGTTATAGAATGAAGATCAGGGTACCTCAGATTTTGGCCTAAAGCGCAACCATTCAGTAGCTCAGTAAATGCACATTCACGAATCGTGACATGCTGATACTCCATCTGCTAAGCAGAACCCCCCTGTGCCCAGATACAGCTTTCAGGAGCTCATGCTACAATGTTTTCAGCAGCTCCACAAGGTTGGATGCCATAGATCTGTGCCACTGCTCAACCAGCAAATTGCTACAGAAATTGTAACCAGATTTGCGCTCAGGCTCTAAGCTTTCCACACAACTCACTGCACAAACCACCCCATTGCCAAGTTCTGTATCTCTGGCTCCCTTTTCTGGTCCTCATCTGCCTCTGCCATCTTGATATGAGGGTGACTACAAAATTCTGCATGCTCAACTCACTTTGATCCACAGATTGCCTAGCTTCCCACAGATTACTCCAAAGCAGCGTTTATCACCTCTTCACTGGGTGGAGAGGTATTAGCTATGGGTGCAAGGGCGTTCGTAAGCCAATGACCTCCAGCCCTTTCAGAGTACCTTCAGAAGGATTTTTGAGGAGCCAGGTCAGGCAGAAGCCCATGACTGTGGAGTAATATGTGATCCAATTCTGCACCTTGGCTCCTGAACTTGAATGAAATGAGCTGGCACTGGCGGCGATGATCTGGGAGGGCCTGTCATGAATGAAAGCGAAGTTGGCAGCTGGTGAACCTTCCACAACCCTCGATGAGCTCATCACATTGTGCCGACCTGCGGCTTTAGTCTACAGGGTCAGCATGTTTTTACGGTCCTGTAAATTAAAGCCCAGACACCCAGGATGTGAAAACACGTATGGGTGGTCACTAAGGGGTTAAACCCAATTACAAGATTTTGGATCACAGAATGAACCAGAAAACACTCATATGATGTAATTTAATACTCGACGTGAAGTCAGCGGGCCGTAAAACCACAGAGCGCACCTGCCGCCAGCGGATGATGTTTTATAATGCTCCTGTTGACTTCGATAACTGAGTCGGAGAAGTCGACCGTCCCTCCGCCCGCGCTACCTGCTGCCACCGCCGCCCCTCCCTCCATCCGAACTACACAGTACCCCCGCCACCACCTTCTCTCCGTCTGCACTACACCATACCCACCGCCGCCCCTCCCTCCGTACCAGCAGCCAACCCTCCCTCCGCACTTCACAGTACCCACCACCGACCCTCCATCCATCCGCACTACACAGTACCTGCTGCCGACCCTCCCTCCGTCCTACTCAGTACACGCCGCCGACCCTCCCTCCGTACGCACGACACAGTACCCTCTGCCGACCCTCCCTCCGCACTACATAGTGCCTGCCACCGAACCTCCTTCCGTACCACACAGTACCCGCCGCCGACCCTCCCTTCGCACTACAGTACACGCCACCGACCCTCCCTCCGTCCGCACTACACAGTACCCGCCGCCGACCCTCCCTCCGTCCGACCCGCCAACAGTCCATCTATCCGCACTACCCCCCGCCTACCATCCCTCCGCCGACACTACACAGTACCCGCCGACGACCCTCCCTCCATCCGTTTGACCCGCTAACAGTCCATCTGTCCGCACTACCTTCCGTCTACCATCCCTCTGCCGGCATTACACAGTACCCGAAGCCGCCCCTCCCTCCGTCCGTACTACACCGTACCCGCTGCCGACCCTCCCTCCGTCCGTCCGTCCGTCCACACTGCACCATACCCGCCGCCGACCCTCCCACCGTCCGCACTGCACCATACCCGCCGCCGACCCTCCCACCGTCCGCACTGCACCATACCCGCCGCCGACCGTCCCTCCATCCGCACTACACAGTAACCGCCGACCCTTCCTATGTCCGCCTGTACTACACCATACCCGACGACGACCCTCCCTCCGTCCGCACTGCACCCTACCCGCCGCCGACCATCCCTCCGTTCGCACTACACAGTAACCGCCGGCCCTCCCTCTGTCCGCCTGTACTACACCATACCCGCCGCCGACCCTCTGTCCGCTCTGCACCCTACCCGCCGCCGACCCTCCCTCCGTCCGCACTACACAGTAACCGCTGACCCTCCCTCCGTCTGTACTACACTGTACCAGCCGCCGACTCTCCCTCCGTCCATACTGCACCGTACCCGCCGCCGACCCTCCGTCCGCACTACGCCGTACCCGCCGCTGACCCTCCCTCCGTCCGCACTACACCGTACCCGCCGCTGACCCTCACTCTGTCCGCACTGCACCCGCCCACGACTCTCTGTCCGCACTACACAGTGCCCACCGCCGACCCTCCCTCCGTCCGCACTACACAGTGCCCACCGCCGACCCTCCCTCCGTCCGTCCGTCCGCACTACGCTGTGCCCACCGCAGGCCCTTCCTCCGTCCGCACTACGCCGTACCCGCCGCTGACCCTCCCTCCGTCCGCACTACGCCGTACCCGCCGCCGACACTCCCTCCGTCCGCACTACACAGTGCCCACCGCAGACCCTCCCTCCGTCCGCACTACGCTGTGCCCACCGCCGACCCTCCCTCCGTCCGCACTATGCTGTACCCGCCGCCGACCCTCCCTCTGTCCGCACTACGCCGTACCCGCCGCCGACCCTCCCTCCGTCCGCACTACACCATACCCGCTGCCAACCCTCCCTCCGTCTCACAGTACCCACCGCCGCCAACCTCCCTCCGTCTCACAGTACCCGCCGCTGACCGTCCCTCCGTCTCACAGTACCTGCCGCCGACCGTCCCTCCATCCGCACTATACCATACCCGCCGCCTACCCTCCCTCCGTCTCACAGTACCCACCGCAGCCAACCTCCCTCCGTCTCACAGTACCCACCGCCGCCAACCTCCCTCCGTCTCACAGTACCCGCCGCCGACCGTCCCTCCGTCTCACAGTACCCGCCGACGACCGTCCCTCCATCCGCACTATACCATACCCGCTGCCTACCCTCCTTCTGTCCACACTACACAGTAACCACAGCTCCTCCCTCTGTCCGTCCATTCCACCTGCCGACAATCCATCCGACTACACTACCCACCGCCTACCGTTCCTCCGCCGGCACTACACAGTACCCGAAGCCAACCCTCTGTACTACACAGTACCCACCCCCACTGCACAGCACTGACCTCCGACCGTCCCTCCATCAGCACTGCACTACACACGCCCCGCCTACTGTCCCTCACCTCACACATCCAGCCAGCATATATTACTCCCCAAATCCGTACCATTCACAACCTGATTGGTTGTTTGGATTTACTCATTCCCGGTGATTGGTTATTTGGGTTGGCTGATTCATGGTGATTGGTAATTTAGTTTGGCTGGTTCACGGTGATTGGTTGTTTAGGTTGACTGGTATAGAAGTGGGGAGTAAAAGGCTAATATGTATCCCGCCGGCGGGCATATTATTATATTCCACAAGACTTCTGCTCGATTCGCAACCTGATTGGTTGTTTGGGTTGGCTGATTCACCGTGATTGGTTGTTTGGGTTGGCCGATTCACCAAATAACCAATCAGGTAGCGAATCGAGCAGGAGTCTTCTGGAATGAGTTAATAGGCCGCCGGCGACTCAGCTCTCCCCACTTGACGACGCGCTCACAAAGAGTTAAGTGGGCGGAGCAGCAGAAGTCGGCAGCCAATCCGCGGGCAGCAGGAAGTGACCAATGAAACGGCGGGTTACAGGTGTAACCAGGAAGTGCGCGGCTTGCCGGCGGCGCTGAGAGATGAGCGCGGAGCCGCCGGCCCCCCCGGGGGAGCACCCGCAGCAGCCGGTAATGCACGCTGTAGTTGCCCGGGGCTGGGACTTGTGCGGCAGAGTCAGGGGGCTGCAGGGAGGCTGTGGAGCCTGCAGGGAGCGCTGTGTTAGTACGGCCAGCACTTCCTCACGTGTTGGTGGCCGGCATGGATGAGGCTTTACCCCAGGGTGGCAGAGACTGCGGGGGTCGGCGGGGGTGCAGCTTATGCCCCATCCCTCCTCCGGAGCCCACCGGCAGATGTCCTGGAGATGAGGCTCAGTCTCTAAGGGCTGAACAACACCGTGAAATCCTTCTGCGCTGGCAGGTCCAGTGGGCGGTCCGGGTAGCTGTCAGTCACTGGTAGGACCGCCCACTGGACCTGACAGCTCAGAAGGATTCTGGCCTCCAGCACAGCAGGGATGTACTCCCTTCCATCAGTCTGCTGTGTCCTGCGGACCCTGATGTAGATGTCCGTAGATGGGGAAGGTCTGCAGTCCTGGAGTTGTAGCATAGTTGTGTGTTCTGGTCCTGGGCCACCACTGGTCCTGGGTCCTGGGCCACCACTGGTCCTGGGTCCTGGGCCACCACTGGTCCTGGGTCGCCGCGGGTCTTGGGCCGCACTGCTTCCAGTCGGGTCAGTCCACATTTCCTACCAACCAGAGGACATTTCTTGGCTTGCGAGGCGCTGACGTCACTACTTCTGTTTTACGAGGGTCGCCACCGTAACAGTCCGTCAGCATCCCTGTGAAGTGGCGCTGCGGCTGCTGCCATGACTTCTGGACGGCCTGGCAGCGCTCTTCATGGGTGTTTCCGGTGTCCGTAGCGTTACAGGGCCGCACCGAGGCAGATGCTTATCTCCTCTCCATAGGTAATAATTGTGATGGCTGGTGGTCCGGCCAGTGAGCCCCCACCACCCTGAGAACAGGGGTCCCGGGCCGCCTGCAGGAGGCTGAGCAGGGCGACAGTCACACAGCACCGCTCCCTTCATTGTCAGTGGGAGGCCGCAGTACAAGCGCTCACTATTTCCGTCAGCCCCATTGGCGTGTAAGGAGCGGGTCTGCAGGTGACGTCGGCCGTCGCTGCATTCAATCTGACGTCCCTGCAGGTGGGAGAAATAACCCTGCGGTAAATGAAGAGGGGGGCATGGGACCCCCAGTGTTAGTGACTCCCACAGATGAGACTTACCACCTACCTGGGGGTTGGCGATTACTTTCTGTCCTTGTACCTCCAAGCCCCGCTGTGCGGCGCACTGAGCTATCAGAAGTTGGGGTACTCTTCACGGGACGGCTGGCGGCACGTTATGTTATGTAAGCACCCAACCTCACACAGGAGCGGTAATCTGTCAGAAAACGGAGGCCGAGCGGTCAGAGATCTCTTCCAGCCGCCTCCACTCACTGCAAGCAAGCAGTTGTAGATGAATTGCTTCCGTTTAAACAGCCGACAGTCAGCTATATACCAAGGGACTCCGACGAGTGAGCGATTCCCCCACGCCGTGTCCTGTCAGCGGCAGCGTGTTCAAGAGGAAGAGGGGTGATTAGATGGGTGAGCGCTCCTGACTCTTCTGTAGGGGGACCCCCGCTTCCATATGTGACAAGCGGAGGGCAAGTAGCCTCTCTGATTCTGAGGTTGGAGAGTGGCGGGTGATCACAACAATAGTCCTTGTTAAGGCCTGTTCACACCTAGTTATGGTCTCTATCTGGGGGTCCCTTTAGGCCTCATGTCCACGGGCAAAAGAAGAATTAAAATCCGCAGCAGATTTTAACTCTTCTCCTGCCCGTGGATCCGCACCCCATAGGGATGCATTGACCACCCGCGGGGTAGATAAATATCCGCGGATGGTCAATAAAAGGGATTTTAAAAAAAATGGAGCATGAAAAAATCTGGACCATGCTCCATTTTCGTGCGGGTCTCCCGCGGGCTTCTATTGAAGCCTATGGAAGCCGTCCGGATCCGCGGGAGATCTAAAATAGGAATTTAAAAGAATTTACCCATCCGGAGCGGGCCGGGAAGGTCTTCTCTTCCTCACGGCCGCATCTTTCTTGCTTCGGCTCGGCGGATGTGCCCGGCGCATGCGCGCGGCACGTCGGCGACGTGCCACCGGCGTGACGAGTTCATCCGCCGGCCGAAAAAGAAGATCCGGCCGTGAGGAAGAGAAGACTTTCCCGAACCGCTCCGGATGGGTAAATTCTTTTAAATTTCTATTTTCAGCGCTCATGTCCGCGGGGCAGGAGGGACCCGCTGCAGATTCTCCATGTAGAATCCGTAGCGGGCCTGATTTTCCCCGTGGACATGAGGCCTTAGGGTTTCTATTTCAAATCCTGAACAAGGCCCCCCCCCCCCCCCCGAGGACCTGCAAATAACTCCTCACCGCCATTAATGAACCCTGCTAGAGCACATTGAAAGTAAGGTGGTGGACTGTGGTGTTCTCAGCAGAAAATGCCGGAAGCGAATGGAACCCTCCTAAATCACTGACCTTATTGGTCTCCGCTTCAGCAGTTGTCATTAATGGCCGAGATAACTTCTATCTATCAGAGAAAGTGAGGATCGCTGGCTTTACAATAAGACTGAACGTTCCTCCAAGTGCATCATGGCCTGAGATGAAGCCTGTGGAAACAGGAAGGATGGCCACCAGTGACGAGTCATCTCCCTTTTCGCTGCCCATCTTGTGCCTTCAACTACCAAGATTCCTGTCTTTACAACAAGCCTAAAACAGCTGCCTTGGCTGCGGCACAGCATGAGTCGGCCTGTAGTACCAAGGACATAATTTACACGGTTTTGGCTACTGAGATGCCTCCCCACGGGCATGTAGGAGACGTGTGGTTGGCACAAAAAGGGTTTTAAAAAAGCCTCTGACAAAAGTTCTTGTTGTTTGGACATGAAGGCAACACCCTGCACCAACCAGAAGACGCCGATAGATCCTCCCATGCTATATAGCAATCCATTCTTCTGTCTGCTCAGCTAATCAAATGTGCTGAGGGGCTCGTTGGGCGGCCAATCGGTTATGGCTATATGTAATTCTCAATAAGTAGGTGATTGTGCCACAGGGGGCGCTGTCTACAATTCTAATCAGCAATGCTCATTAACTCAGTTTTTTTAGTTTTTTTTCATCCCCGCTTTCCCAGAGCCATATGAAGGCTTGTGGGGTTTTGCAGGAGCAGCTCTTCAAATGGTACTAGATAGTTTGTGGGAAAACTTTTATAAATGTTGGTGTTGCGCCTTTTTGGGGCGGCTTTCTCTTAGGCCCTGTGCACACGGGCGGATTTTTGCTGTGGAATCTACGGTGGGTGTTCGGCTGCAGATTCCGTCCATCGCATGCAACGTAAAATGATTCTTCATGCACACGAGCGGAAATCGCTCGCGGAAGAATCGCGGCATGCTCTATGTTCACACAGACGGCTTTCATTGCAGTCAATGAAAGCCGTCCGTCCCACGGCGATTCCGAAATGTCAATTTTGAAATTACCGCTGATTCGTGTCATCGCCGGCGCAATATTCTCTGCGCTGCGCATGTGTGCAGCCGGCACATCCGCAGAACACAGGAGAAAATATCCGGACAGGTATGTGGGGGTCGCTGTCCGGATTCCGCTGCGGGATCCCCATCCGTCCCTCCTGTGTGGAAGCACCGGAGTGACCATTGCTGGGTCGACCCTTAGATGTAACCCTGTAACTGACCTTTCTTCCTTGCTTGGTCTCTAATGGTCTGACTTGTCCTACAGGCGGCCGACCGCGGGATGGAACCGAGCGCCTCCGGAGTGTTTTGTAGCAGGATTCTGAATATGGTGAACTCTGAGGACGTCAACGCCATCATCCTGGCGCAGAGACACATGTAAGCTCTACACGGAGTTGTGCGATTTATCATACCTGTGACAAACATGTCTCCCCAATGCCTTGTCTAAGGCTTCATTCACTCCTTTGCATAGGAGCCCGGGATGCCTCTCTTGTCCATATTTACTTAATTTGTATTGTATGTATTTATCCGTGATTGGACTCTGCTGACAAGTCAGTCACGTTTCTGTAGTTGCCACATACTTCCATAATGAGGGGCCCCTTGAGAGATCCCACTAAGGGGCCACACACCTCTCAGGTGTCTGACTGCTATGAATAGCTACGTAGAACATCGTACTTCTTGTTCAGGACCTTTTTGGGGTTGGAGTTTTTCACTGTTCTACTGGGGGCCGCTGTGGGGGATGGCACTGTTACCGCTGGGGTATGTTTTACATTTGGTGGAAAAGGGCAGAGCTGTTTCAAAATAGACAGGGTGCAGATTTTGACTGTTTTTTTGGATGCGGAAATACTGCGGAATTTTCCGCTGAGGACATTCTGCAGTATTTCTGCATCCAAAAAGCAGTCAAAATCTGCACCCTGTCTATTTTGAAGCGTCCCTGTCCTTTTTTAGAACGACGGGGGTAAAATCATATGTGGTGATAAGTCCTGCCCCCTGACGGGTTGGCACTTTGCTATAAAGAAGTGGGTTTTGGGCTGCAGTTTGGGCACTCGGTCTCTAAAGGTTCGCCATCAATGTTCTATAACATTAGGACTGAAGATCAGAGAGAAGGGGAAAACGGTCCGGGACTCTACGACCCCCTATGAAGCGCTGAATTGTCTCGCTTGCCACTGTTCCCTTCATGCTGGGACCTTCGGGACTCCCCTTCTTGGGATCCCAGCAGTCAGACCCTGGCCAATCAGAAAGTTATCCTATATCCACGGGATGGGGAACAACTTTCTATTTTGGCACAAAAAAATGTAATAAAGGAAAATTGACTTATAAAGCTGAATGATGTAACTGTTCTCAGTGAGAGAAACCAAAGTCGTCCTGTAGATGTGAGACCTTGTAATGGCTAACAGAAATACATGATGCTACAGCGAGCTTTCAGATCGTCCATCGATCCTTCCTCAGGCTAAAATGGAACCAAGTTTTAGCTTGAGGAAAGATAAATGTATTTTTGTTGGCCATTAAAAGGTCTCACATCTACAAGATTACTTTGGTTTCTCTAACAGAGAACAGTCACACTTTGCTCTACTGGCGACACCGGACCAAACCTGAAGGGTGACCTGTACCACTTGTATACAAAGACTGATTAATGCTAAGGTAAGGCAATGATCTGTCACAAGTGTCAGCTGTTTTGGGTGCCATTGTACTGAGTTTTTTTTTTAATCATTCATTTGCTTCCTTAATGCAGCATTAAGTAGCTTTTTACAAGGACTTAATTCCTTTTTTTTTTTCACCGTTTTGATACTGTAGAGTCTGTGCAACCCCTTCCCATGACGGACTGTGCTGAGGGCGGGCGGGCGGGGGGGGGGGGGGGGGGGGTTCATCACCCCCTGCACTCACTCTGTTAACAAGTAAATGAAGTTACACCTTCAGAAGTTGGATGGTGATTTTGCTTCTCTTTTGTCAGGTTGGATCGTTTTGAGAAGACCAATGAAATGCTCTCAAATTTTAATGATCTATCTAATGCACGACTGCAACAGATGAGCGATCGCTTCCTACATCACACGCGGACGCTGGTGGAGATGAAGAAGGATCTGGACGTAATATTTAGGAGAATAAGGTGGTAGCTTTGTCTCCACATCCCCATGATGAATGACGAGCATGCAGAATGTTCTGGAATATCCAGTGCTATCCTGTCTGGTGTCGGGAGGGCTACTCTATCTTTACTACTACTTGCATGTCTCCAGGCTGTCAGCAGGTTACACATTTGTTCACTAAGGCCTCCCTTACACATGCGTTACGGTAAGCGCCACTGTTAAGGACCACTACACGGTCACATTAACCTTTCAAGTCTTGAGGTCCAAATTAGTTTGTACCTGGATGCATCAAGGAGGCCAAAAACTATACAAAGATAGTTATCAGTTCCCACAGATACATAGAGTGGAGCTGCGGCAAGTATACAGCTCACTCTGCTTAAGGCGTGCGTACACTGAGCGTTTATTGACTTGGTATAGTTCTAATACAGGAAAGGAATGCGTCATTAGTCACGGCGTTAATCTCATTGGGTTAGAAAAACATTAAGAATCATGCATTGTTCAGCAATCAGCGTAGTGAAAATATATCTGTTATGTTCTTCAAATGTCTGTTTCTCCCAGCGTTATCTTGGTCCTCCCCCGTATTCACCCTGTGATTCCGGTGGCTGTAGTACAGTCAGTTCCCTTGTCCAAGTCTCCGAATGGAGGTGTGGGAGGGCTTCTTCTGATAACTGCGTCCAGACTTGGTTCTCATGAAAAAGAACAGAGACAAATCATTACACATTGTACCGAATCTCATGCTCTAAAGCTATTTCTGCTTGAATTATTGTTTCACTACGCACAAGCTTATTTACATTTTATAATGCTCCATTTTGTATCTAGCGGCCATTTTGAGACAGATTCTTCCATTTTATGAGCCTGTACTTTCTCACCGCATTCGCTTACAGCAGAGTTTAGCATACCTTATCATTGATGAGGCGCGCTAACGGGCAGAAATAGAACAGACACCGCTCGAAAATCACGGAGCTGGAAAGCGCTGCAATCGAGCAGCTGTCTGAGCGGTCTCATTGAGGACAATGGGAGCTTTACATCGCAATCAGATCGGTGCTGAAAGTGCCGCGCTAATCGCGGTTTAAAAAAAATGTTTGTGTGACGGAGGCCTAAGTTCGTTAAAACTACAGCAAAAGCCACTTACCGGAAAAGAATACAACAGGATAATTGGTAACGTCCGCATTTCTCAAAGATTCTTATGACTTTTCTTTTCTCTTTCTTCTGCAGGATGTTGAAAGGAAAGTTGGCAAAACAGTATCCAGAGTCTTTCAGTAGTGAGTACCACAATAAAGTGTCTAGCGTAATGGTCATTTTAGACAAGATGGGCTGTGGGGTAACCTATGACAGCGATGCCCGCTGCTGTACGGTTACAGGGGAGTGTGTATTGCTTGCATCGCTTACCGCGCCTCCAGCATGGAGGTGCAGCGGGCAGAGGCGACAACTGGTGGAAGTGACATTGGGTTCTGCCACGTGGCTGGGAATCTGCCCAGAGTCCGTTTTCCAGCTACAGCGGTCCTCAGATCGGCACAGGACTTTTTCTCGCCGTTGTAGTAATTTACTATGCAGCACTGCTCACCGAGGGCTCGCTCTGGCCTGCCAACTTGTTCGATCGAGGGATCGATGTCTGGGTTTGCTCTCGTGCCACCTCTTTATACCCGCAGATACATTGTTGGCGCGTTCACATGTGGCTGAACTGTCTGTGTTAAACCGAACGATTACTGAACGAGCCAACAATGGTTTTATGGCTGCATAGAGCGAACGATTCTCGTTCGTCGCTGGCTACGTTTAGACTCAACGATATCCTCCACTTTTGCTCGTTTGAACGAATCGCTCCGTGTAAAAGGGGCCTTTTTTATTTGACAGTTTTTGAAAGGTGTTTACGGTTCTTTTTTTTTTTTTTTTTTTTGTTTTGTTTTTTTTGTCCTTCACTTTTTGTCATGGTTGTCTTTCTTAGATGTACATGAATCCCCCATTCTGGAAGATGATGATGATTTTGATCCAACCCCAAAGAGTGCGGCCACCACAATTGCTACTTCAGAGCAGAGCACAGAGTCTTGTGACACCAGTCCCTCCATTATTTCCCCCACCATGAGCCAGGACTTTGAGGACTTGTCCCAGGCCCCCTCTGAAACGCCATCTGCTAATGGGCAGCTCCTGACAGATGACGAGGTGACTCAGGATGACTTGTAGGCTGTCGTGGGGGAACTTAATAGCGGTTATTGAGAAGACTTCTGCCAGGTCTTGAGATGAGCACGCCGGTTCCAGAATTAATGTTGGGAGGAACTTGTCCCTACGCCGCTGCATGTGGAGAACGTCTGAGCCGAGATCGCTCCCTCCGTCTGGTGAAGGCTGTGTACAAAGCTGCACTTGTTCATATGTTTCTTCTGTCTATATGTAAATGACTGGATGATGCTGCAAGGTGAAGATTAAAGTAGGAAATGCCACTCTGCTTGGAAAGCTGTCCTTGTTACAAACTAGCTTTTTTAAGATCTGAATACAGATACCTTATTCTACAGTCATAATTACGTTTATATGTTTTAGGTTTTATGCTATGTAAATGTTTCTTTTTTTGGTTTGTCTCAGGAACATGACCCCTCATCATGGTATTGCACCTTATAGCATGGTGTTCCTTCTGTCTTTAAAGAAGCACTCCCCTGAACACACACCTTTCCATCCCTGTCCCCTCACCTGATTGTCTGTCGCACTCTAGAGGTCTCCTCTGTATATTGTCACTTCCATGCTGTGCAGCCCCCTGTCTGATGCTTATCATCCACCATCTTCATGTTAGTTTCACTTTCCCATTAATCCCATGATACATAGCCACTAGCCAATGCTGTGCTGATGCTATTTCTACCTGTTGGGGGGGGACAGCATAAACATCATTAACTTCTACTTTCACCTCAATAACCTATAGAGGATGTAGTCAGGAGGATGAACTGTCATCCTCTCCATTATAACTGTATGACTGGAGCCTCTAATGCTCAGCAATAATGTGATGGAAATTTCTACCTCCCTGTGAACAGCATGTGTGGTACAGACCAGTTCTAGTAGCGACCCTCTTCAGAGGGTCTAAATCATCTGATGACTTGGTGACTCCTGCACTGAGCAGGGGGTTGGACCCGATGACCCTGGAGGTACCTTCCAACTCTACCAGTCTATGAGAGACCATAAAGGTAAGAAATTCTCAGAGGGGTCACAATGAGATCACATGACTCAGATAAAAAGGGTTAACTAACCAAGCCTAGCGTGTATGTATATTAATATGGATATCTGATCCTCAGGGGAGTGCTCCTTTAATATATAGATGTACTAGACCTCGCTACTAATCTCCCTCAGTGGTACCTTGCTGGTTGACTGTAGATCATCCAAGGGACCCTGTAATCACCACTTTGTATAAAATGACTATACAAATATATACATAAGAGATGTTACAAATCTAGGTGTCCGCATGTACTTTACTCTTTGTCTGGCTCTCCTCTATTGGCCTGGGCAGAGTTGGGTTATTGGTGGCATTCGTTGCGTTCAGTTTGCACCGTCCTCCCTGCAATCATTAGTTTTCTGGCTTGGGCTCCGTTTACTCCTAACGATGCCAGAGTTCATCTTTTCACTAGTGCAGCCGGTTTCTACAGCAGATACATCGCCGACTCGATCAGATGAGTAAGCATCCAGCCGTTCACCTTCTCTGTCCAAGCGAACAATGTCATATTGGCGGGGTTTACATTGAATGGTCATCGGTTCTTTTACTTGTTTGAACATAATCGTTTCATGTAAAAGGGATGACAAATCAGGACCTTGTACCCAGGCGGAACCTCCATGAAGTGACTTGCTCTAAAGCGTCCCCATCTCGGCCAGATACAGAAGATCAGATCGCAACTACCAGGACTAAAGTCAAAGTTTCCCAGGACGGGTGTTGGGAAGGTGGGGGAAAAATTGGGTCTGATAAGAAGCTACTCCTAAATGAACATAAATAATGTGTTTGCAGTATGAGGCCTCCCTGTATCCTTCTAACCAGAGAGATAGCTAAAACCCCATGATATCTGCAGGCAGGGCAGAGTTGCATTATGAGACTAGGAAGGGGGTATGGATAGGTTGTCTTAAGTCCCTGCTGTTTGGGCCGGGTCTCATAGCCCACTGAAAGTCGATAGAAAATGTGTGAATTAAAGTGCAGGGAAAGCTGTGGATCCATTATACAAGATAACAGGAGCAATACTGGATAGCAACCACGGGTGTAGTAACAGTGCAGATCACCAGAGAGTAGTCAGAATAGCCAGGAGTCGTTACCAGGGAGTCTCAGGTCACAGTACAGATGGAGGCGGCGGTCAGATTTGTCGGAAGGAAAGCTAGGAGTCGTTAGCAGGAAGTCTCAGGTTCACTGGATTGGAGAAGGAGAGGTGCTAGATCACAGCTGTAGAGCACAATCACACGCTGGTGCAGTGGCAGGCTTTTATAATGAGCCTAATTAGAATCAGGATGGGGCCAGGACAGGGAGACGACAACTGGATTAACAGGAGCATGGAACAGGCTAGGTTCAGAAGGGAAGCTGTCCAGCAAGCTTTTATAGCTTACTGTGGGAGAGACACCGTCTGGAGCACAGGAGGTTCTCATATGTGAGTCCTAACAATTAGAGGCTCGTGTGGCACAGAGTGTTAAGGCAGCAGTATGAAATCCTAAACTTTTACTCAAGACCTGGAGGTTGCGAGTTCAATCCCGGATAGTTCAGGTAGCCGGCTCAAGATTGACTCAGCTTTTCATCCTTCCGAGGTCGGTAAAATGAGTACTCCGCTTGGTGGGGGCTAATAAATTACCTGAAAGCACTGATTAATAAGTTGGCGCTATACAAAGAACAGGATTAATTTATTTATATTTTACAATTGAGATCCTCAGTAAGAAGCAAAAAAAAAAAGGGTAAGGCTGGAGGGGAAAATTCATAGCAGGACACTATGGGATTGTATAACTGTTCATATTTCATTATGGGGGATCAGAAAAAGCCCCACATGAGCATTGAACTGCTATCAGTAGAGTATAAACTGTAGCTGTGACGGAGATTACATAGTAACGACCGGTAGACGTTCAACAAAGGCTTAGATGTACAGGCATTGGGATATAGTTGGGGCTTGGACTTGCGTAACTCTTTAGTAAGCAACTCGCTGCTGTGGCAGATCTAGCGGTGGTTCCTGACCCCCATCTCCGCTGTCCACCTGAACCACCCGGGATTGACCATGAGTCAAAGTAGCCTGGATCCAATATGGAATTTCAATCGGACAAATCATGAAAAAGGCAAAGAGTATGTGGGATCTGCCATGGTGTGAACGGGGAATAAGCGACTTGTTTGCTGTCTAGCAGGTGCAAGACAGCCCCAGTCTAAAGTAGCATCAGTCTCTAATTTTGTCCAGCAGGGGGTGCAGTGCCCAATTTATCTATTATGTGCAAGAAGGAAGAACTTAAAGGGGTTGTCTCGCGAAAGCAAGTGGGGTTATACACTTCTGTATGGCCATATTAATGCACTTTGTAATATACATCGTGCATTAAATATGAGCCATACAGAAGTTATTCACTTACCTTCCCTGCGCTGGCGTCCCCGTCTCCATGGCTCCGTCTAACTTCAGCGTCTAATCACCCGATTAGACGCGCTTGCGCAGAAGGGTCTTCTGCCTTCAGCTCGGTTCGGCAGCAGCGGCGTTCTGGCTCCGCCCCCTTCTAAGCGGCATCGCGTAGCTCCGCCCTGTCACGTGTGCCGATTCCAGCCAATCAGCCTTTTCTGACATCACAGAAAAGGAAGTGGCCTAAATTGTGCCCAAAATGTGACACATTTTTTAGCATAAACTAAGCCAACTAATAGTTGGTATAAACTTAGACTATACAATCTTAGAATGTGACTGCGTTACACTCCAGCAGTGATGAATCTGGCACATGTTAAGACTGCCTGTCTAACTTTTAGATGGCATTAGTAAATGTGCCCCCATGCCTCTAGATTGTGATAAATCTTGTGGTCTAGCACGCAGTGGGCTCTGTCCAGCTCCACAGACGCGCTCTCTGGGTTTCCTAGGACTTTATGCAGTATGGCTATACCAGCAGCACGTAGATTATCATTTATGACAGCTTCACTGCAGATTATTGTGGCAGTTGTGGTTCTCCAGATCATTCTGCTCTAAGATGAAGGATGGTATGGATGACTGATGAGTCTAGTGCTGCCTCGCACTGTGTTAATTGGGTATTGTGTCCTCTAACCTGTTGGGACCTCATCATTCTCTTGTGCAGAGTATGTCTTCCAGGCATCTCTTTTGTATTTTTCCATTCTAGTTATGTTCTCAAAGAAGTTTTAAAAGAGCAAATCTTTAAGAGCAATGGCTAGGTCTACTTATACCCAAGGAAAGGCCCTGAGCTAACCATTGCTGGAGGCAGAAGACCATTCCCCGTGAAGAAGGAAATAACCAGAGGCAGGCTCGCGGCTGGAGACCAGGATCCCATCTCCGATGAAGAGTGGCTGTCCGGTGACCATGCCCGACTCCTGGTGGCTTTGTATCTGTCCTTGCAGGAAGGCTGCTGACTTGTAGGCCGGAGTAAATCTGGAGCTTTTTCCGCACACTATCTTGAGAAAGGGTTCAGAAAACGCCTATTTGGGGTCTAAATAACATGCTAACTATTGTTACTAGCTCCTGTGGCACAGGTCTGCGCTCATCACGTGTCAAGACCATGCCACTGGCTCCCAGCTGTTGGGCTCTGTTCTGCATCGGAGAATCTGTTCAAAGCTTCTTTTGCATTTCTGGCATAAATTCCCAGACAGCATGTTGAAAATTGAACTGATTCCGTTAGTGTCTGGCGTCAGTCTGCTGCTTCTGGTTCTTGCCTTGGGCAGTTCCTAGGACACACCTCAACGACGGGACCCAGTAGCCCTGCTCTGAACAGCTGTACATTTCAGCTATAATTTACGCCGTCTTTTATACTGGGAAGATCCAGTCATTAAACAGTGAAGGTATCTAAAAAGGTGACATTTAGTGTAGGTGGATATGTACACTTTGTCAAAAACACCCACCCCCACAAGACGTTATTGTTTTGCTACTTGTAGTTCCATCTCAGGCAGATATACAAATGATGAGAGGTGTGGTGATTAGATGGACGGTCTTGTCACCGGAGGCCCTAAAAATAGCTCCCACCTTGGCCTATAAAAAGCTCTCGGAGGCTCCTTGTCTGTAGTGACCTCTTCTTCCACTTGTGTAGAGCTTGTTGGCCACTAGACGCCTCTACAACGCAGAGAAGAGATTTCACCCCGTTACCAGTGTCTGAGAGGGGCGCATTATTGGGATGTGAAAAGCTGGATGGTCATATTGCTGAATTGACCCCCCCCCCCCCCCCCCCCGGACCGTTCTGACCAGACTGTTAGGGGGTGTTGGGACCAGTGGATGTGGGCACACAAGGTGACCGGGCTCAGGACGCCCCCGACAGACCACCAGTAGAGAGAAGCGGCTGACTAGACTGTTAGGAGGTGTTGGGACCAGTGGATGGGGGCACACAAGGTGACCAGGCTCAGGACGCCCCCGACAGACCACCAGTAGAGAGAAGCGTCTGACCAGACTTTTTGGAGTTGCTGAGACCAGTGAGTGGGGGTACACAAGATGACCGGGCTCAGGATGCTCCCGACAGACCACCAGCATAGAGGAGCGTCTGACTAGACTGTTAGGGGATGTTAGTACCAGTGGATGTGTGAGGACACACAAGGTGACTGGGCTCAGGACTCCCCCTACAGACCACCAGCATAGAGGAGCTTCTGACCAGACTGATAGCAGGTGTTGGGACCGGTGGATGTATGAGGACACACAAGGTGACCGGGCTCAGGATGCCCCTGACAGACCACCAGCATAGAGGAGTGTCTGACTAAACTCTTAGGAGGTGTTGGGGCCAGTGAATGGAGGCACACAAGGTGACCGGGCTCAGCACGCCGCCGACAGACCACCAGCATAGAGGAGCATCTGCCTAGACTGCTAAGAGTTGTTGGGAAAAGTGGATGTGTGAGGACACACAAGGTGACTGGGCTCAGGATGCTCCCTACAGACCACCAGTAGAGAAGAGCATCTGACCAGACTGTCAGATCTTGGGACCAGTGGATGAGGGCACACAAGGTGACCGGGCTCAGCACGCCCCCGACAGACCACCAGCATAGAGGAGCGTCTGACTAGACTGTTAGGGGGTGTTGGGACCAGTGGTTGTGTGAGGGCACACAAGGTGACCGGGCTCAGGACGCCCCCTACAGACCACCAGTACAGAGGAGCATCTGACCAGACTGTTAGGAGGTGTTGGGACCAGTGGATGTGTGAGGGCACACAAGGTGACCGGGCTCAGGACGCCCCCTACAGACCACCAGCATAGAGGAGTGTCTGACTAAACTATTAGGAGGTGTTGGGGCCAGTGGATGGAGGCACACAAGGTGACCAGCGGCCTAGCCCCCGGGGAGGATACTGCAGCCGGTTCCGCTCTCACCGGTTTTACAGCCTCTGCCCATTACAACCACTGTGCTGCGCTCCTTACACTGGGGCTCCTCAGACGAGCGGTTTAGTCCCGCATCTCTAATGTCTGTTCTATTTTCGGGCTTTGCCCCACTTTTGGCGCACCACCGATGGCGTGCGTTTACAACACTGTTAACACATCGTTCTCCACCGCCTGTGTGGGAGTGGCCTAAGGGTCTGAGCAACGCCCACCAGGGCCAAGTGGTGCCTGGTTACAGGGGGTCAGTACCTCCCACCCCCGGATACGCAGCGGTCTGCAGCTCCGGGGGTTCTCCCATGTATCTGTTCGCACGGCGCTATTCTTCACAGACATGTTTTACGGACGCATTACGTATTTTTGCGTTTCTTATTGCGATTAGTAGATGAAACCAACATGGAGGTGGATAGTGAGGAGTATGGTGGTTCGTAATACAGATCCGTACTGCGGGATTATATGAACTCGTCTGTAGCGCGGCGTGGAGCCTCTTATACGGGGCGGTCATGCGGACTCCTGCGGGAGTGTAAACGCTCTTCGTACTGTGTAAATGATGAACGATCGCTTCTGTACACATAAAACTGACGGATGATTGGCGGCAGTTATCACTGGGGATGCCCGTCATCGCTGGGACGACGGTCGGACACACCTGACGGGGCGTCCTGGGTAACAGGGACATTAGGATCGCGGGTGCACCTAGGGTGACGATTGTAGCAGCGGGAGGTGTGCCGCACGCATATTTTGTATTTCAGCCGCACTTTAGTAGCGGTGAGCGATTCCAGCGACCTGATTGGTTGTTGGGTACACACACCCCTTTGGAGATGTGCACGAGTGGCCGGCCCGTTAAATAAGCAGCAGCACTAACCCCTAAGGCCGGCTGCACATGGCCACGGCGGAGCCCGTCACGGCACCCCACAGAGACCCCAATACTTACCTGCAGATCCGGCGTTCTACGTCCCGCATGACGCTTTGGCGTGACGCCACAGCGGTAGGCGGGGAAGCAGTTTCATGCTATCTTCTGCTCTACTACAGCGGAAGATAGCGTGACGGACGGCTTCCATTGACTGCAATGGAAGCCGTCCGCGTGTACACTCGCGGCAAATAGAGCATGCCGCGGGTGAGGACGGGTGATTTTACGGTGCGTAATACGTGGTGGAAATCCGTCCGTGGGAAGAAGCCCTTACCCCCCCGCGGGTCTCGTGAACTAGTACTCATGCACATGTCCAAAGGGGGGTGTGTACCCAACAGCCAATCAGGTCGCTGGAGTCGCTCACCGCTACTGAAGTGCGGCTGAAATACAATATATGCGTGCGGCAGGTCATCCTCCCCTGCACTCCAGCTGCCACTACCAACTAATGTGACATCAGGCAGGGCCCCGCCTCGCCTCATGTGCTGTACCCCCCAGGGCCCCGCCCACTCCCTATGTACTGTACCCACAAGAAAAATGGCGCCGCCAGGCCGATGACGTCACCTCGCACCGCCCACAGTGTCGGGCAGTGAAATCGTCACTTCCGGATCCGGCCGGTCCTTTTCTCCTTAGTCGGGCCGCCGAGCGGGTGGGTATGTGAGGCGTGCGCTCCTCCACGTGTGGCAGCCCGGCGGCGGGGAGTGTCGGTGCGGCTTCTGCCTCGTGTCGGCCGCAGCTACTCACGGCGCCGGTTGAGGCGGTGCTAGGCGCGGGTAGTCCTCCGGCATGGCTGAGACCACCGGACCGGGCACGAGGCTGCAGGCGGCTCCTTCCCGCGGCCCAATGCTGTGACGCGTAATCCTCCGTGCCCTCCTCACAGGTTACCGGGCGCCCTGCGTCACTACTAACCTCAGGCGGGTGACTGGGGGCCGCGCTCACACTGCACAAGTGTCGCCCTCTACAGGCCAGAGCGCCATATAGCACATGAGGATCCTGCTGTGTGCTCTGCCTACATGGCGGTGTGATGCGGCGCATTAATCCTCGTCGCTTGCACTTATGGAAAAACACCCATGTTTCTGTTTTGGCGTTGCAACAGAAAAAAGGTGGTGGTGCCGGCCGCGTTACCGGACATCACAGAGCGGGCGCGGGGATTATCCTGGCGTCCATCAGAGTGACCGAGTACGCAGCTCCGCGTTACACGGACAGCACAGAGCGGGCGCGGGGATTATCATGGCGTCCATCAGAGTGTAATATCGGAGTACGCAGCTCCGCGTTACATGGACAGCACAGAGCGGGCGCAGGGATTATCATGGCGTCCATCAGAGTGACTGTTCTATCGGAGTACGCAGATCCGCGTTACACGGACTGCACAGAGCGGGCGCGGGGATTATCATGGCGTCCATCAGGGTGACTGTTCTATCGGAGTACGCAGATCCGCGTTACACGGACTGCACAGAGCGGGCGCAGGGATTATCATGGCGTCCATCAGAGTGACTGTTCTATCGGAGTACGCAGATCCGCGTTACACGGACTGCACAGAGCGGGCGCGGGGATTATCATGGCGTCCATCAGGGTGACGGTTCTATCAGACTACGCAGCTCCACGTTACACGGACAGCACAGAGCGGGCGCGGGGATTATCATGGCGTCCATCAGGGTGACCGAGTACGCAGCTCCGCGTTACACGGACTGCACAGAGCGGGCGCGGGGATTATCATGGCGTCCATCAGGGTGACGGTTCTATCAGACTACGCAGCTCCACGTTACACGGACAGCACAGAGCGGGCGCGGGGATTATCCTGGCGTCCAGGGTGACCGAGTACGCAGCTCCGCGTTACCCGGACATCACAGAGCGGGCGCGGGGATTATCCTGGCGTCCATCAGGGTGACCGAGTACGCAGCTCCGCGTTACCTGGACAGCACAGAGCGGGCGCGGGGATTATCCTGGCGTCCATCAGGGTGACAGAGTACGCAGCTCCCCGTGGAGCGCTGTACCCGGACGCTGCCGTCTTACAGGGGTTTTGTCGATAGAAAGAGATGAAAGTTCAACACTTACCTCTCTGGTCTGCTTACCGGATCTCCTGCGGCCCCCCCCCGTGTCACCGCACCTCCGCCGGATCCTTTCTGTGATCGGTCCATCCCCAGCGTTCTCCTTCCGGCTACTGGTGACGTAGCGGGGGCACCGGATGGTATTCCGGGCTATTGCCGACACTGCGCATGCGTGATGTGCTGCGGCAGCAGTATGTGAACGCTCGCAGTTAGACTTCACGCATGCGCAGTCTCAGCAATAGCCCGGCATACGATTCAGCCTGCCGGGCAATAAGCGCTACGTCATTGGTGACCAGGTACACCGACCTGCCGGAAGGAGACTGCCAGGAATGTATGTAACGCCACAGGAGGAGGAGGGTCCGGCCGGAGGTGCGGTGCCCGGAGGATGCAGAGAACTTCCTTCACGTCACGAGAATAGTTGTAAATATTGCATGTTCGCACGCGGTGTAGTTTACGCTGCCGCTCAGAGCTCCGCGCTGAGCCGAGGGTGTAGTTGTACTCGCCCAATCCGTTCGTGTGCGGTCTGAAAACCAGACTCTTCAGACTGCTGTGCGTGTGCTCTTCCATAGACTTCTCTGGGAATGCGTGTGCACAGAGTCTGATTGTCGGACCGCATGCTGACTTCACTGGTGGGGAGCGGGAGAACACAGCGATTCCCTGACTCCGCAAACAGCCCCAGAGTGTACGGCGCAGTGACCGCTGCCCGTTACGTACCCGCAGGCTGCTATTCAATTACCTTTGTATTAATCTTTATTTTCTTGCAGGAAACGGAAGGCGTCGCGATGCAGATCTTCGTAAAAACCCTGACCGGTAAAACCATCACCCTTGAGGTTGAGCCCAGCGATACTATTGAAAATGTCAAGGCTAAGATTCAGGACAAGGAAGGTGAGGGAGCAGCTAGAACTCGTCCGGCTCGCCGTCTTGGGCTGGTTTAGTGCTGACTGTTGTATCTCCTCAGGTATCCCGCCGGACCAGCAGCGGCTGATCTTTGCTGGCAAGCAGCTTGAAGACGGACGCACCCTGTCTGACTACAACATCCAGAAAGGTAGGCCAGAGCTTCTTGGGGAAGTGGCGCGGGCCTCGTCTTAGTGGCGCATGTCGTATGGGTCTGTTCACACCGCTACGTCGTCGGCTGCTGCCTGATCTGTATGTCCGAGAAAATGTATGAGAACATGACGTGCAGCCATTTGTGTGTTCTACGTGGATCCGTATGAAGAATGTCTCGTGTGTGCGGCCTCATGGGCTATGATAGAAATCAGTCAGGGCCTTGCTGGAAAACATGGCCGCCTGAATAGGCCCTTAATTTGCCACCTTTGTCTTTCAGAGTCAACCCTGCATCTGGTGCTCCGTCTTCGTGGTGGAATCATTGAGCCTTCCCTCCGACAACTTGCCCAGAAGTACAATTGTGACAAGATGATTTGCCGCAAGTAAGAGCGCTGTCGCTTAATTCGCCATGAGGCGTCCTAGAACGTGTAGTGGTACGAGGTAGAGAATCCTAGTGGCCACAGAAATGTACAGGAGCACAATGGCGCGGGCATCTGGGTAATAAAGCAGGATACGGTATGGGGGCAGAATGTATTACCCCACCGTCCCGAATGTCCTGGACACAATGGCGTTATGTTTTGCAGCATACTTAATGAGCCTTCTGTTCCAGAAGCGGCAACCAGGCGCCTCGCATGACGCATTAGGCTATCTTAGACCTCTAAAGCTACTGAGTTAGAAGGCCAAAAACATCCAGCATTAATAATTTTGGGATTTGGGTATCAGTGATTGTGTGCGCTGACCTCCTGACGGCTGCAGGCAACTGCTGGAGAAGTGGCCTTCGGATACCTGCAGACAACACTACTAGGCTGAGCTCAGAGCCAAACGTATGTGTTTTTCTGACACATTGTAGCATTTCAGAATAGATCCTCGTTCTGGCAGCGTGATCCCGGTGAGCAGGTTCTGGGAACAGAGTAGCCAAAGTATTGAAAAAATGTCACTTAACACCCCCCCCCCCTCCCCCGAAAACATAACTTATTATAACTGTCTGTAGTATAAATGAGGGCTGATCAACACCAAATACAAAAGTCTAGAAATCTACCAGTAGACGGACAGGGGTATTGGTATGGAGAACAACCCCTGAGCCGTGTGTGTGTCGTGACAGCCGGGGGCCTTTTTGACAGCATGCCTGTCAAAGCCATCCCCGTGGAGTGGCTTGATGGACTGCCTGTCAGTGTAGTATGATGTAATGCTCCTCCATTACCTCATGCTGTAGGAGCGATCAAAGCATCACATATTGTGATCCCCTAGGAGGACTAAAAGAGAATGTAAAAATCAGAATAAAGTTTTTTCTTTTTTTTAAATTTTTTTTTTACTCATTTCTTTTTCAAGTAAATAAAAAAAACCCCTTGCTATATTTACAATAAATCTAAATAAAATAAAAATGCATATTTGGTATCGCCGTGTCCGTAAAAGTCAGATCTATCAAAGTAATACATTATTTACCGCACACGAACATCCTCTGAAAAAATGTGCTTTTTGGTCGCCCTGTCCAAGAAAAAAAATGTAATAAGTGATCAGTTGTATGTATTCAAAAATGGTACCAATGGAAAATGCAGGACGTACCGCGCAAAATGAGCCATAACACAACTGTCAACGGAAAAAGTTATTGTGCGCAGAAGATGGAGACTGAGAATAACTTAAAAAAATTAAATATCTTTAAAAAAATACTAGTACAGCAAAAAAAACTACATGAGTTTGGTATGGCAGTCATGGTACTGACCCGTAGAATAGTTATCAGGTCATTTTTTTGTTGCAGTTTGTGCGCCGTACAAACAAGGCAAACCGACAGATGGGGGAATGTTGTCTTTTTCTCCACTTAGAATTTTTAAAAAGTTTTTCAGTACATTATATGGTACATTAAATAGCACCACTGAAAAATACAACTCGTCCCGCAAAAAACAAGCCCTCATACGGCGACGTCCATGGATAAATAACAAGCCCTCATACAGCTAGATCGCTAAAAGTTACAATTTTTTTTTAAAGGAGGGGGGGGGGAAGCGAAAAGAAAAAAATGAAGCCCTGTCACTAAGGGGTTAAACTACTGCAAGTGACGGCTTAGATCCTAAGACAAATATACTGGGTCCCAAACTAGGTGGGGGAAAAAAGGGCCGAGGAACCAACAAGAGTTCACAAGGCCTAGAGCAGTGTTTTCCAGTGCGAGTCCTCATGGACCCCAGCAGGTCAGGTGTTCAGGATTTCCTCAGTGTTGCACAGGTGATGTAATTATTGCCGGTGCCTCAGACGTTGCCACAGGGGTTCTTACTATAGGATATCCTGAGGGCTGGAGCTGGGAAACACTGATCTAGATGGTAGTCAGGATGCGTAAATGCATGATAGTATCACATGGGCCACAAGTGTCAACGGCCCATTCTACTTGGTAGTATACGGCTATATTCACATCTGCGTCTGTGATTGACGTATTTGATGGGACCAATAGTACCGTGTCCTAATCTTATAAATCGGAACCAGAACGCAGCTGCGAACAGAGCCTGACCTGAGTATGGGGTGGGGGCGACAAACTGTCTTCTGCTTGGCAACATGGTTGCAGAAAGTTCACTGGCTTGTTACTTGGTTTTCAGATGTGGGTTGAGGAGTCATTAGGGATGGTTCTTTAATGTCTAACTATTGTTCTACTTCAGGTGCTATGCCCGTCTTCATCCACGTGCTGTGAACTGCCGCAAGAAGAAGTGTGGGCACACCAACAACTTGCGCCCTAAGAAGAAGCTCAAATAAGCTCCTTTTGGCCTCTGCTTATTTTTTTGACACTTGTTGAGAAATAAATAAAAATGCCAAAACTTCTGTCTTCTAATATCTTATAACTAGAAGTTCCTAAAAGGGATGGTCCAGGATTTATCCAAATGGCTACTACAGTGTTACCCTGAAAATAAGACACTGTCTTATATTAATTTTTGCCCTAAGAGGCACAGGGTTTTATCGGCGGGTGTCTTAATACTTGCCTAGTAGGTGCCGTCCCCATCACTCTTGCTGCTCTCAAGGCACTTATGCAGTCATCAGTGAGGTCCTGAGCCAATCACAGCCGTTCAGTGAATGACCTTGATTGGCTGAGGGTGTGGTCCTCCAATCACAGCATTCTCTTACTGGAGGTGGGGGTATTCAACCCACGTTACCAGGAAGAGAATGCTCTTTTAGCGCGGAGGACGACATGTAAGAGAGCCCGGCTCGCTTACATTATGTAAAAGAGAACCCATTCCATCCCCACAACTCCACAAACTAAGGCTTCACACAAGCGTGCACGGAGTAGCAGAACAAAGCGCTTCTTCTACAAGCGCATTGGCGTATTTCACTGTACAAGGCATTTGCATTCAGCAAAAACTTATGCACTGATTGGAAAGGCTAATTTTTCTAATGACTTCCAGATGTGTTCTTTTTCCGGCATGATTGCGCAGTGTTTCACACATCTGTATTGTGCGCATCCCATTGACTTCTATGGGGATTGTGTAAATTTATAGGGTAATTAATTGAGCATGCTGTGGGTGGTTTTGAGATGTGCAGGAAAAATGCACGCCTGTGAACACACCTGTTGAAATCAATGTGCTCTATACACTGCGTATTGTGCGTGAAAATACGGTATGGGAATCGTTATCGTGCTGTTAGGGGACGTAGCAGGGAGGTATTAGACTTGCTCGTAATCCAGAGCTGTGACCCCCCCCCCCCCCCCCGAGGATCACATGCTTCCTTTCAGAATCCCATGTGTGCGCTCTCTTGCACAAGGCAAATTTCATACGGGCGAGTGTGTTAAGGGGTCATGAATCGCGGCCTTATAATCGCCCTCGCCAACATACAGTTTCCCGGCGGATGCAGGGTGGGTTTTTTTTTTTTTTTAAAAATCAAAACCATCACACATCCGGTGAAGTGGTGATCCACCGCTGTAGCAAAGGATTGTGGAGTGTCTCCCATTGTTTTCCATTGGTAACATGTGGTGTGATGTTGCCGCCGGCCTCATTGAAAACAATGGGAGAAGCGATGTAAAAGCACGCACAAAAATAGGGCAGACCACAAAATATCGCTCAGGTGTGTGTATGCCCACATTCAAAAGAATGGGGTTCATATTCGTGAGAGATCTGTGTGTCTTGCAACACACGAATCTCACCCATGTGAAGCCGGGCCTAAGTCGATCTTCCACGGCAACTTCTGCAATCACGGCTGCTAACTCCTTAGATGCCGCGGTCAAATCTGACTGCATCTAAACAGTCATTGAAGTATTGCAGTATATTGTACAAGTTCAAGTCTCATATGGAGACTAAGTGCAACTGTGAAAAAAAAAAAAAAGGAAAACTTTTTTTAGTACAAAAACGTTTTCCCGATAAAGTAAACAAAAAAAATCTAACGTATTTGGTATCGCCGTGTACGTAAAGGAACCATTAAAGAACTTCAGTATTTATGCCACATGTGAAGGCCATAGAAAGAAAAACAAAAAAAGGACAATGCCAGAATTGCCATATATTTTTTGTATACTGGCTCCCAAATATTTTGAATAAAAAGTGATCAGAAAGATTGGCATTTCACCAAAATGGTACTAATAAAATCTACCGCTCATCACGCAAATAACGAGCCCTCACAAATCCCAATCAATGAAAAAAATGTAAAAGTTACGGGTCTCTGAATATGGCAATAGAAAGCAATATGTATTGAAGTGTATTTACTTTTCAAAAATAGAAAAAAACTATATAAATTTGATATCCTTGTAATCGTACCGCCCCACAGAGCAAAGTTCATGTTTTTACTGCACTGTGTACACTGTAAAAACTAAACCCCTCCAAAAATGGTTCAATTGCATTTTAAAAATTTCTCCCCACTTAATTTTTACAGTTTTTCTGTACACTATATAGTATATTAAAATAGTAGCATTAAAAAATACTACTCATCCCGCACACAAAATAAGTCGTCATGCAGTCACGTTGATGGAAAAATCTAAATGTTATGACTTTTGGAAGGTGGGGATGAGAAAACGAAAATAGAAAAATCTCTGGTTCTAAAGGGGTTATCTGAATGAAATACACATACTGAATGTCTGTCAATCAGGCGAAAGCCCTTAGTGACTCTCCACTAATTCTGTAACCTCCCGATGTCGTACAAACGTGAAAATTGGCAGGAGCATTCTTTAGGTCCTAAACTAGTAATTATTAGGAAATTAAAGTAACTTTCTGGTGGCATATTGCGCCACACAGCTGTACTGCATGGTACATCCATTATGATTCCCACACATCACACACAGCTCTACTACATGGTACATTCATGCTGATTTCCAGACCTCACTAGCTCAAGCAGACTCCTGGATACAGTGATCAGCCCCTGGTCATCTGATCCCTGACTCCACACACACAGGTGATCACATGATGGTGACATCATTACAGGTCTTGGTGGCTGCTGTTGGCGTATCCAGCATACAGTACTTTCTACAAAACTGCAGAATGGTGCTTCCCACAGCAGTGACATCACCGCAGGTCCTTCAGCCCACCAGATCTGTGGTGGCGGTAGGACAGTGTCTTCTGTCAGGACTGCTGAGTTGTGTCTGAGAACATAGCGGCTTAGTTGAATTCTCATTTTGTTATTTTTGTCCTCCACTTCCAAGCTCCCTAACTGTGCTGTTCTTCTGTCGGTCAGGCTCTCTGTTTTATATATGTTGTAGGACCTGCGATGACACCACCAGGGGGCGAAGTGATTACATCAGGGGCGGAGCATGGGAAGTACCCACACACAAACATACATACTCATGGTCAAGTGGTCGTTAGTAGTTTGATAAGAAAAGTAAAGGGATCACAACTTGATTGTTCAATGCTAATTGCAAAAGTATTGGCACCCCTGTTTAGTGTACCTAATCTAATTCTCTAGTTTCCCAGTGTGTCCTACAAACACAATATTTCGCACAAACATTCCTTAGGTCCTAACTAGGAAAAGTAAAGGGGTCACAACTTGATAATTCAATGCTAAGTGCAAAAGTAGGTGCATCCCTATGTTATGTACTAAATCTTATTCTCTAACTTCCCACTGTCGTACAAACATGAAATGTGGCACGACCATTCTTTAGGTCTTAACTAGGAAAAGTAAAGGGGTCACAACTTGATAATTCAATGCTAATAGCAAAACTGTAAGTGCACCTCTATGTAATGTACCTAATCTAATTTTCTATCTTCCCGGTGTCATACAAACTTGAAATTTGGCACAACCATTCTTTAGGTCCTAAATAGGAAAAGTAAAGGGGTCACAACTTGATTATTTACTGCAAAGTGGAAAAGTATTGGCACCTCTATGTTATGTGACTTCCCAGTGTCATACAAACTTGAAATTTGCCACGATCATTCTTTAGATCCTAATAGGAAAAGTTAAAGTGCTGCAACTTCAATATTCAATGCTAAGCGTAAAAAAACGGAAAATCTGCGATACATGACATAGTTCTTTACTCAGAAACAATAAAGTTTAGGGAAATGATTTGTATACTGAGGAGAATCTTCCTCACCTCTATGTGTATATACTAAGGTGAATCTAACTGACCACTGTGTGTGTGTGTATATACTGAGGAGAATCTACCTTACCTCTATTGGTATATACTAAGGAGAATCTACCTCACCTATGTGTATATGATGAGAATCTACCTCACCTCTGTATATACTGAGGAGAATCTAACTCGCCTCTATGTGTACATACTGAGGATAATATACTGAGAATCTGGGAGAATCTATACTGAGGTAAACAAGTGGCTCCAGAGTTGGTGTAGGAAGGAGGGGTTTGGGTTCCTGGAGAACTGGGCTGACTTTGCTGTTAGCTACAGACTTTTACCCTAGGGATAAACAAAGCTCACTAATAGAGTGAAACCTGGCGCCATGGAAGAAGCTCAACCTCATGCATCCAGCTCACCTCAGGGGTCCCCCCTTGGTCCCACCACCCCAAGTCCAACTATTGTGGACATACTCAGGGCCATAACAGACTGTCAATCTGCTCTTACTGGGAACATTGATGCCCTGCAGTCTGACTTTGGCCTGCTACGGGCAGATGTCCACAACCTGCGAGAGCGCACCACCACTGTGGAGACGCGAGTCTTTGATCTGGAGGACATAGTCGCACCGCTTAGGGCGCAAATACAGGCGCTTGAATCTACCTCCTCTGCTCAGCAGTTAAACATCAATGAGCTTGAAAACCGTTCTCGCAGATACAATGTTAGGATGGTCGGCTTGCCGGAGGGAGTGAGGGGAGACAACCCTGTGAATACCTCGAATCATTACTCAGGGAAGTCTACGGCTCCAATACCTTCTCCACCCTCTTCTGCGTGGAATGTGCGCACCATATTCCAACCAGAGCCCCCCCCTCCAGGAGTGCCTCCACGCACATTTATAGCCAAACTCCCCTAAATTACAGGGACAGCGATAAAGTGCTGCTAACCGAACCGAACGATGGGCCCCCTAAAAGTACAGGGACAGCATGTGAGAATCTTCCCCGATTACTCCCTGGAAGTACAGAAACGTTGCCAGAAGTTCATGGAGGCGGAGCGTCTCTTATGCACTAAGCAGCTGGAATATGCAATGATGTATCTGGCTAAGCTTAAAGGGGTTGTCCCGCGCCAAAACGGGTTTTTTTTTTTTCAATAGCCCCCCTCCGTTCGGCGCGAGACAAACCCGATGCAGGGGTTTAAAAAAAAAAACGGATAGTACTTACCCGAATCCCCGCGCTCCGGTGACTTCCTACTTACCTTGCGAAGATGGCCACCGGGATCTTCACCCACGGTGGACCGCAGGTCTTCTCCCATGGTGCACCGTGGGCTCTGTGCGTTCCATTGCCGATTCCAGCCTCCTGATTGGCTGGAATCGGCACACGTGACAGGGCGGAGCTACGAGGAGCAGCTCTCCGGCACGAGCGGCCCCATTCAGAAGGGAGAAGACCGGACTGCGCAAGCGCGTCTAATCGGGCGATTAGACGCTGAAATTAGACGGCACCATGGAGACGGGGACGCTAGCAACGGAGCAGGTAAGTGAATAACTTCTGTATGGCTCATAATTAAAGGGGTTGTCCCGCGCCGAAACGGGTTTTTTTTTTTTTTAACCCCCCCCCCCCCCGTTCGGCGCGAGACAACCCCGATGCAGGGGTTAAAAAAACAACCCGCACAGCGCTTACCTGAATCCCGGCGGTCCGGCGTCTTCATACTTACCTGCTGAAGATGGCCGCCGGGATCCTCTGTCTCCGTGGACCGCAGGGCTTCTGTGCGGTCCATTGCCGATTCCAGCCTCCTGATTGGCTGGAATCGGCACGTGACGGGGCGGAGCTACACGGAGCCCCATAGAAGACTGCAGAAGACCCGGACTGCGCAAGCGCGGCTAATTTGGCCATCGGAGGGCGAAAATTAGTCGGCACCATGGAGACGAGGACGCCAGCAACGGAGCAGGTAAGTATAAAACTTTTTATAACTTCGGTATGGCTCATAATTAATGCACAATGTACATTACAAAGTGCATTAATATGGCCATACAGAAGTGTATAACCCCACTTGCTGCCGCGGGACAACCCCTTTAATGCACGATGTACATTACAAAGTGCATTAATATGGCCATACAGAAGTGCTGAACCCCACTTGCTTTCGCGGGACAACCCCTTTAAGGTCATCAAGGACAACCGGGCTCACTTCCTTGATAGGCCGGAGGATGTGATTGCTTGGCTAGAGCGCCAATAAATTCTGATACTGGACTATGTATTACTTTAATGATGAGACTGTTCTATGCTTATATAATTGAAACAACTGTTTGCCATGCATAATCTCTCCTTTCCTTTCAGGCTACTGACCGACTGACCCCAAAGCCAAACCCTGACCAACAAGGCTTAGTATACTGTAGCCTTATTTATGACCCCTTTGCTGTTTTATGTTGTGCCAAGTTATTCTTTTGTGGCTGAATGGGTCCTTCTCCTTTATTGAGTTACTTATTACGCTGCAGAATACGTGATCTCTGGTTTTCTATATGGGTTTATGGATGTCAAAATGTTCAGGACATGGATGGGCGAGTTCTCTTTACTTTCTTCCCTTCTCTCCTTCAAACCTTTTGCTGCTTCTTTCATTTTTTTCTTTAGGAGTAGCCTGGTGGGCCCGTGCCCCCCCTTCTGATTGTAATAGTTATGGGGATCAAACCTATCCTCGGTTGGGTTGGATGGGTAGGGTGGGAAGGATAGTTGGTGTTCGTTCATAACAATTTAAATCTTAAGTTTGACCCATGGTGTGATTGTCGATGCGCAGTTAAACAATTGCTTTGTACAGATATGACCTTCTCATATTATTTTTTGTGGGTTCCCATAAAAGCTTAAGATGATTTCATGGAATGTCAGAGGCCTTAATTCCAAGATAAAGAGATCGCTGGGGCTCAATTTCCTTGGGGGGTATTCTCCTGACCTTCTTCTGCAGGACATTTGCAGGGCTCTAAAGTGATGGCACTTAAACGTTCATTTGTTGGCTCGGCCTATCACTCTATATACTCTAGCTATGCTAGAAGCATGACAATACTAGTGGCTAAATCAGTCACGTTCACATTCAAACAGCTGCATATTGACCCTAATGGTCGCTTGCTTATATCGCAGGGCTTCTTTAACGGACAGCTTCTGACCATAGTCATTGTTTATTTGCCACCTCCAGCTGATATCCAGATGCTGTATAATATCATGGCTAAGGTGATATTCCTTGAGGCAGCCCCACTGATACTGATGGGGGATTTCAACCACCTAATGGACCCAATACGTGACCGTCTTAGGCAACTGGGATCCCACCTGAGTCGTCAGCCGAAGTGGGATTCTGCTTATCTGCTGGAGGAGATATGGCGCTTGATGCATCCACACGATCTTGCATACTCCTGTCATTCAGTGACTCATGGATCTTTTTCTCGAATTGACCTGTGCTTCGGGTCCCCAGAATGTCTTCTTTTGGTGTGTGAGTCTCCTATCTACCCAGGGGTATTTTGGACCACTCACCACTACAGCTGGTCCTTAATTTGGAGGGGAGGGACACTGATTCCTTGTGGAGACTTAAAGGGGTTGTCCCGCGCCGAAACGGGTTTTTTTTTTTTTCAACAGCCGGCGCGAGACAAACCCGATGCAGGGACCTAAAAAAAAATCCGCACAGCGCTTACCTGAATCCCCGCGCTCCGGTGACTTCTTACTTACCGGTTGAAGATGGCCGCTGGGATCTTCTCCCTCAGTGGACCGCAGGGCTTCTGTGCGGTCCATTGCCGATTCCAGCCTCCTGATTGGCTGGAATCGGCACGTGACGGGGCGGAGCTACACGGAGCCGCTCTCCGGCACGAGCGGCCCCATTCAGAAAAGAAGACGACCGGACTGCGCAATCGCGTCTAATCCGGCGATTAGACGCTGAAAATTAGACGGCACCATGGAGACGAGGACGCTAGCAACGGAGCAGGTAAGTGAATAACTTCTGTATGGCTCATAATTAATGCACGATGTACATTACAAAGTGCATTAATATGGCCATACAGAAGTGTATAACCCCACTTGCTTTCGCGGGACAACCCCTTTAATCCCCTTTGGCTTGACCAACAGGAGGTCTGCACTTATACTGACCAGGAGGCGGAGATTTACTGGGGAATTAATGCTGCTTCGGCATCCGAGTCCATGGTCTGGGAGGCCTTTAAAGCCTTCAGTAGAGGGTCTTTTGCTGGGGCCATTTCAGTTTATAGAATGTCCCTGCAGCAGGCAAGGGAGGACTTAGAGCTTTGTCTCTCCGAGGTGGAAACCTGTTATATTATGGCTCCCACTGAGGCAAATCACTCTGCACTTATATTCTCTCCTCAGACAGTTAAGTTTCTACTGCTTGATTGTACCAATAGAGACTCTTGCGCTCTCAGCATAGATAAGTGTGCTGCTGACATCTCTCTGCATATATCGCGCTCTCAGCATAGAGTCTTTGATCAAGAGAATAAAAATGCTCAACTTTTAGCCTACCTCGCTAGCGAGAACAGTGATATTCCCCCAATTGTTGGAATGCAGGATACATCCAGAGCCATGGTCACTGACCCTGAGCTCATCGATAATGTATTTGTTGCCTTTTACAAAAATCTGTATATCTCCCAGCTCGTTTGCCCTGATGTCCTACCTTGATACTATTAGTTTCCCGACATTACACCAGACTAGTGTGACAATGCTGGATGGTGACTTGGAGCAGGAGGAGATTATAGAGACAATTCAGTCTTTCACAAACAGGAAATCCCCAAATCCCGACGGGCTCCCCATAGAATGGTCCAAAAAAATGTGGAATTTATAGCCCCGAAACTCCTTGGGTTATTCAACAGTATCCTTCGGGAGGGGGTTCTGCTACCAACTATGCGTGAAGCTATAATAGTCTTGATTCCCAGATCTGGGAAAGACCCAGGGGACTGTTGCTCGTACCAATCTATCTCTCTACTCAATAACGATATTAAAATCCTGGCTAAGGTTCTGGCAATGCATCTTAATAGGGCCCTTAGTCACATCATACAGGCTGATCAGTCAGGCTTTATGCCAGGCAAGAGGTACAAATATAAATGTCAGAAGACTTTTCACTAACCTCGCGCTGTCACATTCCAACCAGGGGAAGCGTACCTTGGTCTTTATTGATCAGGCTAAGGCCTTTGACTCGGTGAAGTGGAGATATCTGTGGGAAGTGATGGCTCGTTTTGAGTTCGGGCCAACCTTTATTAAGTGGGTACAGGTGCTGTATCATTTTCCGGTGGCCCGGTTGTGGATGAGCACACATATATCTAAGCAGTTTTCCTTTGGTAAAGGGACGCGTCTGGGCTGTCCCCTGTCCCCAGCCCTCTTCGCTATCGGAATTGAGCCGCTTGCAATACATATTCGAGCGTCAACAACAGTCACAGGGTTACAATTCAGAACTCATGAAGAGCCGGTAACATTGTACGCGGATGATACTCTCTTGTTTCTGCAAGACCCAGAATCCTCTTTAGCCTCAGTGCTCTTAATTTTTAACATTTATGGAGAGTACTCCGGAGTAAGGGTTAACTGGGATAAACCGGGGCTGTTGGCGGTCGATCTCCCTGCGGCATCACTAGCCCTCCCTGCCCCCCTGGAGAGGACAGATAGCGTCACCGATTTGAGAGTAGTGGTGCCGAGATCTACTGACCATTTTTACACAGATAATCTTGCTCCAGTTTTGGTCTGGGCAAGAGACATGGCAACGCGATGGGCTTCCCTCCCATTGATTGCCTCTTGGTTGTATAAATCTAATTAAAATGAAGTTATTACCCAAATTTTTGTATATATTTCAGAAAGCCCTAATCGTGATCCCTAAAAGATTTAAAAGATTCTTTACAGCTCTCCGTAAAATAATTCTTCACATATTATGGCGGGGCTCCACCCCAAGAATCAAATTGGAAACTCCCTGCCTGCCACAAATGGAGGGGAGTTGGCCCTTCCCCATTTCTACTGTTACTACCTGGCTAGTCAATTGGTATGTGTGAAGTGGTGGCTGTCGTCTACCGACTATAACCCAGTGGTGGGACTCGAGCGCAGAGAGGTGGGCTTAGAACCAAGTTTGAGAGGCTTATTACTAAGAGGCCCAACCTTGCATGCAAGTGCCCTACCTGCGACCATGTGATTGACTCTCAAAATCTGGAACGCTGCCCTTCATTTGATACCTGATGAGGCAGCAAAGTGGTCTCCTCATACCCCTCTGTGGTGTAACCCTAACCTCCCATACTTGCAGTGTATGCCTGATATAGTCTTTTTGGAGATGGCATAGGATCACTACCCTCGCAGATGTTGAAGGTGGCGTTTTCTGTACCTTTTTACAATTGCAGAGATGTTTTGGCCTCCCTGGTAGCTCCCTTTTTAGGTATTTCCAACTTCGCCACGCCCTGAGAGCCCAATTTAAGGGCCTGAGTATCCCCATTGTCTTGACTCGGCTGGAGGACTTGGCACAGATGGCTAATATTCTGAAGCCGCTCTCCTGTTTCTATAGACACCTGATGCGTAGCCTTGCTTCACTGGGACAGGGCTCTTGAAAAATGGGGCTTGGACATACCGGACCTGGACTCAGATGACCGGAGAGGCCTTTTGGCAGGCTCTGGGCCTCTCTTAATAAGTACTTGAGACAGGCTAATACAAATCAAGTTTCTCCATAGAGTTTATTATACTCCTAGCCGTCTAAACGCTATGGGCTTATTCCCTAGTTCGGACAGCCCAAGGTGCTTGATGGATACAGGCACAACTTTGCATATGTTCTGGGAGTGTCATGTTTTACAAGCTTATTGGAGGGATGTTCTTGAGTTCATGGAGACGCATCTGGGAGCGCCACATATCCTACATCCAAAGGTCTGTCTCTTTGGCCTTGTGGAAGACATTCCTGTTGATGCGGCAGCACGCACCCCATACAAATAGCTTTTTTCTCAATGCTAAAAAGGAAATATTACTTAATTGGAAACATCCCAAAAAACCCACTCTGGCTGCGTGAGTTAAACAGTGTTGCCCCTCTATAGAAATTGACATATATGGCTAGGGGATCCCCTGCCAAGTTCACCAAGATATGGGGTTGGTGGGTTGACTGACCCAATACTGCACTGGGCGTATATGAATAACTCCTCTTTTCTGGGAAAACTGAAGGTCTTTTCTCTATTGGTTGTTGTGACTTGCATGGACAATATGTATACACAATATTGGTACTGGAGCTGTGGGATTAGTTTTTAGTTATTTGTTCTATTTTTTACGATTCCCCAGGTTGGGAGTCTTGGTCTCCTTTGTTATAACAACTAAAGTTGTTTTTAAAAAAAAAAAGGGGGTGGGGGGGATTATAAACTCTGAAGGGAGTGGGAAAACTGTAATGTTTTAATTTTGTGAAGTATTCTTGATGACTCTCCCTTGTTCTGTATTGGGATGTATGACCTGCCCAATAAACGTTCCTTTAAAAAAAACTGGGAGAGCTTGAAGCGAGAATGACTGATGAAAATTACGACATAGTGGGTATAACGGAAACATGGCTTGATGATAAGTGCGACTGGGCGATGAATTTACAGGATTACAATCTATTCAGGCGAGACTGTGGTAAGCAGAAAGGGGGAGGGGTATGTCTGTATGTTAAATCCTACCTAATGCCAAGGCTACAAGAAGATCTAGGTGCAGGAGTTAAAAGTATGGAATCTCTGTGGGTTTTCTATAGGCCACCAAAAGCAACAGAAGAAACTGAAATCTTATTATTAAAGCAAATAGAAGAGGTGTCAAACCACAATGAAGTAATTATTTTGGGGGTACTAGTGGATTGTAGATTTAACTGAAGTAACCAATGCCAGCCAGCTGCTGCCATAGCAAATATAGTCTTGGGGTGCATTAAAAGAGGCATAGGGGTGAAGAACGAGAAGATTATTCTTCCACTATATAAGGCACTTGTCAGGCTCCACATGGAATACTGTGTAAGTTTTGGACTCCGGTGCTCAGGAAAGATGTTGCAGTGCTTGAGGGGGCTGAAAGAAGAGCGACTAAACTAATACATGGAATGACGGGACTGGAATACCCAGAGAGGCACGAAAATTATTTACCCTGGAAAAAAGACGGTTAAGGGGCGATGAAATAACTATGTGTAAATAAGGATCTCTTGCATGATCTGTTTATACCCAGGACTGCGACGGTAACAAGAGGGCATCCGCTACATCTAGAAGAAAGCAGGTTTCATCACAAACACAGAAGGAGGTTCTTTACTGTAAGAGCAGTGAGACTGTGGAATTCTCTGCCTGAGGATGTGGTGATGGCAAAATCCATAAAGGAGTTTAAGAGGGACTAGATGTCTTTCTAGAGCGCTGTGATATTACAGGATATAGACATTAGGTGAGCAGCAGGGTTGGTGATTTCAAATGTTGATCCAGGGATTACTCTGGCTGCCATTATGGATCCGGGAAGGTTGCCTTCCTCTGGACCAACAAGGAAGGGATTAAAACAGGTTGAACTAGGTGGACTTTGTCTTCATTCAGCCTAACATACTATGTTACCTTAGCTCTATTTGTATATACTGAGAAGAATCTAACACTCCACTATGTGTATGTACTGAGGAGAATCTACCTCACCTCTATTTGTATATACTGAGGAAAATCTACCTCACCTCTATTTGTATATACTGAGGAGAATCTACCTCACCTCTATTTGTATATACTGAGGAGAATCTACCTCACCTCTATGTGTGTATATACTGAGGAGAAGCTACCTCACCTCTATGTGTGTATATACTGAGAAGCTACCTCACCTCTATTGTGTGTATATACTGAGGAGAATCTACCTCACCTCTATTGTGTGTATATACTGAGGAGAATCTACCTCACCTCTATGTGTATATACTGAGGATAATATACTGAAAGGCTGTATAGTACACAAGGAAGCGACCATGGATTGCAGGAATGGAGCATGCCTTTAAGGCTAAGAAGGGTCTGCAACTTCCAGTCTGTGGTTAAATCTGAATAGAAAGGGGTGTTACCTTTAAAAGTAAAAAGTGAGTAGAGTGGGGAAGGGTGGCACATTCCCCAGGGGGACATCAGTACATGCAGTCTGAGGAGAATCTAACACTCCTCTATGTGTATATATATTTTATTTCTTGGTTCCTCTGAACAAACAATGACTCACTAAAATATTCAGTGCGAACAACAGGTAGACACCTGCACCAAATTAACTTGGGCGAAGCCGGGTATATCAGCTAGTTTTCATATATATCAATCTGTTCAGCTGCTCCTGCTCTACAACATGATGTAGCTGACAGACTCTCTTTAAAGGGCCACCCTCACAAAATCACAATTTTCCATCCCTGCCTCCTCACCTGACTGCATAATACAGAGGAGGCCCCCAGAGTGTGACAGGCAGTCACTTCCATGCACGGCAGCCTCCTGTCTGATGCTTATCAGCTGCCATCATGATGCTGAGATTCCTGCTTTCATATTCTGTGCTACAAATGCCAACATGCATCAGCACAACATCACATGAGCAGCTACAGCCTGTACCATTTCTGCCTGCTGGAGAACACTGCCATTACCTTCTTTACTCACCTAAATAAGCTACAGTCAGGAGGAGGAGCTGTGATCTCCTCTATTATACCTGTGTGATCATCATCAGTAACTGTTATAAGATTGCATGTGTCCCGTCCAAAGAGCTTATGTGGTACACTCCATGTAATATCACACAGGGATTATACAGACCCCCTTGTTACAGTCCTGGATATAATATATGATGGGAGAGTTCTCTGTACTGACCCCTGATATATCTATACATAGTTATTAGAGCGCCCCCTTGTTACAGTCCTGGATATAATATATGATGGGAGAGTTCTCTATACTGACCCCTGATATATCTATAGATAGTTATTAGAGCGCCCCCTTGTTACAGTCCTGGGTATAATAGATGATGGGAGAGATCTCTGTATTGATCCCTGATATATTATACATTTTATTACAGTGCCCCCTTTTACAGTGCTGGGCATAAATAGATGATGGGAGAGTTCTCTGTACTGATTCCTGATATATTAATATATAGTTATTAGAGCGCCCCTCATCAGTCTTTTTTCTAAATTAAATAATCCCAATTTTGATAACCCCTCTGGGTATTACTTTAGTTGCTGCCTTTATACCTGCCCAAGCTCTGATATGTCTTAACACCATGTCCTCCCTTTTTCTCAAACTTAAGCTCTCAAAAACTGCCCTTCTTGTCTTTCCACCCTTAACCAGCCAAAATCCCTCATCATCTCCATATCAGTATCTGGCACCATCATAACCCCCAGACAGCATGCCCGCTGCCTTGGGGTCAAACTGGACTCTGACCTCTCCTTTATCCCCCACATCCAATCTCTGGCCCGAACATGTCACATACATCTCAGAAATATTACTAAAATCCGGCCGTTCCTCACCACGGACACTCTAAAGACACTCATTGTCGCCCTCATCCATTCCCGACTCAACTACTGCAACTCGCTATTCATTGGCCTTCCCTGCATCAGTCTCTTCCCTCCCCAATCCATACTAAATTTTACAGACAGACTCATTTTCCTATCCAGCCGCTTCTCAGATGTCTCTGCACTATGCCATTACAACCATTACAGAACTAAATTCAAACTTGTTACTCTCACCTACAAAGCTCTATAAGGTGCCGCACCACCGTACATCGCCTCCCAGCCTGCACACTGCGATTCGCTAACACACTCAGACTAAACACCCCTTTAGTATGAACCTCACATGCTCGCCTCCAGGACTTCTTTAGAGCAGCACCGACCCTCTAGAATGCTCTACCCCAAAACATGCGGACAATCATCCTGTTGTGATTAATTTGTACTTAAAAGGATACCACATCTATGTCTGTGCCTTGTCATAAGTATGTGTGTATATCTTTATATATATAAGGCTGACTGTCCACGGCCAAGGCGGAATATCGCTAGCAATATTCCGCCACGGGGGAGTAGGGGGAGAACTGACAGGTCTCTGTGGTGAGCCTGTCTAATAGATAGGCTCACCGTGGAAAACTGCAGCATGCCGCGAATCTGAATCCCGCGAGTGGAGCATCGCTATGATTTTCTGCTCGTGGATGCCGGGCTGCACTTTTCAAAGGTCCGAAAGCGATTTATTGCGACGGATCTTGCAATGACAACTCGTCCATGGACAGGCAGCCTAAAGGTGAAAGAACTCACTGAATGACTAAATGACTGACTCGCCACTAATTCTCGAACTTCCAGTGTCGTACAAACATGAAATTTGGCAAGACCATTATTTAGGTCCTATAAGAAAAAGTACAGGGTTCACAGCTCGATTATTTAATGCTAAGTGCAAAAGTATTGCCACCCCTGTATAATGTACCAAATCCAATTCTCGAACTTCGCGATGTTGTACAAACATGAAATTTGGCAGGACCATTTTTTAAGTCCTAAATACAAAAAGTAAGGGAGTCACAACTTGATTATTTAATGCTAATAGCAAAACTGTAAGTTCACCTCTATGTAATGTACCAAATCTAATTCTCTATCTTCCCGGTGTCGTACAAACTTGAAATTTGGCACAACCATTCTTTAGGTCCTAAATAGAAAAGTTAAAGGGTCACAACAAGATAATTCCATGCTAAGTGCAAAAGTATTAGCACCCCTATGTAGTGAACCTAATCTGATTCTCTAACTTCCCAATGTCGTACAAACATGAAATTTAGCATGACCATTCTTCAAGTCCTAAATAGGAAAAGTAGAGGGGTCACAACTCGATTATTCAATGCTATGTAGTGTACCTAATCTAATTCTCTAACTTTCCAGTGTTAGGACTGGCAGCTCTCGGGGTCTCTGCGTCTGCACCACCGTTCCTAGCACCCGAGCTGATCGGGTGCGGCGCAGGAGAGCCCCGGTCTTGGTGACCTCCCCAGGCCGTCGGGGTCCCGGACACTGGCTCCGGGCGCGTGCTCCTGGACTCAGGGAGCGGCGCTTGGGCGGTCAGTCGCTGGAGATGCGGCGATGCAGTCCATGTTGCCATGACATCCTGACTAGCAGCATCTGCACTTGCTGATGGATGTCTGGGATCTGCACTCACTGCCTTTTGCCTGGGTCTGGCTGCTGGCAGGCTCCCCGCCCCAATCAGCTGCTGGGGCGGGAGTTCTGACAGCATTTAAATGTACCTGTTTCTCTCCAGCATTGCCAGTGTATGTTCGCCTGATCCCTGGTACCGCGTATTCTCCTATTGCCAACCCGGACTTCTTGACTTGCCTCTGTGTCTGTTTGTCTCTGTATTTGTTTGTAAGTCTGACCCCCTGCCCCCACTTCCCTAGTGAGTATAGGGACCATCGCCCAGTTGTTGCCCTGGGGCCTAGCCCAGGGGGGCAAGTAGGTAGGGACAGGGGTTGCGGGCTGCGTTTAGGGACTTCTAGTACCCGAACCCCAGTACCCTGACATCCAGTGTCATATAATAACACAGACCTAAGCGATATGGAGGGGAGTGGGCATATTAGCTCGTCTGTGTTTTTGCTTCCAACAGTACCTACTACAGGCAGCATGCTGCATGCAGACGCTCAGTGGATACAATGTAGCAAGCTGGGGAAAACCACTAGAATAATCCACGGCAGGCAGGCAATCAAAGTGTAAATAAGGGGATTGGTTAGCTGTAGAGATGAGCGAACGTACTCGTCCGAGCTTGATATTCGTGCGAATATTAGGGTGTTCGGGATGCTCGTTACTCGTAACGAGCACCACGCGGTGTTCCGGTTACTTTCAGTTTCATCTCTGAGACGTTAGCGCGCTTTTCTGGCCAATTGAAAGACAGGGAAGGCATTACAACTTCCCCCTGTGACGTTCAAGCCCTATACCACCCCCCTGCTGTGAGTGGCTGGGGAGATCAGATGTCACCCGAGTATAAAAGTCGGCCCCTCCCGCGGCTCGCCACACATGCCTTGTGACTTAGCTGAGGGAAAGTGCTGCTGCTGGTGCTGCTGTAGGGAGAGCGTTAGGAGTCAGTGTAGGCTTCAAGAACCCCAACGGCCCTTCTCAGGGCCACATCTACTAGTGTGCAGTACTGTGTTAGCACTGTATTTTTTATTTTTTTTGTCCAAAATTGGATCTGCAGAGCATTGCGCCCTGCAATAGGGACAGAAGTGGGGGTTAGGCAGGGAGAGTGTTAGGAGTTAGTGTAGGCTTCAAGAACCCCAACGGTCCTTTCTAGGGCCACTTCTATCCGTGTGCAGTACTGTCCAGGCTGCTGTTAGCAGTGTTGCATTTTTTTTTTTTTCCTCAAAACCGGCTGTGCAGAGCATTGCACCCGGCATTAATACTACAGGGATAGAATTGTGTAGGCAGGGCCAGAAGACATTTATTATTCATTGAATACACGCAGTGGGGTCTTCCCTTTGCTAAAAAGGAAAAAAATTATATTTGGCCTGCCTGTGTCAGTCCTAAGGTCTGCGTGTACGTGTGTGCTGCGTGTACAACGTACAAAAATCAGACGCAACCAGCTACGCTTTACTGCAGGCTTGCGCCATTGTCTTTCCTGACTGGCAAATACCTGCTCTGCTAGAGTTAGTAACTCTGCTACACTATAGTTGTGTGACACTTTTTGAGGGCCACACCACAGATATTAAACTTCTTGTTCATTGAATATACGCAGTGGGGTCTTCCCTTTGCTAAAAAGGAAAAAAATTATATTTGGCCTGCCTGTGTCAGTCCTAAGGTCTCCGTGTACGTGTGTGCTGCGTGTACAACGTACAAAAATCAGACGCAACCAGCTACGCTTTACTGCAGCCTAGCACCATTGTCTTTCCTGACTGGCAAATACCTGCTCTGCTAGAGTTAATAACTCTGCTACACTATAGTTGTGTGACACTTTTTGAGGGCCACACCACAGATATTAAACTTCTTGTTCATTGAATATACGCAGTGGGGTCTTCCTTAAGCTAAAAAGGAAAAAAATTATATTTGGCCTGCCTGTGTCAGTCCTAAGGTCTCCGTGTACGTGTGTGCTGCGTGTACAACGTACAAAAATCAGACGCAACCAGCTACGCTTTACTGCAGCCTAGCGCCATTGTCTTTCCTGACTGGCAAATACCTGCTCTGCCAGAGTTAATAACTCTGCTACACTATAGTTGTGTGACACTTTTTGAGGGCCACACCACAGATATTAAACTTCTTGTTCATTGAATATACGCAGTGGGGTCTTCCCTTTGCAAAAAAGCGAAAACATTATATTTGGCCTGCAGGCTTGCGCCAATTTATTTCCTGCCTGGGAAATCAAATCACTGGTAATACAGCATGCTGAGGGGTAGGGGTAAGCCTAGAGGACGTGGACGTGGACGTGGCCGAGGACGCGGAGGGCCAAGTGAGGGTGTGGGCACAGGCCGAGCTCCTGATCCAGGTGTGTCGCAGCCGACTGCTGCGCGATTAGGAGAGAGGCACGTTTCTGGCGTCCCCACATTCATCGCCCAATTAATGGGTCCACGCGGGAGACCTTTATTAGAAAATGAGCAGTGTGAGCAGGTCCTGTCCTGGATGGCAGAAAGTGCTTCGAGCAAGCTATCATCCACCCACAGTTCTGCGCCGTCCAGTGCTGCAAATCCGAATCCTCTGTCTGCTGCTCCTCCTTCCTCCCAGCCTCCTCACTCCACTACAATAACACCTGCTCAGGAGCGGGAACACTCCCAGGAACTGTTCTCGGGCCCCTGCTTAGATTGGGCAGCAGTGGTTCCTCTCCCACCAGAGGAGCTTATCGTCACTGATGCCCAACCATTCGAAAGTTCCCGGGGTCCGGGGGAAGAGGCTGGGGACTTCCGCCAACTGTCTCAAGAACTTTCTGTGGGTGAGGAGGACGATGACGATGAGACACAGTTGTCTTGCAGTGAGGTAGTAGTAAGGGCAGTAAGTCCAAGGGAGCAGTGCACAGAGGATTCGGAGGAAGAGCAGCAGGACGATGAGGTGACTGACCCCACCTGGTGTGCAACGCCTACTCAGGACAGGTCTTCAGAGGGGGAGGCAAGGGCAGCAGCAGGGCAGGTTGCAAGAGGCAGTGCGGTGGCCAGGGGTAGAGGCAGGGCCAGACCGAATAATCCACCAAGTGTTTCCCAAAGCACACCCTCGCGCCATGCCACCCTGCAGAGGCCGAGGTGCTCTAAGGTCTGGCAGTTTTTCACAGAGACGCCTGACGACCGACGAACAGTGGTGTGCAACCTTTGTCGCGCCAAGATCAGCCGGGGAGCCACCACCAACAGCCTCACCACCACCAGCATGCGCAGACATATGATGGCCAAGCACCCCACAAGGTGGGACGAAGGCCGTTCACCGCCTCCGGTTTGCACCCCTGCCTCTCCCCCTGTGCCCCAACCTGCCACTGAGATCCAACCTCCCTCTCAGGACACAGGCACAACCGTCTCATGGCCTGCACCCACAGCCTCACCTCCGCTGTCCTCGGCCCCATCCACCAATGTCTCGCACCGCACAGTCCAGCCGTCGCTAGCGCAAGTGTTGGAGCGCAAGCGCAAGTACGCCACCACGCACCCGCACGCTCAATCGTTAACCGTCCACATAGCCAAATTTATCAGCCTTGAGATGCTGCCGTATAGGGTTGTGGAAACGGAGTCCTTCAAAGCTATGATGGCGGCGGCGGCCCCGCCCTACTCAGTTCCCAGTCGCCACTACTTTTCCCGATGTGCCGTCCAAGCCCTGCACGACCACGTCTCCCGCAACATTGTACGCGCCCTCACCAATGCGGTTAGTGGCAAGGTCCACTTAACTACGGACACGTGGACAAGCACAGGCGGGCAGGGCCACTACATCTCCCTGACGGCACATTGGGTGAATTTAGTGGAGGCTGGGACAGAGTCAGAGCCTGGGACCGCTCACGTCCTACCCACCCTCAGAATTGCGGGCCCCAGCTCGGTGGTGGTATCTGCGGCGGTGTATGCTTCTTCCACTAAAGCACCCTCCTCCTCCTCCTCCTCCTCAACCTCTGTCTCGCAATCAAGATGTGTCAGCAGCAGCAGCACGTCGCCATCAGTCGGTGTCGCGCGTCGTGGCAGCACAGCGGTGGGCAAGCGTCAGCAGGCTGTGCTGAAACTACTCAGCTTAGGAGATAAGAGGCACATGGCCCACGAACTGCTGCAAGGTCTGACAGAGCAGACCGACCGCTGGCTTGCGCCGCTGAGCCTCCAACCTGGCATGGTCGTGTGTGACAACGGCCGTAACCTGGTGGCGGCCCTGCAGCTCGGCTGCCTCACGCACGTGCCATGCCTGGCCCACGTCTTTAATTTGGTGGTTCAGCGCTTTCTGAAAAGCTACCCACGCTTGTCAGACCTGCTTGGAAAGGTGCGCCGACTCTGCGCACATTTCCGCAAGTCCCACACGGACGCTGCCACCCTGCGCACCCTGCAACATCGGTTTAATCTGCCAGTGCACCGACTGCTGTGCGACATGCCCACACGGTGGAACTCTACGCTCCACATGTTGGCCAGGCTCTATGAGCAGCATAGAGCTATAGTGGAATACCAACTCCTACATGGGCGGCGCAGTGGGAGTCAGCCTCCTCAATTCTTTACAGAAGAGTGGGCCTGGTTGGCAGACATCTGCCAGGTCCTTGGAAACTTTGAGGAGTCTACCCAGATGGTGAGCGGCGATGCTGCAATCATAGCATCACCATTCCTCTGCTATGCCTCTTGAGAAGTTCCCTGCAAAGCATAAAGGCAGATGCTTTGCGCTCGGAAACAGAGGCGGGGGAAGACAGTATGTCGCTGGATAGTCAGAGCACCCTCCTGTCTATATATCAGCGCGTTGAGGAGGAGGAGGAGGAGCATGAGGAGGGGGAAGAGACAGCTTGGCCCACTGCTGAGGGTACCCATGCTGCTTGCCTGTCATCCTTTCAGCGTGTATGGCCTGAGGAGGAGGAGGAGGATCCTGAAAGTGATCTTCCTAGTGAGGACAGCCATGTGTTGCGTACAGGTACCCTGGCACACATGGCTGACTTCATGTTAGGATGCCTTTCTCGTGACCCTCGCGTTACACGCATTCTGGCCACTACGGATTACTGGGTGTACACACTGCTCGACCCACGGTATAAGGAGAACCTTTCCACTCTCATACCCGAAGAGGAAAGGGGTTCGAGAGTGATGCTATACCACAGGACCCTGGCGGACAAACTGATGATAAAATTCCCATCCGACAGTGCTAGTGGCCGAAGGCGCAGTTCCGAGGGCCAGGTAGCAGGGGAGGCGCAGAGATCAGGCAGCATGTACAGCACAGGCAGGGGAACACTCTCTAAGGCCTTTGACAGCTTTCTGGCTCCCCAGCAAGACTGTGACACCGCTCCCCAGTCAAGGCTGGTTCGGCGGGAGCACTGTAAAAGGATGGTGAGGGAATACATAGCCGATCACACGACCGTCCTCCGTGACGCCTCTGCCCCCTACAACTACTAGGTGTCGAAGCTGGACACGAGGCCTGAACTCGCGCTGTATGCCCTGGAGGTGCTTGCTTGTCCTGCGGCTAGCGTCTTGTCAGAGAGGGTGTTTAGTGCGGCTGGGGGAATCATCACAGATAAGCGTACCCGCCTGTCAACCGACAGTGCCGACAGGCTTACACTCATCAAGATGAACAAAGCCTGGATCTCCCCAGACTTCTCTTCTCCACCAGCGGACAGCAGTGGTACCTAAACAATACGTAGGCTGCACCCGCGGATGGAAGCATTGTTCTCTATCACCATCAAAAACGTGGACCTTTTAGCTTCATCAATCTGTGTATAATATTCATCCTCCTCCTCCTGCTCCTCCTCCTGAAACCTCACGTAATCACGCTGAACGGGCAATTTTTCTTAGGCCCACAAGGCTCAGTCATATAATTTTTGTAAACAATTTTTATACGTTTCAATGCTCATTAAAGCGTTGAAACTTGCACCTGAACCAATTTTTATTTTAACTGGGCTGCCTCCAGGCCTAGTTACAAATTAAGCCACATTAACCAAAGCGATTAATGGGTTTCACCTGCCCTCTTGGTTGGGCATGGGCAATTTTTCTGACGTACATTAGTACTGTTGGTACACCAATTTTTTGGGGCCCTCGCCTACAGTGTAATCCAATTAATTTTTTGCCCACCTGCATTAAAGCTGATGTTACATCAGCTGTGTTGGGCACTGCAATGGGATATATTTATGTACCGCCGGTGGGTTCCAGGGAGCCACCCATGCTGTGGGTGCACACGGAATTCCCATTGCGGAGTTGTACCTGCCTGGGACTATTTATAAAAAAACGCGGTCTGACTGGGGCATGCAGACACCTTGACAGAATGAATAGTGTGTGGCACATAGGTTCCCCATTGCTATGCCCACATGTGCAGCTCCTGATGGAGGTGGCACAGGATTGGATTTCTCATTGCTTCTGTACAGCATTGTGGGCTATCGCCCCGCCCCTTTTAAAGAGGGTCGCTGCCTAGCCGTGCCAACCCTCTGCAGTGTGTGCCTGCGGTTCCTCCTAATGGCAGACGCACTTATAAATAGACATGAGGGTGGTGTGGCATGAGTGCAGCTGAAGACTGCGCAGGGACACTTTGGTGTGCGCTGTGGACACTGGGTCGTGCGGGGGGGTTGGGCAGCATGTAACCCAGGAGAAGTGGCAGCGGAGTGTCATGCAGGCAGTGATTGTGCTTTGTTGGAGGTAGTGTGGTGCTTAGCTAAGGTATGCATTGCTAATGAGGGCTTTTCAGAAGTAAAAGTTGTTGGGAGGGGGGGGGGGGGGCACTCTTGCCGCTATTGTGGCTTAATAGTGGGACCTGGGAACTTGAGATGCAGCCCAACATGTAGCCCCTCGCCCGCCCTATCTGTTTCTGTGTCGTTCCCATCACTTTCTTGAATTGCCCAGATTTTCACAAATGAAAACCTTAGCGAGCATCGGCGATATACAAAAATGCTCGGGTCGCCCATTGACTTCAATGGGGTTCGTTACTCGAAACGAACCCTCGAGCATCGCGATAATTTCATCTCGAGTAACGAGCACCCGAGCATTTTGGTGCTCGCTCATCTCTAATTCCTTCCTGTTCAGTTTCACCCCAATTGGAGACTTTGTATTCACAGCAGCAAATTTGCCTTTGGTGATTACAATTGGTGAAACGCAACAAAGTGCAGCTTCAAAACACGCAACTATGAGTCGGATGTTTTGAAGCAACTTTGTCGCACATCTCTCACTTGAGGACAGCACTCCCTAGTAGGAGGGTGATGGGCCTCAAGCAAGAAAATAAAATCTGGGTTCGCACACGGCTGTTTTGCCATGGAATTTCAGTCAGGAACTTTGTAGCGGCAAATCCACCTGCGGGCGTTAATCCGGTGATCAGCCGTCAACGTAGACGAGATTGCTCAAATAACTCGTCCACGTGGAACGGCAAAACTGTAGCAGCAAAGTGGCCAATTGAACATTCTGGGGACGAGGAAACCGTCCCGCAACGCTGGCTTCGACTGCTCTTGCTGCTGCGGATTTGCTGTGCCATTAGAGCGATGCTTGGAAGAAATGTCGTCCACATTGGCTGGCTACTCTTAGGATTAGCGGTCACAGGTGGATTTGCCGCTGTGCAGTTCCCAACGGATTGTCCGCTTGAAATCAGCCCTTCGTGAACCCACCAAAGTGATGTAACTGGAGGGAAGGAATGTGTTTGCATTTGTAATTTTGCAGCAGAGCAGAGAGTAACCATAGTCATAAATAGTACACTTTTCCCCAATCTTTCCCATGACCGTCAAGAAGATTTCTGGGACACACGGCTATCCCATGCAGTGTCCCAGGAGTCGGCAGCATTTACAAAGGTGGTGTTCACAGTGATTTAAAGGGGTTGTCCCGCGCCGAAACGTTTTTTTTTTTTTGTCAATAGGCCCCCCGTTCGGCGCAAGACAAACCCAATGCATCAGTTAAAAAAAAAACCCGTTTAGTACTTACCCGAATCCCCGCGCTCCGGTGACTTCTTACTTACCTTAGTAAGATGGCCGCCGGTATCTTCACCCACGATGCACCGCGGGTCTTCTCCCATGGTGCACCGTGGGCTCTGTGCGGTCCATTGCCGATTCCAGCCTCCTGATTGGCTGGAATCGGCACACGTGACGGGGCGGAGCTACGAGGAGCAGCTCTCCGGCACGAGCGGCCCCATTCAACACGGAGAAGACCGGACTGCGCAAGCGCGTCTAATCGGGCGATTAGACGCTGAAATTAGACGGCACCATGGAGACGAGGACGCTAGCAACGGAGCAGGTAAGTGAATAACTTCTGTATGGCTCATAATTAATGCACGATGTACATTACAAAGTGCATTAATATGGCCATACAGAAGTGTATACCCCCACTTGCTTTCACGGGACAACCCCTTTAAGTACACGACATTGCAGTGATACGAATGTAACTCGTGAACAACATTTCCCCACTTTCCGATTGAGAACTGTGTGGTGGTTAGTACAAGACAGAGGTAGTATGTTGCTTGTTTTGCGGCAAAGGGCTGTTCATCCGTGACATGAAAGAGGATTGTGAAGGGGAACTGCCTGTCATGGTTTCTGTGTAGCCAGTATCGTGAGAGACATACTGAAAGAGATAGCCAGGTGTCCTAGTAACCCTTTCTGGTTGGTTAGGGAAAGATTGGGGATGAGGCAACATTCGTGTGGCTGGCTGAACTGCAAAGGCCGCAGTTTTCATTGCCTTAATAATGTCACAGCAGTCTGCAATAGGCCTGGGTGATGCAAAGACCTACAGAACTGCATAAATTACTGGTGCAATTGCCCACTGACGCTCTGATGTTAATTCGTGAATGCGGGCCGCTACTGCCGCTCCCATCGTATCCCACTGATCCTCGGTGTCAGCGCGGCGCAACATAGCGAGCGCTTCTTGGGCTGCATCCGCTTGGTTACTTTTCTGCCGCGGCTGAGCTGCAACGCTACGTTCTGCCCGCTCGGAACTGAGCTTCCAGTTACCCCTTTCTCTGCTACTGCTGCTGCACGACACAATTTGATCCGCCACTTCTAGGGGAAACAGAAGAGGCATCCAAATCGGGCGTGCTCAGTTGGCTGTCGTCCAAGGTCGGGGTACCTTCTCGAGGTTCAGCATCCTCTCAGACTCTGGATCTGTGGAAGAAAAGAAAGAAAATTTTAGAAATAGTAACCAAAATAATTAACACAAGTCAAGTTACCAATGAAGCAGGTACATTAAGAATTGACCTTACGGTTGCAGTTCTCTACTTGTCCGTAGAAACGTCAATTCGTCGGAATGAACACATTTTTCTTTGGTGGGGAAGCGCCACTCTTCTCCAAGTCCTTCTCGAATTTCTTAAATCTGTCGCGGACAGAACGCCACCGATTCTTCACATCTTTCACTGCAATAAGGAATGGAGTTAAAATACAAGACCGACAACAATTTATCACATCTTTTGCTGCAATAAAGAATGAAATTAAAGCAAGGACATTAGAGATGAGTGAGCACCAAAATGCTCGGGTACTCGTTACTCGAGTCGAACTTTTCGCGATGCTCGAGGGTTCGTTTCGAGTAACGAACCCCATTGAAGTCAATGGGCGACTCGAGCATTTTTGTATATCGCCGATGCTCACTAAGGTTTTCATTTGTGAAAATCTGTGAAATTCAAGAAAGTGATGGGAACGACACAGAAACGGATAGGGCAGGCGAGGGGCTACATGTTGGGCTGCATCTCAAGTTCCCAGGTCCCACTATTCAGCCACAATAGCGGCAAGAGTGCCCGCCCCTCCCAACAATTTTTACTTCTGAAAAACCCTCATTAGCAAGGCATACCTTAGCTAAGCACCACACTACCTCCAACAAAGCACAATCACTGCCTGCATGACACTCCGCTGCCACTTCTCCTGGGTTACATGCTGCCCAACCCCCCCCGCACGACCCAGTGTCCACAGCGCACACCAAAGTGTCCCTGCGCAGCCTTCAGCTGCCCTCATGCCACACGCTGGCCTCATAGCCACACCATCCTCATGTCTATTTATAAGTGCGTCTGCCATGAGGAGGAACCGCAGGCACACACTGCAGAGGGTTGGCAGGGCCAGGCAGCGACCCTCTTTAAAAGGGGTGGGGCGATAGCCCACAATGCTGTACAGAAGCAATGAGAAATCCAATCCTGTGCCACCTCCATCAGGAGCTGCACACGTGGGCATAGCAATGGGGAACCCATGTGCCACACACTATTCATTCTGTCAAGGTGTCGCATAGCTCAATCCACACTGCAAGGGAAAAGCCATCTGCGCTCTGCCCCCTACCTATGTCAGTCAGTGTCTTTGTGCCAGACAGGTCAAACACCGCGATGGGAGCTAACTTTGAACCAACAGCATAGGTGGGTGCTAGGAAACCCAAGACATGAACCAAAAATTGATCTGACCGGACAAACATGGCAGACTTGCACCACAGCCACGACATAGGCCTCGGTCCACAGCTTCAGCAATCCTAGGCAGGAAGCGGACTTTCACTGCACCCAGGACATAGGCCTCTGCACAAACCCTCAGCAATCGCGTGCCTACAGCGGACTCCAATGCTAGCGTAGCTGTGCACATCTCATTAGCACTGTATTGCTCCTGTAGTTTGTCCCAATGCAGTGCCCCGGATAGTAGAGCTAACGTCAGATTAAATACAGGTGGGCTTCGGCCCACACTGCATGCCCCAGTCAGACCGGGGTTTTTTTTATAAATAGTCACAGGAAGGTACAACTCCGCAATGAGAATTCCGTGTGCACCGACAGCATGGGTGGCTCCCTGGAACCTACCAGCGGTACATAAACAAATCCCATTGCAGTGCCCAGCACAGCTGAGGTAACATCAGGTTTAATGCAGGTGGGCTTTGGCCCACACTGCATGCCCCAGTCAGACTGGGGTTTTTTATAAGTAGACACAGGCAGGTACAACTCCCTATTGTGAAATCCGTGTGGACCAACAGCATGGGTGGGTCCCAGGAAGCCACCGGCGGTACATAAATATATCCCATTGCATTGCCCAGCACAGCTGAGGTAACGTCCGATTAAATGCAGGTGGTCTTCGGCCCACACTGCATGCCCCAGTCTGACCGGGGTTTTTAATACATAGACACTGGCAGGTACAAATCCCTAATGTGAAGTCCCTGTGGACCCACAGCATGGGTGGCTCCCTGGAACCCATCGGCAGTACATAAATGTATCCCATTGCAGTGCCCTGCTCAGCAGAGCTAACGTCAGATACAATACAGGTGTGCTTCGGCCCACAGTGCATGCCCCAGTCAGAGTGGTAATATGTACCTTAACAGTAACCGCGTGCAGGTTTAACGCTTGAGCGTGCGGGTGCGTGGCGGCGTACTTGCGCTTGCGCTCAAACAGTTGCGCTAGTGACGGCTGGACGCTGCGCTGAGAGACATTGCTGGATGGGACCGAGGACAGCGGAGGTGAGCGTGTGGGTGCAGGTTGGGAGACAGTCGTACCTGTGTCCTGAGAGGGGGGTTGGATCTCAGTGGCAGGTTGGGGCACAGGGGGAGAGGCAGTGGGGAAAATCGGAGGCGGTGAACGGCCTTCGTCCCACCTTGTGGGGTGCTTGGCCATCATATGCCTGCGCATGCTGGTGGTGGTGAGGCTGGTGGTGGTGGCTCCCCGGCTGATCTTGGTGCGACAAACCTTGCACACCACAGTTCGTCGGTCGTCTGCACTCTCAGTGAAAAACTGCCACACCTTTGAGCACCGCGGCCTCTGCAGGGTGGCATGGCGCGAGGGGGCGCTTTGGGAAACAGTTGGTGGATTATTCGGTCTGGCCCTGCCTCTACCCCTGGCCACCGCACTGCCTCTTCCAACCTGCCCTGCTGCTGCGCTTGCCTCCCCCTCTGAAGACCTGTCCTTAGTAGGCTTAGCAAACCAGGTGGGGTCAGTCACCTCATCGTCCAGCTGCTCTTCCTCCGAATCCTATGTGCGCTCCTCCCTCGGACTTACTGCCCTTACTGCTACCTCACTGATAGACAACTGTGTCTCATCGTCATCGTCCTCCTCACCCACTGAAAGCTCTTGAGACAGTTGACGGAAGTCCCCAGCCTCATCCCCGGACCCCGGGAACTTTCCAAAGGTTGGGCATCGGTCACGATAAACTCCTCTGGTTGGAGAGGAACCATTGCTGCCCAATCTGGGCAGGGGCCCGAGAACAGTTCCTGGGAGTCTGCCTGCTCCTCAGAATGTGTCATTTTCATGGAGTGAGGAGGCTGGGAGGAAGGAGGAGCAGCAGCCAGAGGATTCAGAGTTGCAGCTGTGGATGGCGTAGAAGACTGGGTGGTCGATAGATTGCTGGATGCACTTTCTGCCATCCACGACAGGACCTGCTCACACTGCTCATTTTCTAATAAAGGTCTACCGCGTTGACCCATTAATTGTGAGATGAATCTGGGGACCCCTGAAACTTGCCTCTCTCCTAATCCCGCAGCAGTCGGCTGCGATACACCTGGACCAGGAGCTCGGCCTGTGCCCACACCCTGACTTGGGCCTCCGCGTCCTCGCCCCCGTCCACGTCCTCTAGGCCTACCCCTACCCCTCAGCATGGTGTAATACAAGATTAGCAGAAACAGAACACTGTAATTAAATGTGCCGCTTATTGGCCTGTGGTTGGAGGCTGACTTCGCGTACGTAACGCACTGCAGAGGCAGGCAACAATTATTTCAAGTATTAATTCAACAACTACTACCCCCAGCAGAGACGCAGTAAACTGAAGGCAGTGACAGACTGGTATTTCGATTGCCCTGTTGGAGGCTGACTTCGCGTACGTAACGCACTGCAGAGGCAGGAAACAATTATGCGCAAGGCTGGGTATTAATTCACCAATTACTACACCCAGCAGAGACGCCTTAAACGGAAGGCACTGACAGGCAGGCCAAATCTTGTATATTTTTTAACTTGGTGGGAACAACCACGCTGCCTGTGACATGCACTGTATTTCGATTGCCCTGTTGGAGGCTGACTTCGCGTACGTAACACACCGCAGAGGCAGGCAACAATTATGCGTAAGGCTGGGTATTAATTCAACAACTACTACCCCCAGCAGAGACGCAGTAAACTGAAGGCAGTGACAGGCAGGCCTAATATTGTATTTTTTGGAAGTTTTTGGGAAAAAGCCCACTGCCTATATAGCCAGTATACCTCTTTCCCTGCCTCACCAGTACTGCCCCTATACTGAGTAAAATGACTGCAGACTGAGGACGCTATGGTCTGCACACCTGATATACAATAGAAAAAAAATTGTGCAACACTGCTAAAAGCAGCCACAACAGTACTGCACACGGTCAGATGTGGCCCTAAGAAGGACCATTGGGGTTCTTGAAGACTAAAATAACAACTAACACTCTCCCTATAGCAGCAGCAGCATCAGCAGCACTGTCCCTGATCTATGTCAGAATGCATCTGTGGCGAGCCGCGGGCGGGGCAGATTTTAATACTCGGGTGTCACCTGATCTCCCCAGCCACTCACTGCAGGGGGGTGGTATAGGGCTGGAATGTCACAGGAGGAAGTTGTAATGCCTTCCCTGTCTTTCTATTGGCCAGAAAAGCGCGCAAATGTCTCAGAGATGAAAGTGAAAGTAACTCGAACATCGCGTGGTACTCTTCTCGAGTAACGAGCATCTCGAACACCCTAATACTCGAACGAGCATCAAGCTCGGACGAGTACGCTCGCTCATCTCTAAAGGACATCTTTGCTATATGAACAAATGACATACAAAACCTGGCACATATCACAGTCTACTTACATATCTCATTTTGAATGGCAGCAGTGGCATTATCCCAGTCAGGGTACATTCCCGAGCATACAGCCAGCCAGGCGTCTGCCTTCACATCCCGGTCGCTATACCCTTCGTCGGCTGGGTCCCAGAATTGGGGCTTGCTTTCAACCTACCAGAAATAGAGAAAAGAACATGTAATTGCATTCAATTATTTGTGCGAGTAAAATATACAGTGGCTGATGCTGATAAACTCACCAACATTATCATTCTGGAGACGTTTATCCCCATCCGCTGGTACCATGCCATAGCACGGATTACATCAGACGTTTTTATAAAAAAAAAAAAGTGCCAGTCTTGGTTGCAACTTCGGTTCGCTTGCTGACTGCCTCCAAGTGTCTTGTTGCCTGGGGATAGTGGAGAGGGTGGAGAAAAATATGGAAATATTAAAAATTCTGCATGTACCCAAAAAGCTACCCCATAAAACTTTGGCCTCGACCACGTGAAAATGCAAAACCACTCCATGCAGCAGGGGGAGCATTGCAGAATGGAAAAATGCAAAAAAAAAAAAAAGGGGTCCGCACCCGTGCAACAGCACACCATGCACCTGGGAAGAGCATTGCAAAACGTGAAAATGCCAAAAAAAAAAGCCGCACCCATGCAAAATGACGCCATGCAGCAGGGGGAGCAGTGCAGAATGGAAAAATGCAAAAAAAAGGGGCCGCGCCCGTGCAACAGCACACCAAACACCTGCGAAGGGCCTTGCAAAATTCGAAAATGAAAAAAAACAAAAAAAACGTCCACGCCCATTCAAAACCACGCCAGCCATCAAGGGGGGGGCAGATGGGGACAAACACAATGCATGTTGAAAATGTACCTTTTTCAGTGGTGGTAGTACTGTTGGTGGTACTTTTGGCGGTGCCGCCTGTGATGCCGCTTGTGGGGCCGCTGATGGGGCCGCCTGTCGTGCTGGCGTTGGTGCTGCTGGTGGTGGTGCTGCCGCAGGAGCTCCTGCTCCCTGCTTCTTACCACCACAATGTCCCGCTGGAAATGGCGCCAGTCTCCTAAAATGGCTGCACTAGCACTTCCTGTCAGTTTAACTTTATTGGCTCACTTCTCATGACAAACAATCTGCTGCGGAACTGTTATAAAAAACTCCAGCAAAAAAAGCAACTGCGGATTTTACAGCGGTTTTATCTGCGTTCATGAGAACCAATGGAAAATAAGGCGCTGCGGAAAAGTGGAAAGAATGGACATGCTGGGTCTTCAAAATCCACGCCGCAGTTGCATATCCGCACTGCGGCTCTGCGGAAAAAAATACGCCCTGTGAGAACAGCATTTTGCCCAAACACATTTGCACTGCATTGCACTGCAACCGCAACGGTTTGGCCGCAATGCGGATATGCAACGGCAAACCGCGGCAGATCCGCAGTAAATCCACCCTGTGTGAACCCAGCATTAGGAAGCAACTATGTGCCAAAAAGGGGGCAGTCAAAAAACCACCTCCGACAGATGTATGAAGGGGGGCTGGCTGGGTGAAATAATGTGGGTGGCTGGCATCAGGGTGCCGGCTGCCTGTGTAACTGTGTGAGAGTTCCAGGGGGTTGCACATAACCTGTGGAGAGCCCCGGGAGGCAGTGGCAGGGCTGCCTTGAGCAGAGATCTGGAGGCATGATGGTAGCAAAAGTTAAAAGGTCTCTTCTTTCCTCCACAAACATTTCATGTATCACTGAAGCAGTACGTGTCTTGTGCAGAGGGATATCACAGTCCTACACCACTTTCTCACAGCAAACTTACAAGAGTTGTCCGTCCAAGCAGGGTGACATTTTTTTTTATAATAATGCTTTTCTTTCACTAAGCATTGTAAAAAACAGCATGCATGGGTTCAGAACGTCAGGCATATTAGCTATAATGTCTGTTTCTTACTTTGTAATCAGATGTTGTAAGCCGCTTTCAAAGATGGCGCCATTGTGCTGCATTCCCACAGTCCCTGCGCCTTCCTGATGACAGCAGGACACAGTTAACAAAAAAAGCAGTTTCTCCTGGCCCCGCCCAGCTCCATTGAACTCCTTATCCATGTCTTCTGGCCCCGCCCATTACAATAAATGGACAGCATTAGCGGTGGTACAAAAAAAGTTAAAACCATTAACATCCATCCATCCCTCTTTGCAAGTAAAATGCCTATTTCAAATATGTTCTCCTTTTCCACACTCGCTAACACAGCCGCCTGCTAGAATGCTGACTAACCCTCTGTTCACCCCCTATGTGAAGAAATTTGTTAAACACTCCCTTGAGCCCAAATACGACGGTCCTTACCAAGTGCCACTGACCACAGCCACGTCAGTGAAACTAGATGGAAGAAACTCCTGGATCCATGCCTCCCATTCACGCCTCCTCTCCCAAGAATGCCCTCGTTCCTGAGGAGACAGCCTAGCAGACACATCCATGTTTTATATTCTTTTACTACTGGGATTAGTAGGAGGAGTGGGTGGAAGAAGATATTGGCTCAGATAGGGATAACCATACATGTGATCCTAATTATCCTTGCCTTAGTGATCTGCTGTGTACTACCCAACCTGAGGAAGCTCTACGAGAAAGCCATGGACAATGCGATGCCAACACTGCTGAACGTGGAAGGCCCGGAGGATTGAGATACCTTTATACCTCACTGCAATCCCCACCCCTCAGGCAATTACAATTTTAGCCCATAGGGAGAGCATCTGACTTTTCTATGTGCAAAGTTTGTAACAAGGGGGGTGATGGAGTAGTGATGGTCTGTCTAACGTGCAGCACAAAAGAGTTCCGAGGCACATAGAGACAGATGAGATAGGTACAAGGGTAGGGGCAGCCAAAATAGTCATTTTAAGGGGGCATTGTAATAGACTAAGTAAAATGCCTATTTCAAATATGTGCTTCTTTTCCATACTTGCTTACACAGCTGCCTGCTAGAATGCTGACTAACCCTCTCTTCAACCCCTCCCACCGTGCTTCTAAAGATCGCGCCACCCTAGACAGGATTGCAAGATGATGACATCAAGCTCCTAGAGCAGTCATGGCAAACCTGAGGCACACAGACCCCTCCCTGCTGGTACGCATTGCCGTTGGCCACTCACCACATTAGTGAAGACTGGCAGGGGCCGCGGCTCCCCTGCCAGTATTCACTCAGCAGCACTGCTAGCGGCACTGATCATGGCCACACTGTGATGTCAGTGTGCAGCTGGGATCCTCCTCCCCTGATGGCTCCTACTTGTTTCCGCGGGAGCAGGGGAGGAGGTGTCTGGCGGCACACTGACGTCAGTATGCATTTGCGATCAGCGCTGCTGGTGGCTCGCCAGGCAGAGGAGCAGCGGTGCTTCCAGGAGGAGGAGGGGGTAAGTATGTGGGTATCATAGGGGCCGCCGTGGGGTGTCACTATTACACTGAGGGCTGCTGTGAGGTGTCACTATTATACTGGGGGCCGCTGTGGGGTGTCACTATTATACGGGGGGCCACTGTGGGTGTCACTTTGATACTGGGGCATCAATATTACTGGAAAGGGGGGGTCACTATTATACTGGGGGCCGCTGTGGGGTGTCACAATGATACTGGAGGCCATTGTGCGGTGTCAATATGATACTGGGGGCTGCTTTGGGATGTCACTATTACCGCTGGGGCTGCTGTGGGGTGTCACTATTATACTGGGGCCTGCTATGGGATATCACTATTACACTGGGGACGGTGTGGGGTGTCACTATGATACTGGGGGCCATTATGGGATGTCACCACTGGGGCCACTGTGGGGTCACTATTATACCGGGGGGACCTGTGGGATGTCACTATTACACTGGGGGCCACTGTGGGGTGTCACTATTATACGGGGGGCCGCTGTGGGGTGTCAGTATGATACTGGGGGATGTTGTGGGGTGTCAGTATGATACTGGGGGCCACTGTAGGATGTCACTATTACCAATGGGGGCCGCTGTGGGGTGTCACTATTACCACTAGGGGGGGTTACTATTACACTGGGGGCCGCTGTGGGGTGTCAGTATTAGTAATACTGCCCCCCAATAATTGCCTCAGTAGTAATACAGACCCCCAGCTGTTGCCCCAGCAGTAATAGTCACCCCCAGCTGTTGCCCCAGCCATAATGGTCACCCTCAGCTGTTGCCCCAGCCATAATGGTCATCCCCAGCTGTTGCCCCAGTCGTAATAGTCACCCCCAGTAGTTGCACTAGCAGACATAGTGACCCCTAATAGTTGCACCAGCAGACATAAGGACCGCTATTAGTTGCCCCAGCAGTAATATTGCCCCAGTAGTTGACCCAGCACTAACAGTGACCCCCAATAGTTACTCAAGTAGCAATAGTGACCACCAATTGTTGCACAAGTAGTTATAGTGAAACCCTTATCTGTCTGTCCGTGGTGGCAGCACTTACCCTTCAGCTCTGGACAGTCACCAGTGGACGCTCCAGGGGCTTTTTCTGTTCCTCACAGTTTGCAGCAGCAGACAGACGCTCTGTAAGCTAAAACCTGAAAGTAAATGCACTGTGCATGCGCAAAGAAACAGATGCAAACACGTCCCAAGCAGAGCTACTGCGCATGCACAAAAAAAAAGATGCACGTTAACGGCCCAATGAGCGCTACTGCACCTGCCTGACAAGAGAAGAAGACTAAAGCAAGAATTTGTCGTAACCAGGGACAATGGGATCAACAACACGGGTCGGGGGGCACTCCTGTAGGTGACTATATATATTCTGTATGGCTCATTTACAATGCACCTTACAAAAACAGGTAAGCATATATTTGGTGGGCTCATTGCTTCACTCATTAGGGCAGCTTTAAACTAGACCAATATGGGAAGGGAAGTGAAAGGCCAGGTAAAAATATACAGCTAATTAATACATTTGAGAACCTTGCTATTAGAAGTGGAAAAAAAGAACAAAGACAAAAAATTCCGAAGGAAAGAAGAGGAGAAAGGACACTATTGTAGGCATTTACTACAGTTCGCCTGGACAAGCAGAAGATATTGATTTAACTCTTTCTACATCAGATGGCCAAGGTCTCAGAGAAGCATGACAGTGATTATGGGAGATTTTAACTATCCAGACACTTGTTGGGAATCTCTTTCAGGCAAAAGTAATGGGTCCAATAAATTCTTTCCCACTCTTGCTGCCAACTTTAAACAAGGGGATCTGCTATCTTGGACCTAATTCTTACCAACAGGGAGGGAATGGTTGAGAAAGTAAGAGTGGCTGGGACCTTAGGAGGCAGTGATCATGCTATCCTTGAATTTTGAATAAAAAGAGGAGGAAGAACTGAGAAAACTCAGACCCCATGGTTGGATTTCAGAGAAGCAGATCTTAATGAACTCAAAAAGAGGAGAGGAAGAATCCAAAAGCTGGATGTTCTTAAGGACAGAAATGTCCAGGAATTTTGGGAAATATAGCAAAATGAGATTCTTAAAGCACAATTGTTAACAATTCCTAAAAGAAGGAAGTATGGGAAGCATTTAAAGAGTCCAGGGTGGATAAAGACAGAACTTGCACACATGTTAAAAAGGAAGATTTAATGCGAAGAAGAGGCTTCGGCAGCATCAAAGGTGCAGTTACAGTGTCCAAATCTTTATTTTCCCACCCACAAAAAAACGTTTTTTCTCTGTTCAAAGTTCTAGTACATGTTCTGATCCTGTTGCGCAGACCAACTCCCGTGGGGTTCTTTTCCTGGTGGATGTTGGTCTGCGTAACAAAAGCAATTTTCAACAGCCTACTTCCAATCACTATATAGAAGTATTTGCTGGGCTAGTATTAAAAGACATAGAGAAATTAAGATCCACAATGATGAGATGTCCTATAGAAAAAAACCACAATATGAGCAAATTGGAAAAGGAGGCCTATTGATAGGACCCTTGCAGTTAAACCTGCTGGCAAGGGGGGCGCGATTGTCGTAATGGATGCCAATAAATATGTTGATGAGATACACAAACAACTTAGCAACTCAGATGTTTATGAGAGGCTTTATTTCGACCCTACTATGAAGTTCCAGACACAGTTGAGGGTGATGTACATTGAGGCACTAACTGAAGGCATAATAGATGAGGGGATAGTGAGGTTCTTTGATATTACACATCCGACCATACCAATGTTATACGTTTTACCTAAAATACATATAGACCTGTTGAACCCACCAGGACGCCCCATAGTTTCGGGTTGTAATTCCATCTTCAGCAATATTGCGAAATTCTTGGATAGGATCTTAATAACGTTTGCTGAAGGGTCGGATTCATATATCAAAGATGCCACGGATTTTTTGTGCAAGATTGCCCCATTAACAGTCACCAAGGATACTATACTAGCCTTGTTAGATGTTACTGCTTTGTATACTTCTATCACCCATCTCAAAGGACTGGCAGCTGTCAGAACCTTTCTTACTGACTCAGAACTGCGCCCAGACTGTGCTGATTTTGCTCTGTCGTTGCTGGAGTACATCCTCGTGAATAACTATTTTGTGTTTGTGGGGGTGTACTACTGGCAAGGATAGGGCACAGCAATGGGTTCCAACATGGCGCCCAGTTACGCCAATATCTACATGCGTGCTTTTGAGGAGATGTACGTCTATGTATCTGCCCCCAACCCTAAACTTAGGTGCTGGTGGCGATACATAGACGACATCTTTATTTTATGGGATGGCACTTTGGATGAATTACAGGAATTCCATTCTTTCCTGAATTCAATATATCCTGAGCTTCAATTTACTCTATCCCATTCGTATACGCAAATCCAATTTCTTGATACATTGGTAATCAAACAGGAAAATACATTGCGGACGGACCTGTATACCAAAGCCACTGACCGCAATAACCTCTTATTTTTTTGAGAGTAATCATCCTCTTTCTACCATCAGATCCCTACCATGGAGCCAATTCCTCCTTGTACGGCATATTGCACATGATGATACGGTTGATATTAGATTACAGAACATGACAGATTTATATGTAGAAGCTACCCGGAACCCCTATTACGGGAGACCAAGGAGAGAATTAAACCTCTTACGCAATCAGAACTATTAACTAAATCTAAGGTGAAGCCGAATACTCAACGTATCCCATTCATCTCTACTTACAATAATATGTCTTGGAGAGTATCGGGCATAATTAACAAACATTGGTCCCTTTTGACTTCGGGTTGTCCTACAGTTTCTGAATTCTCAAACAAACCAATGATGGCCTATAGGAGGGGGATGAATGTCAGCGATCAACTAGTACATTCATTTCATGCTGATTATAAACCCTCAATACAACGTACTTTGACACCCACAAAGAAGGGAAATTTCCCTTGTTTGGGATGCTCTGTTTGTGGCAACTTGCTGAAGGGAGATCGTTTATATCATCCCCTTCGTGGTAATATTTACCACATCAATGATCTTGTACTTCCTCATTTGTCGTCTACCTCATCACCTGTCCCTGTGGACTTGGTTATGTGGGTGAGACCACCCTTGAGGTGAGGACACGAATGGTGAATCACAAGAGTACGATCAGAACCAATAATTTGGAATTACCTGTCTCACGACATTTCATTGAGCGAGGTCATTCCATCAGCCAATTTAAATTTAGGGTGATCAACCACATTCCTCCCCTTCCTAGAGGTGGTGATCGCGCCTTCCTTTTAAAAAAATGCGAATTACGCTGGATCTATGAGTTGGACACTATGTCCCCAAAGGGGTTGAATACTGAATATGTATATATGCCCCATCTTTGACTTGGATATCTAGGACCTCTTATCAGGAATTGAAACTAAAGATGTTTTTAATTATATGTTGGTGAATTTTAATATGCCCACCTTTCTTTTTGTTATTTTTGCAGGTATAAATCCTCAAATGGCTCCAGGGTCCCCCTTCCTGTGCATTACACCTCGAGTTGCATCAAGGATTGTGGTGGAATTTTACAACCTGGCTGTAACCGTTTTGCATATATTATATTGATTTCGCAGAAAGATATTGGGAAAGTAGCGAACGTACTCGTCCGAGCTTGATGCTCGGGCGAATATTAGCGTGTTCGGAATGCTCGTTACTCGTAACGAGTACCACGCGATGTTCGGGTTACTTTCAGTTTCCTGTCTGAGACGTTAGCGCGCTTTTCTGGCCAATTGAAAGACAGGGAAGGCATTACAACTTCCCCCTGTGACGTTCAAGCCCTATACCACCCCCCTGCTGTGAGTGGCTGGGGAGATCAGATGTCACCCGAGTATAAAAGTCGGCCCCTCCCGCGGCTCGCCTCAGATGCCTTGTGAGATAGCTGAGGGACAGTGCTGCTGGTGCCGGAGCTGCTGTAGGGAGAGTGTTAGGAGTTAGTGTAGGCTTCAAGAACCCCAACGGTCCTTCTTAGGGCCACATCTAACAGTGTGCAGTACTGTGGAGGCTGCCTTTTGCAGTGGTGCACATTTTTTTTTTTTTCCAAATCGGCCGTGCAGAGCATTGCGCCCTGCAGTAATACTACAGGGACAGAATTGTGTAGGCAGGGACAGAAGACATATTTTATTGATTGAATATACGCAGTGGGCCTTTCCTTGAAAAAAAAGGGAAAACATTCTATTTGGCCTGCCTCTGACAGTCCTCAGCGTTCTGGGTACGTGTGTGGTGGGTGGAGAACGTAAACAAAAATCATACGCAGCCAGCTAAGTTTAACAGCAGGCTTGCGCCAATTTATTTCCTGCCTGGGAAATCACCGCTCTGCTGTAGTTAATAACTCTGCAACCCTGCAGTTCTGTGACACATTTGCAGGGCCAGAAGACATATTTATTATTGATTGAATATACTCAGTGGGCCTTTCCTTTAAAAAAAAGGGAACACATTCTATTTGGCCTGCAGGCTTGCGCCAATTTATTTCCTGCCTGAGAAATCAAATCACTGGTAATACAGCATGCTGAGGGGTAGGGGTAGGCCTAGAGGACGTGGAGGTGGCCGAGGACGCGGAGGCCCAAATGAGGGTGTGGGCACAGGCCGAGCTCCTGATCCAGGTGTATCGCAGCCGACTGCTGCGGGATTAGGAGAGAGGCACGTTTCTGGCGTCCCCACATTCATCTCACAATTAATGGGACCACGCGGTAGACCTTTATTAGAAAATGAGCAGTGTGAGCAGGTCCTGTCGTGGATGGCAGAAAGTGCATCCAGCAATCTATCGATCACCCAGAGTTCTGCGCCGTCCACTGCTGCAACTCTGAATCCTCTGACTGCTGCTCCTCCTTCCTCCCTGCCTCCTCACTCCATTACAATGACACATTCTGAGGAGCAGGCAGACTCCCAGGAACTGTTCCCGGGCCCCTGCCCAGAATGGCCAGCAATGGTTCCTCTCCCACCGGAGGAGTTTGTCGTGACCGATGCCCAACCTTTGGAAAGTTCCCGGGTTCCGGTGGATGAGGCTGGTGACTTCCGGCAACTGTCTCAAGAGCTTTTAGTGGGTGAGGAGGACGATGACGGTGAGACACAGTTGTCTATCAGTGAGGTAAAAGTAAGGGCAGTAAGTCCGAAAGGGGAGCGCACAGAGGATTTGGAGGAAGAGCAGCAGGACGATGAGGTGACTGACCCCACCTGGTTTGCTACGCCTACTGAGGACAGGTCTTCAGAGGGGGGGGGGGGAAAGGGCAGCAGCAGGGCAGGTTGGAAGAGGCAGTGCGGTGGCCAGGGGTAGAGGCAGGGCCAGACCGAATAATCAACCAACTGTTTCCCAAAGCGCCCCCTCGCGCCATGCCACCCTGCAGAGGCCGAGGTGCTCAAAGGTCTGGCAGTTTTTCACTGAGAGTGCAGACGACCAACGAACAGTGGTGTGCAACCTGTGTCGCGCCAAGATCAGCCGGGGAGCCACCACCACCAGCCTCACCACCACCAGCATGCGCAGACATATGATGGCCAAGCACCCCACAAGGTGGGACGAAGGCCGTTCACTGCCTCGGGTTTGCACCGCTGCCTCTCCCCCTGTGCCCCAACCTGCCACTGAGATCCAACCCCCCTCTTAGGACACAGGCACTACCGTCTCCTGGCCTGCACCCACACCCTCACCTCCGCTGTCCTCGGCCCCATCCACCAATGTCTGTCAGCGCACCGTCCAGCCGTCGCTAGCGCAAGTGTTGGAGCGCAAGTACGCCGCCACGCGCCCGCACTCTCAAGCGTTAAACGTGTACATAGCCAAATTTATCAGCCTGGAGATGCTGCCGTATAGGGTTGTGGAAACGGAGGCTTTCAAAGGTAGGATGGCGGCGGCGGCCCCGCGCTACTCAGTTCCCAGTCGTCACTACTTTTCCCGATGTGCCATCCCAGCCCTGCACGACCACGTCTCCCGTAACATTGTACGCGCCCTCACCAACGCGTTTACTGCCAAGGTCCACTTAACAACGGACACGTGGACAAGCACAGGCGGGCAGGGCCACTATATCTGCCTGACGGCACATTGGGTGAATTTAGTGGAGGCTGGTACAGAGTCAGAGCCTGGGACCGCTCACGTCCTACCCACCCCCAGAATTGCGGGCCCCAGCTCGGTGGTGGTATCTGCGGCGGTGTATGCTTCCTCCACTAAACCACCCTCCTCCTCCTCCTCCTACGCAACCTCTGTCTCGCAATCAAGATGTGTCAGCAGCAGCACGTCGCCAGCAGTCGGTGTCGCGCGGCACGGCAGCACAGCGGTGGGCAAGTGTCAGCAGGCCGTGCTGAAACTACTCAGCTTAGGAGAGAAGAGGCACATGGGCCGCGAACTGCTGCAGGGTCTGACAGAGCAGACCGACCGCTGGCTTGCGCCGCTGAGCCTCCAACCGGGCATGGTCGTGTGTGACAACGGCCGTAACCTGGTGGCGGCTCTGCAGCTCGGCAGCCTCACGCACGTGCCATGCCTGGCCCACGTCTTTAATTTGGTGGTTCAGCGCTTTCTGAAAAGCTACCCACGCTTGTCAGACCTGCTCGTAAAGGTGCGCCGGCTCTGCGCACATTTCCGCAAGTCCCACACGGACGCTGCCACCCTGCGCACCCTGCAACATCGGTTTCATCTGCCAGTGCACCGACTGCTGTGCGACGTGCCCACACGGTGGAACTCTACGCTCCACATGTTGGCCAGGCTCTATGAGCAGCGTAGAGCTATAGAAGAATACCAACTCCAACATGGGCGGCGCAGTGGTAGTCAGCCTCCTCAATTCTTTACAGAAGAGCGGGCCTGGTTGGCAGACATCTGCCAGGTCCTTGGAAACTTTGAGGAGTCTACCCAGATGGTGAGCGGCGATGCTGCAATCATTAGCATCACCATTCCTCTGCTATGCCTCTTGAGAAGTTCCCTGCAAAGCATAAAGGCAGACGCTTTGCGCTCGGAAACAGAGGCGGGGGAAGACAGTATGTCGCTGGATAGTCAGAGCACCCTCCTGTCTATATCTTAGCGCGTTGAGGAGGATGAGGAGGAGGGGGAAGAGACAGCTTGGCCCACTGCTGAGGGTACCCATGCTGCTTGCCTGTCATCCTTTCAGCATGTATGGCCTGAGGAGGAGGAGGAGGAGGATCCTGAAAGTGATCTTCCTAGTGAGGACAGCCATGTGTTGCGTACAGGTACCCTGGCACACATGTCTTACTTCATGTAAGGATGCCTTTCTCGTGACCCTCGCGTTACACGTATTCTGGCCACTACGGATTACTGGGTGTACACACTGCTCGACCCACGGTATAAGGAGAACCTTTCCACTCTCATACCCGAAGAGGAAAGGGGTTCGAGAGTGATGCTATACCACAGGACCCTGGCGGACAAACTGATGGTAAAATTCCCATCCGACAGTGCTAGTGGCCGAAGGCGCAGTTCCGAGGGCCAGGTAGCAGGGGAGGCGCAAAGATCAGGCAGCATGTACAGCACAGGCAGGGGAACACTCTTTAAGGCCTTTGGCAGCTTTCTGGCTCCCCAGCAAGACTGTGTCACCGCTCCCCAGTCAAGGCTGAGTCGGCGGGAGCACTGTTAGAGGATGGTGAGGGAGTACGTAGCTGATCGCACGACCGTCCTCCGTGACGCCTCTGCCACCTACAACTACTGGGTGTCGAAGCTGGACACGTGGCCTGAACTCGCGCTTCATGCCCTGGAGGTGCTTGCTTGTCCTGTGGCTAGCGTCTTGTCAGAGAGGGTGTTTAGTGCGGCTGGGGGAATCATCACGGATAAGCGTACCCGCCTGTCAACCGACAGTGCCGACAGGCTTACACTCATCAAGATGAACAAAGCCTGGATTTCCCCAGACTTCTCTTCTCCACCAGCGGACAGCAGCGATACCTAAACAATACGTAGGCTGCACCCGCGGATGGAAGCATTGTTCTCTATCACCATCAAAAACGTGGACCTTTTAGCTTCATCAATCTGTGTATAATATTCATCCTCCTCCTCCTGCTCCTCCTCCTGAAACCTGACGTAATCACGCCGAACGGGCAATTTTTCTTAGGCCCACAAGGCTCAGTCATATAATTTTTGTAAACAATTTTTATATGTTTCAATGCTCATTAAAGCATAGAAACTTTCACCTGAACCAATTTTTATTTTAACTGGGCTGCCTCCAGGCCTAGTTACAAATGAAGCCACATTAACCAAAGCGATTAATGGGTTTCACCTGCCCTCTTGGTTGGGCATGGGCAATTTTTCTGAGGTACATTAGTACTGTTGGTACACCAATTTTCGGGGGCCCTCGCCTACAGTGTAATCCAATTAATTTTTTGCCCACCTGCATTAAAGCTGACGTTACATCAGCAGTGTTCGGCATTGTAATGGGATATATTTATGTACCGCCGGTGGGTTCCTGGCACCCACCCATGCTGTCGGTCCACACGGAGTTGTAACTGCATGTGTCTACTTCGAAAGAACCCCAGTCTTACTGGGGCATGCAGTATGGGCCGAAGACCACCTGCATTTAACATGACATTACCTCAGCTGTGATGGGCAATGCAATGGGATATATTTATGTACCGCCGGTGGGTTGCAGGGAGCCACCCATGCTGTGGGTCCACAGGGACTTCACAATAGGGAGTTGTACCTGCCTGTGTCTATGAATTAAAAACCCCTGTCAGGTTGGGGCATGCAGTGTGGGCCGAAGCCCACCTGCATTTAATCTAACGTTAGCTCTGCTGTCCAGGGCACTTCAATGGGATACATTTATGTACAGCCGGTGTGTTCCAGGGAGCCACCCAAGCTGTGGGTGCACACGGAATTCCCATTGCGGAGTTGTACCTGCCTGTGAATATTTATAAAAAAACGCGGTCTGACTGGGGCATGCAGACACCTTGACAGAATGAATAGTGTGTGGCACATAGGTTCCCCATTGCTATGCCCACGTGTGCAGCTCCTGATGGCGGTGGCACAGGATTATATTTCTCATTGCTTCTGTACAGCATTGTGGGCTATCGCCCCGCCCCTTTTAAAGAGGGTCGCTGCCTAGCCGTGCCAACCTTCTGCAGTGTGTGCCTGCGGTTCCTCCTCATGACAGACGCACTTATAAATAGACATGAGGGTGGTGTGGCATGAGTGCAGCTGAAGGCTGCGCAGGGACACTTTGGTGTGCGCTGTGGACACTGCGTCATGCGGGGGGGGGAGGGGGGAGGGGGCTGGGCAGCATGTAACCCAGGAGAAGTGGCAGCGGAGTGTCATGCAGGCAGTGATTGTGCTTTGTTGGAGGTAGTGTGGTGCTTAGCTAAGGTATGCATTGCTAATGAAGGCTTTTCAGAAGTAAAAGTTGTTGGGGGGGGGGCCCACTCTTGCCGCTATTGTGGCTTAATAGTGGGACCTGGGAACTTGAGATGCAGCCCAACATGTAGCCCCTCGCCTGCCCTATCCGTTGCTGTGTCGTTCCCATCACTTTCTTGAATTGCCCAGATTTTCACAAATGAAAACCTTAGCGATTATCGGCGATATACAAAAATGCTCGAGTCGCCCATTGACTTCAATGGGGTTCGTTACTCAAAACGAACCCTCGAGCATCGCGATAATTTTGTCCCGAGTAACGAGCACCCGAGCATTTTGGTGCTCGCTCATCTCTAGTCGGGACCCATTAATGTTTCCTATTTATGACATAATCAGTGCTCGTGGCAAATTTTATGTTTCTACAATATCGGGAAGTGAGAGAATTAGTGGCAATGATGGAAATCGAACGATCTACGTGGGGGGGGGGGGGGCGTAACTGTCGACGACGCTCGCACGCGCGCCATGTATCATAGCATAAATGTACTATGCCTATAATCTTCCCAGGAGTGTACTCAACAACTTCCCAAAGTTTCATAGCGATCGGATGAATGGTGTAGTAGCGCATAAAGGACAAACAGACAGGCAGACAGACAGACACACACAGACAGACATACATTCAATTTTATATATATAGATCTGGAGGAGGTAATTGATGGGGATCTGGTCAAATATGCAGATGACAGAAAGCAGGAGGGATAGCTAACACTAGGGAAGAGAGGTAGAATCTTAAAAAAGATCTTAAAAAGCTTGAACAGTGGGCGGCGACTAACAGAATGGTATTTAACAAGGAGAATGCAAGAAAAATGAAAAAAGCACACGCAGAATGGGAGGAATTGGGCTAAGCAGCAGCACATGTGAAAAAGACTTGGGTATACTAATAGATCATAGACTGAACATGAGTCAAAAATGTGATACAGCAGCCAAAAAGGCAAACACAATTCTGGGATGTATTAAGAGAAGCATAGAGTCTAGATCACGTGAGGTCATTATCCCTCTCTACTCTTCCTTAGTGAGACCTTATCTGGAATACTGTGTCTGGGCACCCCACTTTAAGAAAGACATAGGCAAACTGGAGCAAGTTCAGAGAAGAGTTACCAAGATGGTGAACGGTCTGCAAATTTACCTTGCAAAAAAGAAAGCTGAGAGTAGACTTATTCCTGTCTACAAATATCTGAAGGGCTGTCACAGTGCAGAGGGATCAGCCCTATTCTCATTTGCATGGAAAGACTAGAAGCAATGAGAAGAAACTGAAAGAGAGGAAACAAATTAAATATTGGAAAAAACTTTCCGACAGTGAGGGTGATCAATGAGTGGAACTGGTTACCATGGGAGGTGGTGAGTTCTTCAATGGAAGTGTTTAAACAAAGGCTGAACAAATATCTGTCTGGGATGATTTAGTGACTCCTGCACTGAGCAGGGTGTTGGACCAAATGACCCTTGAGGTTCCTTCCAACTCTACTATTCTATGATTTTATAGCCCAAAGTCCACGGGAGGATCTGATTTGCGGAATCTGCGTGGATCAAGCTGCCCATAACGAAGCGTGGCATTACTTCCACACACATTCACAGGGAAGAAAACACCCACCAAATACCCGGACAGGTAAGAAGAAGTCTTGCAGTGTTCTCAGAATTCTATGATTCATATAGTATATGTAATGTGATTATCTATTCACATTACAAGTGCTTTGTAATGGTCATACAGAAGTGCTTACATACACTTATCACGGCTGGACAACCCCTTTAACCTACACAGGGTTTCTTTTCTTCTCTGGTACCATATTAGTAGAAAACATGGCATAAGAAAACCAGCTACTGGTCATGTTATCACATACAATGTATGGAAGGGAAGAGGGTTATGGTAACATATACTAGGGCAGTGATGGTGAACCTTTTAGAGACCGAGTGCCCAAACTGCAACCCAAAACCCACTCATTTATTGTAAAGTGCCAACATGTCAGGGGGCGGGGCTTATCACGACGTAGAATTTTTACCCCCGTCGTTCTTAAAAGGACAGGGCTGCTTCAATATAGACAGCGTGCAGATTTTGACTGCTTTTGGATGCGGAAATGCTGTAGAATTTGCCACGGAATTTCCGCTGAGGACATTCTGCAGCATTTCCACCTTGTATAAACATATCCCAGCGGTGATATTGACCCCCCCAGAGCGGCCACAGCAGTAAGGGTGACCCCCGCAGAGCAGCCCCAGTGCTAATAGTGACCCACCTCAGAGCGGCTTTAGTGGTTATAGTGACCCCGCACAGCGGCCCCAGCGGTAATAGTGACACCGCACAGTGGCCCCCAGTAGTAATAGTGACACCCCACAGTGGTCTCAGTAGTAAAAGTGACACCACACAGTGGCCCCAGTAGTAATAGTGACATCCCACATCAGCCCAGTAGTAATAGTGACATCGCACATCAGCCCAGTAGTAATAGTGACATCCCACAGCAGCCCCCAGTAGTAATAGTGTCACCTCACAGCGTCCCCAGTAGTAATAGTGACATCCCACAGTGGCCCCAGTAGTAATAGCGACATCTCACAGTGGCCCCTGTAGTAATAGCTCCCCCACCCCCCATCTGCTCTGCTTGGCACTGTTGCTGCCACTGATCCCAGAAGCACAATGTGATGTGCTGCCGGACACCTTCTCCCCTCCCCTGCTCTCGTGGAACCAAGTAGGAGACGTCAGAGGAGGGGGGAGGAGGATCCCGGCTGCCCACTGACATCACAGTGTGTGCCGGGATCAGCGCCTCTAGCAGCGCTGCTGAGTGAATACCAGCAGGGGAGCTGCGGCACCCCTGCCGGTATTTACTAATGTGGTGAGCGGCCTATGGTGGCGAGTACCAGCTGGGAAGGCTCTGAGTGCCGCCTCTGGCACGCGTGCCATAGGTTCGCCACCACTGTACTAGGGTCTATCTGTAGGGAGATGAAACTAGGATGCCTGATATATTTATTCTTGTTTTATGTGCAATATATAATAACTCTGAAGGTCTTCTTTATTTTACTTTACATTAATTATATTTTAAATTGTATCAAAAATGTATCAATGCAGTAAACAATTTTTCCACTGCATGTACCATAGTCATTAACACCTAATGCGTACATAAAATGTAATGTGTAGGTGGATGAAACACAGGCACTGGGTCTGTAAAAATATTTGCATTTTTCTTGTGTGCCAAATGACAAATTATGTGTTTCTTCTAGTCAGTCTTGTGACCTATGTGTAAAAACGGATAACATTTTATCCAACTATTTCAAAACAAATATTTGCTGATAACTAGAGATGAGCGAGCAACCAAATGCTCGGGTCCGCGTTATTCGAGTCGAGCTTTTCGTAAAATTCGTGAGCTCTACTCGAGTAATGAACCCCAGTGTCTACAATGGGAGATTTGTGCATTTTTGTATGTGAGATGCCGGGTGCCGAGCTTTTTTTTATTTCTTCGAGGTATCTTCGTCTCTCCCTCTCTCTCTCCCCCTCTCTCCCTCTCTCTCCCTCTGTCCCTCTCTCTCCCCCTCTCTCTCCCTCTCTCTCCCTCTTTCTGCCTCTCTCTGCCTCTCTCCCCCTCTTTCCCTCTCTCCTCCTCTCTCTCTCTCCCCTGCCTGCCAGACAAAAAATTTGCCATTGACGTACGCTGCGTCGTGGCGGGGAGGGACCAAAACAGGCACGTCACAGTGGGGAGGAGCCAAAAACTGGGGTGGGGTTGAACACGGCTTGATGCTCGTTCGAGTAATGAGCACCATCGAGTAAGCTAATACTCGAACGAGCATCAAGCTCGGATTTCAAAGCACCTCTTAAGAAACTTTTTAAATTGTTGTTTGGAGACGGGTTCACACTGGGTTTCCCCCACTCCCCCCCCCCCGTTACTCCCTGCCCTCTCATCCCCAGGATATAATTATCCTCGCTCTAAGGGCGGCTTCAGACGACCATATATCGGCTGGGTTTTCATGTCTGGTGATATATAGTGTCCCTCTCTGCAGAGGGAGGAGGCTGGAAAAGCCTGGAGAAGTGCACTGAGCTCCCGCCCCCTCTCCGCCCCTCCCCACTATTTGCAATGGGAGGGGGTGGGACGGGGCAGAGCTGAGTTCCAGGACTTAGTGCCGCCCTCGCCCCACCCCCTCCCATTGCAAATAGTGCTGAGGAGCGGGTGCTCAGTGCACTGCTCCGGACTCTTTCAGCCTCCTCCCCCTGCAGAGAGGGACGCTATATATCGTCCAGGCATGAAAACTCGTCTAAATACAGTCGTCTGAATAAGCCCCCACTGTTACTTTCATCTGCTTTTTTCTGTTTTCACCTTGGGCGTTTATTTTCCTTTTCCAATTATTCATTCCTTTTTAGTAGAGATGAGCAAGCGTAGTCGTCCGAGCTTGATGCTCGTTCGAGTATTAGGGTACTCGAGATGCTCGTTACTCGAGACGAGCAGCACGCGGTGTTCAAGTCACTTTCATTTTCTTCCCAGAAAATTTTGCGCCGTTTTCTGGCCAATAGTAACACAGGGAAGGCATTACAACTTCCTCCTGTGAAGTTCCAGCCCTATCCCACCCCCCTGCAGTGAGTGGCTGGGGAGATCAGGTGCCACCCGAGTATATAAATTGGGCCCGCCCGCGGCTCGCCACAGATGCACGCTGAGAGACATTAGGGAAAGTGCCGTCTTGCTGTAGCTGCTATAGGGAGAGTGTTAGGCTGTTATTCTTTGTCTTCAAGAACCCCAACGGTCCTTCTTAGGGCCGTATCTGACCGTGTGCAGTACTGTTTTTTTTTGTATATCGGGCATGCAGACCATAGCGTCCTCAGTCTGCAGTCATTGTACAGAGTATAGGGGCAGTACTGGTGAGGCAGGGACAGTGGTACAGGGAAAGAGGTATACTGGCTATATAGGCAGTGGGCTTTTTCAAAAAAATTGGAAAAAAAAATCGTTGGGCTGCCTGTGACCGTGTTCAGTTTACTGCGTGTCTGCTGGGGGTAGTGGTCGCTCACTTATTCCCATCTAGGTGTTACTGCAGCCTTGCGCATAATTTTTTCTGGCTGCACTGTGCTTTCAATAACCACAGTCATCCTCCAACAGGGAAATCCATATACAGGCTATATAGGCAGTGGGCTTTTTCCCATAAATTGGAAAAAAATACTATATTTGGGCTGCCTGTGACCGTCTTCAGTTTACTGCGTGTCTGCTGGGGGTACTAGTAGTCGCTCATTAATACCCAGCCTTGCGCATAATTTTTTCTGGCTGCACTGTGCTTTCAATAACCACAGTCATCCTTCAACAGGGAAATCCATATACAGGCTATGTAGGCAGTGGGCTTTTTCCCCAAAATTGGGAAAAAATACTATATTTGGGCTGCCTGTGACCGTCTTCAGTTTACTGCGTGTCTGCTGGGGGTACTAGTAGTCGCTTATTATTACCCAGCTAAGCGTTACAGCAGGCTTGCGCATAATTGTTTCCTGGCTCTGCTGTGTCCGTTACATGATCGCCGTCATCCCGCCAGAGGGAAAGAGTATACATAATATACGCTGCATACAGTGTCTGTCTGGTTTTTCACCTCACCATTTAAAAAAATTGAAGCAAAATATTTAAGGCCTACCACTGGCCTTTGGCCACTTGACTGGCTCTGCGCTGTGAATTCCAGTAGCTCAGTCATACGCACCTAGGTCTCACTACAGACTTGCGCATAATTGTTTCCTGGCTCTGCTGTGCGTTCCGTAAGCGAAGTCATCCTCCAACCACAGGCCAATAAGCGGCACATTTAATTACAGCGTTCTGTTTCTGTTCTACTCGTAATACACCATGCTGAGGGGTAGGGGTAGGCATAGAGGACGTGGACGCGGGCGAGGACACGGAGGCCCAAGTCAGGGTGTGGGCACAGGCCGAGCTCCTGGTCCAGGTGTATCGCAGCCGACTGCTGCGGGATTAGGAGAGAGGCAAGTTTCTGGGGTCCCCAGATTCATCTCACAATTAATGGGTCCACGCGGTATACCTTTATTAGAAACTGAGCAGTGTGAGCAGCTCCTGTCATGGATGGCAGAAAGTGCATCCAGCAATCTATCGACCACCCAGTCTTCTACGCCGTCCACAGCTGCAACTCTGAATCCTCTGTCTGCTGCTCCTCCTTCCTCCCAGCCTCCTCACTCCATGAAAATGACACATTCTGAGGAGCAGGCAGACTCCCAGGAACTATTCTCGGGCCCCTGCCCAGATTGGGCAACAATGGTTCCTCTCCCGCCGGAGGAGTTTGTCGTGACCGATGCCCAACCTTTGGAAAGTTCCCGGGGTCCGGGGGATGAGGCTGGGGACTTCCGACAACTGTCTCAAGAGCTTTCAGTGGGTGAGGAGGACGATGGCGATGAGACACAGTTGTCTACCAGTGAGGTAGTAGTAATTTCAGTAAGTCCGAGGGAGGAGCGCACAGAGGATTCGGAGGAAGAGCAGCTGGACGATGAGGTGACTGACCCCACCTGGTTTGCTAAGCCTATTGAGGACAGGTCTTCAGAGGGGGAGGCAAGTGCAGCAGCAGGGCAGGTTGGAAGAGGCAGTGCGGTGGCCAGGGGTAGAGGCAGGGCCAGACCGAATAATCCACCAACTGTTTCCCAAAGCGCCCCTTCGCGCCACCCTGCAGAGGCCAAGGTGCTCAAAGTTGTGGCAGTTTTTCACTGAGAGTGCAGACGACCGACGAACTGTGGTGTGCAAGGTTTGTCGCGCCAAGATCAGCTGGGGAGCCACCACCACCAGCCTCACCACCACCAGCATGCGCAGGCATATGATGGCCAAGCACCTCACAAGGTCGGACGAAGGCGGTTCACTGCCTCCGGTTTGCACCACTGCCTCTCCCCCTGTGCCCCAACCTGCCACTGAGATCCAACCCCCCTCTCAGGACACAGGCATGACCGTCTCCCAGCCTGCACCCACACCCTCACCTCCGCTGTCCTCGGCCCCATCCAGCAATGTCTCTCAGCGCAGCGTCCAGCCGTCGCTAGCGCAACTGTTTCAGCGCAAGCGCAAGTACGCCGCCACGCACCCGCACGCTCAAGCGTTAAACGTGCACATAGCCAAATTGATCAGCCTGGAGATGCTGCCGTATAGGCTTGTGATAACAGAGGCTTTCAAAAACATGATGGCGGCGGCGGCCCCGCGCTACTCGGTTCCCAGTCGCCACTACTTTTCCTGATGTGCCGTCCCAGCCCTGCACGACCACGTCTCCCGCAACATTGTACGCTCCCTCACCAACCTGGTTACTGGCAAGGTCCACTTAACAACAGACACAGGGACAAGCACAGGCGGGCAGGGCCACTATATCTCCCTGACGGCACATTGGGTGAATTTAGTGGAGGCTGGGACAGAGTCAGAGCCTGGGACCACTCACGTCCTACCCACCCCCAGAATTGCGGGCCCCAGCTTGGTGCTGGTATCTGCGGCAGTGTATGCTTCCTCCACTAAACCACCCACCTCCTCCTCCCCCTCCTACGCAACCTCTGTCTTGCAATCAAGATGTGTCAGCAGCAGCATGTCGCCAGCAGTCGGTGTCACGCAGCGTGGCAGCACAGCGGTGGGCACGTGTCAGCAGGCTGTGCTGAAACTACTCAGCTTAGGAGAGAAGAGGCACACGGCCCACGAACTGCTGCAGGGTCTGACAGAGCAGACCGACCGCTGGCTTTCGCCGCTGAGCCTCCAACCGGGCATGGTCGTGTGTGACAATGGCTGTAACCTGGTGGCGGCTCTGCAACTCGGCAGCCTCACGCACGTGCCATGCCTGGCCCACGTCTTTAATTTGGTGGTTCAGCGGTTTCTGAAAAGCTACCCACGCTTGTCAGACCTGCTCGTGTCAGGGAAATTCTAAGTACAACACCAATCAGGCCCACCCCAAATGTCCCGCTGTCGACGATAAGGAAGAAATACCACACACAGAAGTCTGGTCTAGCTCCTCACACGGGAAAAAAAACTGCGCTTCTTTATTACAGATTACATGAGATCTTATACCCTCTGTCCCATCCCCACCAGGGGGTGATGGGCTCATAACCATATATGGGAAGTCCGGATTTCCGGCCTTAGACAGTGAGGCGCCTCTGGCTTGTACAGAAAATCACGTATTTAATTAACTCCAGTGCAAAGAATCACCCAGTCAATTCTAAGAAAGCGGCTTGAGCATGCATTCTTCGTATCTCTTTCTCCCCTCCTCCACTTCGTCCTTCGTCTGGTTCCTTTGGACATTCTTTCTCTGTTTTGCCGTGCAAAGCATCTTGGCATATCTGATATAAGGCGAAGTATTAAAGTTTTTTTTTTTCTTTCATAGAGTTAGTACACATATGAGAATAAAAGTTAGTATACATATAAAAAGAAAGGCACATAACTATATCTATATGAATGTATATATTCCAGTGTTTTCTTTTCTACCTACAAGGATATATATGTATCCTTCTCAAACCCCCCTAAAAAAAAACAAAAAAAAAAACTTAATACGGAGATCGACTACCAGGCCTCGCACTCTCCCTCGGTCACCTCTCCCTTGTGTCAGGGTTTCCCCACTGCCCGTAAGGCCCTACTCCTAAGGGGGGGGGGGATCCCTACCTCACCCCAGAAGGAGGCCATGGATTCCCTGGGCCCATTTCCGGGCATCCATACCCTCCATCTGTACGAGTTAACACCCCGTAGGATGTGCCCTCGCCGGAACCTATGGTCTTCTGCGCTGTCCCTAGGCATATGGGAATTCCACTGATAATTCATCTTAGGAGACCGAGGTAGGTGTAGTACTAGTCCATCTCTCCGTTTCTTTGGTAGTGTATCGTAGTTGGCATGGTTGGGACTGGCTCTTCATCCTTTTGAAACAAAGGGAATGTCGGTGTCACATTGTCCAGTCCCTTACTCACACTCTTTTTGATCAGAGGGAAAATACAGCTACAGGAGATCAGTAGAACCAGCAAAACAATGCCTAGGATTATACCCATTTGAATCAGGAGTTTTTTCCATCCCTTCAACCAAGAAAAATATTGATCCCAGGGATCTGTAACCCTTGAGTTCCTTTTGAGTTCTTCTGATAGGCTAGCTAATTTTTTAATAGCGACAGTCACTTTACCTGTAGGTCCGGTGTTATCAGGAATGTAGGTGCAGCAAGTTTCGCCGATCATCTTGCATACTCCACCTTTTTCTGCTAAAATCATATCCAGGGCCACTCTATTTTGGAATGCCATGGATGCAGTGGGCCCTAACTGGTCAGCTAGCCCTTGTAAAGCATCTCTGGTGTAGTTTACAAACCTCTGCTGATTATAATAAATGTAATTTATCCAGTTTACATTCTTGTTAACAGTGACAATAGCAAATAAGGATTCAAAACCTGCTTTAACCTGATCCCTGGCCTTAAATTCATCTGGCACCCCCCTTGGCACTCCTATTGCATCTATGTATACATGTGGATCAAAACTACCACCTGGAGTGTCAACTTCTCTCTTAGCACGGTGTGGTGTTAGATTCTCAGAGTAATCTGCCCGTAATATGTGTAAGGGCATTAAGGCTTTGGCTAGGGCACACTCCCCAGTCCAGTCCCCCTCAAGCCTGGTACGTATCTTACCGTCTCCGCATAGCCAGTAAACATCTCCCAGAGACTGGATCTGCCTCTGTGCCCGGGCGCCATCTTTCCTACTGGCACAATAACCATCAGTGAAGTTTCCCAGAAATCTGCCAGTATCATAATTGACAAAACAAGTGTAATTCCCAGGATATACTGTAATACCTTCCACGGATTGGGGCACCTTAACGATGATGGGGTATTCATTCTTCCATTTCTCACACTCTGTCTCATTGGCGGTGGTGTTAGTATACAGACTAATAAAACAAGTTTCATGATTTTCAGGTAATTCAAGGGGGACTGTGCCCAGATGGGGCCTAGCCTTACCGCAAACATAACAGTCAGTCTGGTTATAAGTGTCTGCATTGTATTTCATCCATTCCAACCATAGATTGCGGTCAAAGAAACCTGTTTCTATGGCCATGGTGTCTTCAAAGGTAGGATTGGCTATGGCCATAATTCTGCTTTCTATTTTCATTTTGGGGGCAAGTGGTTTTGTTGGACCTACAGGTTTTAATGGTTGTACCCATCTGGGGTCACCGTTCATGTCTGCAATTTTGAATTTTCCCAAAGGATCATCAGTCCCCCCCTGCACCCACACTCCCAGTAAGTAGTTACCTGCATCTCCTGACCCAGGATTTTCAATGGTCAGTGTCAAAGGCATGTTAAGCCCATGGTCTCCATTTCTATAACTCCTTCCCCGTCGTAGTAATGTCATTCGGCTAATCAGTGATTTCCCATTTTGGTCCTTCTTATTTTGTGCACTCTGAGGCTTGTATCCCCAATCGTTTCCAGTGTTCCAACCTACTGCCCCCCAATTTTTGCATTCTGTTCCCCAGTGTTCATCTGTGACACATATATACATTTCTCCCTGAGTGTAGCGTTCATATTGTCCGTTTGATTGTATGCGCTTGTCTTGATCCCTGAAACAGGGGGCTATTGTACAGTAGTCAAAGGTGTATGTGGCTACGTGTGTATTTGAAGAATTATACCACAATGTCACTTCCCCTTCATATTCTCTGGATCAAGGGTTCCAGTTTCCCCCCTGTCCTGCCCCTGTACGCGTGACAGCAACTTCTGCCCAGGCCGCCCCCCCTGCCCACAGTAGGTAAAGGATATGCAGGATCATGGGTTCGGTGCTCCGGGGTCCGGGGCCTTCTTGCAGTGTGAGGCGTGGATCCAAGTAGGCTTTCCCTCGAGCTTGACTGCAGTCGAGGTGGTGAGCAACACCTGGTAGGGGCCTTCAAACCGGGTTTCTAGTCCTTCTCTCTCAAACTTTTTCACATAGACCCAGTCTTCTGGTCTCAGATCGTGACACTCCTCTGTGGGACCTGGGAGAGAAGCCGAGACTGCAGAATGCGTTACTGACAATTCTTTAGCGAGGCCAACAACAAAGTTAACAAGAGAATCACTTCCTAAACTCAATTGCTGTGGTATGTACCCCCCCACCCGTGGGGGACCCCCAAACAGAATCTCATAAGGGGACAGTTTAGCTGGACCACCTGGGGTAGTCCTAACGGAGTAGAGGGCAATGGGGAGGATCTCTGTCCAGGGCAATTTCAGCTCTTGTGTGGCCTTCAAGATCTTATTTTTCAGTGTGCCATTAAGTCTCTCAACCTTGCCACTGCTTTGTGGGTGGTACGGGGTGTGGAGTCCTAAGTCTGCGCCCACCAGTTTCCAGAGGGAACGGGTTACACTGGCTGTGAAGGCGGGGCCCTGATCACTTTCAATGACCTCTGGGACTCCAAATCTGCAAACAAGTTCAGTGAGGAGCTTCTTAACCGTGGTGGTCGCTGTCATATTTACCACCGGGTATGCCTCAGGCCACCCAGAGAACATATCCACCACCACCAAGGCATAGCGGTACTTTCCAGCCTTGGGAAGCTGGACGTGGTCTATCTGGATCCTCTGGAATGGGTACAAAGGCTTTGCAAGGTGTTGGGGAGGTACTTTGACAGTTTGTCCTGGGTTACATTTCCCACATGCTTCACAGGTCCTGGTGAAATTAGCCATCAAAGTGGTAATCCCTGGAGCATAATAGATTTGCTTGATGACAGCATGCATCTGTTGCTTCCCCCTGTGTGTCAGTCCATGGGCCCACTGTACTACAGCGGGGTACAGTGCTCTGGGCAAACAAAGGAGTCCCCGTACTCTGATCAGCTTAGTTCTTGGATCTTCTTCTGCTCCATCTTCTTCCCAAGAGATCTTTTCTTCTGGTGGAGCCATCCGCTGGAAGTGTCTCAGTACATCCATTGGGGTAGGTGTCTTCTTCTCTTCTTCTTCTGTTTTCTGGTTGGTCCTTGCAGTGGCTCTGGTATGAACCATCATCAGCTGCTCTCCTTCCTCTTGTATTGCGGCAGCCTTCGCGGCTGGTCAGCCAGATGGTTTCCTTGAGCTTGTTCTGAGTCCAGTTTCCCGTGAGCCTTGACCTTTATGATGGCAACTAGCTCTGGGAGCGTGAGGGCTTGTAGTAGTTCTTCAATTGCTTCAGCATTCTTCACAGGGCTTCCGTTGGCCGTCTTAAAACCCCTCATCTTCCAGATCTGTCCAAAATCAGTAGCTACTCCAAAAGCGTACCGTGAATCCGTATAGATGTTTGCGGTTTTCCCTTCTGCCAGTTGACATGCCACCGCTAAGGCTTGTAGTTCCGCTTCTTGTGCTGACCTTGATGGTGGTAGCGCTCCGGATGCCAGGACAGTAGTCTGTGAAGTGACAGCCCATCCGGTATGGAAACGTCCCTGGTCATCAGCAAACCTGGAGCCATCGGTGTACATGACAAAATCTGGATTGGAGATGGGGGTTGTTGAAAAGTTCTGAGGTAGGGAGCCCTGCTGTTCCAGCATTTGTAGACAGTCATGGTCTGGCGGCTGACCAGGGAGTTCAGGGGGATTTTGGTCCTTCACTTCATCATCCCCCCTTGCGAGAGGAAGGAGAGTCGCTGGGTTGAGAGTGGTACAGGTAGCAAGGGTGACATTGGAAGGGAGTAAGAGTTCACATTGCAGGCGAGTGTGGCGTGCCTGTGAGATGAGAGACCTCTGTGAAACCTTCAAGATGGCGTTGATGTCATGAGGGGAGAACACGGTCACCGGGTGTCCAAGCACAATGTCCGAAGTCTTGTGAAGCATCAGCTGGGCTGCAATGACTGCTTTCATGCAGACCGGGGTTGCCTGAGCAACAGAGTCAAGTTGAGCAGAGTAGTACCCAAGTGGTTTGAAACGTTCAGCTGCCTTTTGGGCAAGCACACTGGAGGCATGGCCAATGGTTTCAGAGATGAAAAGAGAGAAGGGTTTGTTGTAGTCCGGTAGCCCAAGGGCAGGGGCAGAGAGGATAGCTTGCTTCAGGAGGGTCACCCCTTCAGTGACTGTTATCATCGTGGCAGAGTTGGAGGCAAAATTCGGAGTAGACAGACAGGCGTACAGTGGGGCCATGATGCGGGAAGCCTCAGGGATCCATTGGCGACAGTATGTGACCAGTCCTAAGAAAGCTTGAAGCTGCTTAACAGTCACCGGAGTTGGCATAGAAGAGATGGCAGCCTGGCGTTCAGGGGTAAGATGCTTAACCCCTGCAGAGATGCAGTGCCCCAGAAAAATGACTCTGGGTGCACACCACTGGAGCTTCTGAAGAGAGACTTTGCAGTTGAGATCTGAAAGCACATGAAGCAACCTGATGGACCAGAATTCACATTCCTGCAGGGAGGGACCACAAAGAAGCAAATCATCCACGTATTGCAGCAGGCAGATGTCTGGAGGGAGTGTGGAGATGAATGGCAGAAGACACGACTGCAGGGCCTGTGAAAATTGATTAGGAGAGTTCTGGGCACCCTGAGGCATCCTGATCCAGGTGTATTGAGCGCCCTCAAAAGTGAAGGCAAAAAGATACTGGGAGTCTGGGTCCAATGGGACACTGAAAAAGGCGTTGGTAAGATCCAGTACGGTGAAGTAGGTGGAGGTAGCAGGCACTTGGGATAACAAAGTATTTGGGTTGGGAACTACCGGTGTTTCCAAAATGGTGACAGCGTTAACTGCGCGTAGATCTTGAACAAGTCTGTATGCGTCCGGTTGTCCTTTTGGGGTTTTCTTCTTGACCGGGAACAGGGGTGTATTCGCAGGTGATGTACAGCGGATAAGCACTCCAGTCATCAAGAGACAGAGGATCTGTTCCCGGAGAGAGTTAGGTTGTGTAGTCCTCAGAGGATATTGTGGTACTCGAGGTGGCAGTGCACCTGGCTTGAGTAGAACTTTCACTGGGGGAACCGGCAGAAGGCCAACATCATCCGGGCCTGTGGCCCACAAGGCAGGTGGAAAGCACGGTATTAAGTGAGATGGCAGTGATGTGGGGGATGATTCTTCAAAGTCCGAGTGCATCAACAAGGGAATGCAGGTAAGCAAGCAGGTCTCCTCTGGGGTTGGCTTCAGGTCTCCAAGTGACACACAAATGCCAGAATCTGAGTATGTGATGGTGGCATGTAACTTCTGTAGTAAGTCAGCTCCCAAGAGGTTGAGAGGGCACGTCGGGGAGACAAGGAACTGAGACAGGATAGCCTGGGTGTGAGGTCCCACTTGAAGGGGAGCAGTAAGAGGAGCAGACCTAGGTTCTCCATCAACTCCAACGCAGGAGACAGTATTGGAAGAAATGGGCAGACTGGCATTTTGAACGTCCACAGCTCTCAAGACTGATCTTGCAGTCCCAGTGTCTACAAGGAAAGAAAAAGGTGTTCCCTCAATTTCTAAAGAGGCCGTACAGAGGGGACCAGAGGGTTTCAAGGTAGGGAAGGCAAAGAGAGGGTCAGACACAGGGGCTTCTGATTGTCAATGTGAAGGTGGGTAATTTTGACTTTGAGAGCTGCCATTAGGTGCCTGAGGATGGCCAAATCCTCCTTCAGGGCTCCCAAAGCGCTGGGCAGTGCTCACTGCCGCACGCTGATCTGATCTGCCATTGTCTATTGGTGCACGTGTCCGACAAAACCTTCGGAGGTGACCATACTTCCCACATGCGAAGCATTGAGGTGGTGGGCCCTGAAATCTGGAAAACTGCTGGCCCTGTTGAGGGGCATACGGATAAGAAGCCAGTTGGGAGTACATTTGCTGCGGAGCCAGCTGGGGGTACATTTGCGGTGGAGTCAGCTGGGGGTACATTTGCGGTGGAGTCAGCTGGGGGTACATTTGCGGTGGAGTCAGCTGGGGATATTGTGGCTGAAAAGATTGTGTCTGAGGTGGGAACAATTGTTGTGGATACTGGGGAGAGACTGGTATCTGTGGAGGAGGGGGCACTGCTGGTGCCTGTTGAGGGGGGGGCACTGCGTTTAGTGCTGACTCCTGGGCGGCAGGGGTCACAGGCATAACAGGGGTGGCTGGCTTTGTGGACGAGGCCCCTTCGCCTGCCTCTTCATCTGTGAGAGACAATTGGACGAGTTGAGTCACAGTCTTCTTGGGTGGGCACGCTTTCTCATAGGATTTAGCGATCAGCAATAACTGCTTGGGTGGCATATCCGAGTGTTCAGGACGGGCTTTAGACAGTGGCAGGCCGATTGTGGGCTTCAGGCCTTCAACAAAGGATTTATTGAAAAGAACACGATGTGTAGGGGTAGAAATATCAAATCCATGATCAGAGAACAAAAGTTGCAACCTGGAGTAGAATTTTTCCACAGACTCTGTATCTTCCTGAGTAGAATCCAGTAGAGATGCAGTAGCATCTGCCAGTCTGTCTTTAGCCCAAGTATGTAGCTTGAAACAGAACCTGACACCGGATTGGTACGAGGTGTCATCCGGGTCCTCTAAGATGGCTGCGTAGATAATGGGCCAGAAGTTGGAGCCCGCAGCCAAGCTGCAGATATGGACCAGGTCACGGTGGGCTGCAGAGTATATGCCCTGTAACTGGCAAACTGCCCGATAGAAGGACATGGGTGACTTTTCTGGGTCTGGGAGCTGTTTCACCATGGCAGAAACCTCTTTAGGGGGAAACCCCTCATACCTGGTACCCTGTGTTGGCATGAGAGGCGTAATCGGTACCAACAGGGCAGGGGCAGGCTCCTGATCAGGGGACAGTGGATGTGACAGGTGTGAGGGACCCCTGCCCCGTGTGATGACTTCTTGCATGAGGGGAAGGATCTCAGGGGAATTTGTGCAGATACGGATCTCTTTAAGAAGAGGCACGGGTTTGTGCATCTTAATGGTGTCTAACATAATAGCTATACAGTCCTTCTTTGGAAATCCGAAGAGTCCTGTAGAAATCAAGGGGATAGACACTGAAGTAAACTTTTCCACCCGGCAGGTGGCGAGGACACCATCTACTGTGTCCTGTAGGATGGCTGCTGAATGCTGTGGGTCACCATGATCATATATAGGCCCTATTGCATGAATAATACTCCCACAGGGGAGGTTGCCGGGGCCCGTCAGGGCTATGGCCCCTGGTCTGATAGGGCCCGACTCCTCCAGTAACCTATCACAATCGAGTTGGATAGTCGGGCCACCCTTCTCTGCTATTTGCTTGGCTAGTTCTCCCTTGTGTTTTAAATTGGAGTTAGCAGGGTTTACTATGGCGTCAGTACGGTGAGTAGTGATGTCACCTAGGCCTAATGCCAAGATACACCGTCCAGTCCATAGGGGAACTAGATGGTGTTCAGTCCACTGCTCCTCGTATGTGTTGGAGGTCGGCGGCAAGAACTGGATCCGGGCCTGTTGCGACCGGTCCCATTGATTAGGGGTAGAAGTTACAACTCCCCGTCCTTGCAGTACAGGGGAGGCCTCAGTGAAAGAATTGGGGGAAGGAACATAGGATGGCTGGAGGGGTGCTGAAGGAGACGGAGGAGGGTGGTGGCGGGGGCTTGGAGGCCTGGGGGAGAGGTCCGGCGGGGCCGGATACCTGGCTTCGCAGGCTGAGGCCTCGGCCTGTAGTGGAGTATCTCCCGATACTTGGGTAACGGGATCTGGGAGAGAATCATGGCCTGTTATGGCTGATCTCCTGTGTGCCATCCTCTCCATAAACTCCGGGGTACGCAGAAGTTGCGCAAGTTCCATAGACGGGAAAATGGGTGCTACAGTATCCGGCAGCAGTGGATGGCCACCAGGGGGAACATAAAAGGAGCCATCCAGTAGTAATACGGGATATAAGAATGTGTGGTTGGCAGTAGGTCGCAGTTGGTTGGCAGGTGTATCAATATGGCCGCCGGAAATGAGATCATGACGTAGTTCCGGGTCTGGAGAGGAAGAGGTGGGGGCTACTGTGCCAACCCTGGGAGGAAGTGGAGGAGGCGGTAGAGGGGAAGTGGAAGGGGCTGGAGGAGGAGGAGGAGGAGGCAACGGAGGGGAAGGGGAAAGGGCTGGTGGTGGAGGAGGAGGTGGAAATTCCGGAGGTGGCAGTGACGTGACAGGAGGTGGTCTGGGGGCGTGACAATTAACACAGTATTCCACGGAGGGTGGGTTCTGTTGGCCACAATGATGACACTCCCAAAATTTTGTGCGGTCGCCATTATAGGGCGGCGGCCGCTCACATACAGGTATTTTTCCAGGCAAATAATACATGAACATACTTAATTTTCCCTGATTGTCCCTTTGCTCCTCCTCAACCCAACCCTCTTTTGCAATTTCAGCTGCCGTTTTCTGCCACATTTCAGCACTTTCTAGTAAACCTTTGTCTCTCAAGGCACCCCTCTTAGTCCTAAGAACCTCCTCCCAGTCGTCATGCTGCAATCTACCATGCGGGTCGATGTCACACATTTTCATAAGAGTTTTCTTACATTTTACAAATTGTGACCCTTGTCTCTCTGCCACCAGTTCATCTGCTCGGCGGCGGCCCTTAAGGGGCTCCGTCTTCCTCAATAAGGTCTTATACATATTAGAACAAAAACAACCACAATAATAACAATAACACGCTCCACAGAGTATATCCTTCTGACCCGAATTGTTAGCCCCTTATATACGGCAAGACAACCGAAGGTATCTCCTTCTATGGAACCAATCTCATAGAGTGCGTCTCCTCCTCAGCTAAACTATTAACTCTTAACTAAACTAAACCCGAGGGTCCCTTCTTCTATGAGACAAAATGAAAAGTAAGAGGAAAAAAAAATTCTGCAGATACAACAAACAATCTCCACTATCATTAAAACGTTAAAACTTCAAAGTACAAATAGACTACAGACTAGTTTCTAGGTGAGTTGATTGATGTGCTATCACGGTCAGTGGTCCGTGATGACAAACCCGGAGCCCACACGAGTTACCGTGTAGAACTCTTAACCCAATCCGTCCGGTCACAAAACACAGATCGTCCCTCCTGCTGCAAGACTTCGCAGTGTAAAACACAACATAAATAAATGCCGGTCTTACCTGGAGTTCTTATGAGTTGATCAGGCTCTATTTGCAGCAGGACGGCTTCCCTGTGGCGTGGATCCGGGCGGAGAGGGCTGCAGGCTCTGACTTTGTCGCCCCACGTTGGGCGCCAGTTGTCAGGGAAATTCTAAGTACAACACCAATCAGGCCCACCCCAAATGTCCCGCTGTCGACGATAAGGAAGAAATACCACACACAGAAGTCTGGTCTAGCTCCTCACACGGGAAAAAAAACTGCGCTTCTTTATTACAGATTACATGAGATCTTATACCCTCTGTCCCATCCCCACCAGGGGGTGATGGGCTCATAACCATATATGGGAAGTCCGGATTTCCGGCCTTAGACAATGAGGCGCCTCTGGCTTGTACAGAAAATCACGTATTTAATTAACTCCAGTGCAAAGAATCACCCAGTCAATTCTAAGAAAGCGGCTTGAGCATGCATTCTTCGTATCTCTTTCTCCCCTCCTCCACTTCGTCCTTCGTCTGGTTCCTTTGGACATTCTTTCTCTGTTTTGCCTTGCAAAGCATCTTGGCATATCTGATATAAGGCGAAGTATTAAAGTTTTTTTTTTTTTTTTCTTTCATAGAGTTAGTACACATATGAGAATAAAAGTTAGTATACATATAAAAAGAAAGGCACATAACTATATCTATATGAATGTATATATTCCAGTGTTTTCTTTTCTACCTACAAGGATATATATGTATCCTTCTCACTCGGAAAGGTGCGCCGGGTAAGCGCACATTTCTGCAAGTCCAACACGGACGCTGCCACCCTGCGGACCCTGCAACATCGGTTAAATCTGCCAGTGCACCGACTGCTGTGCGACGTGCCCACACGGTGGAACTCTACACTCCACATGTTGGCCAGGCTCTATGAGCAGCGTAGAGCTATAGTGGAATACCAAGTCCAACATGGGTGGCGTAGTGGGAGTCAGAAGAGTGGGCCTGGTTGGCAGACATCTGCCAGGGCCTTGGAAACTTTGAGGAGTCTACCCAGATGGTGAGCAGCAATGCTGCAATCCTTAGCGTCACCATTCCTCTGCTTTGCCTCTTGAGAAGTTCCCTGCAAAGCATAAAGGCAGACGCTTTGCGCTCGGAAACAGAGGCGGGGGAAGACAGTATGTCGCTGGATAGTCAGAGCACCCTCATGTCTATATCTCAGCGCGTTGAGGAGGAGGAGGAGGGGGAGGAGCATGAGGAGGAGGGGGAAGAGACAGCTTGGCCCACTGCTGAGGATACCCATGCTGCTTGCCTGTCATCCTTTCAGCGTGTATGGCCTGAGGAGAAGGAGGATCCTGAAAGTGATCTTCCTAGTGAGGACAGCCATGTGTTGCACACATGGCTGACTTCATGTTAGGATGCCTTTCTCGTGACCCTCACGTTACACGCATTCTGGCCACTACGGATTACTGGGTGTACACACTGCTCGACCCACGGTATTAGGAGAACCTTTCCACTCTCATACCCGAAGAGGAAAGGGGTTCGAGAGTGATGCTATACCACAGGACCCTGGTGGACAAACTGATGGTAAAATTCCCATCCGACAGCGCTAGTGGCAGAAGGCACAGTTCCGAGGGCCAGGTAGAAGGGGAGGCGCGGAGATCAGGCAGCATGTACAGGGCAGGCAGGGGAACACTCTCCAAGGCCTTTGACAGCTTTATGGCTCCCCAGCAAGACTGTGTCACCGCTCCCCAGTCAAGGCTGAGTCGGCGGGAGCACTGTAAAAGGATGGTGAGGGAGTACGTAGCCGATCGCACGACCGTCCTCCGTGACGCCTCTGCCCCCTACATCTACTGGGTGTCGAAGTTGGACACGTGGCCTGAACTCGTGCTGTATGCCCTGGAGGTGCTTTCTTTACCCAGCGGCTAGCATCTTGTCAGAGAGGGTGTTTAGTGCGGCTGGGGGAATCATCACGGACAAGCGTACCCGCCTGTCAACTGACAGTGCCGACAGGCTTACACTCATAAAGATGAACAAAGCCTGGATTTCCCCAGACTTCTCTTCTCCACCAGCGGACAGCAGCGGTACCTAAACAATACATAGGCTGCACCCGCAGATGGAAGCATCGTTCTCTATCACCATAAAAAACAAGGCTCAGTCATATTACTTTTGTAAACAATGTTTATACGTTTCAATTCTCATTAAAGCGTTGAAACTTGCACCTGAACCAATTTTTATTTCAACTGGGCTGCCTCCAGGCCTCGTTACAAATTAAGCCACAGTATCCAAAGCGATTAATGGGTTTCACCTGCTCTCTTGGTTGGGCATGGGCAATTTTTCTGAGGTACATTAGTACTGTTGGTACACCAATTTTTTTGGGCCCTCGCCTACAGTGTAATCCTAGTAATTTTTAAGGGCTTCGCCTGCACTCATGGTACAGCAAGGTGTGTGGGGTTGGCCTACACTTTTGCTACATAAATGTAACTGGGGCCTTGTCTATACTGCAACTACTGAAATGTGAAAGAGACTGTTATCTCCCTAAACTGCTGCAACAGGAATGTTACCGGGGCCTGTCTTGACTGCTACTACTACTGAAATGGAACTAAGACTGTGCTCCCCCTATACTGCTGCTAGTGATATGTTACTGGGGTCTGTCTAGACTGCAACTACTACTGAAATGGAACTAATACTGTGCTCCCCCTATACTGCTGCTAGTGATATGTTACTGGGGCCTCTCCAGACTGCTACTACTACTGAAATGGAACTAATACTGTGCTCCCCCTATAGTGCTGCTAGTGATATGTTACTGGGGCCTGTCTAGACTGCTACTACTACTGAAATGGAACTAATACTGTGCTCCCCCTATAGTGCTGCTAGTGATATGTTACTGGGGCCTGTCTGGACTGCTACTACTACTGAAATGGAACTAATACTGTGCTCCCCCTATACTGCTGCTAGTGATATGTTACTGGGGCCTGTCTAGACTGCTACTACTACTGAAATGGAACTAATACTGTGCTCCCCCTATACTGCTGCTAGTGATATGTTACTGGGGCCTGTCCAGACTGCTACTACTACTGAAATGGAACTAATACTGTGCTCCCCCTATACTGCTGCTAGTGATATGTTACTGGGGCCTGTCTAGACTGAACCACAGTGGTATTTCAAATCTATATAGTCAGAGGAACGCCCTTCACAGATATAGATTAAAACTAATAACTTTTATTATCAACTAATTAAAATTAGGGCCACATACATCATAAAACAAAACAAACGTGGACTAGCAACATAGATCGTGCTCAATAACCCAGTGACCGGGTGGTGTGAGGGTATCGATTCCCCTCCAGCAGCCAGTCAGGTTAGACCCTATTAACAATATTGGGGGACTGGGTCACTAGTCTAGAGCGGCACGTCACGTTTCGTGGAATAGTCAAAAGTGTCAGACTTCCAATCTTAAGGTAATAGTGACTTAAATATTCCTATTCATGGTTCAGGATGGGAAGCTAGCTGACTGTTCGTGTCGCCGCTTAGATGTTTCTATATACCTTTTCACAGTAGGGATTTATGTAACTGTTCAGATGTTTTTGTATGTTTCACCATAAGGGCGAGCACCCACTGGCGTTTGCGTTTTCCGCGGGAAAAAAACGCAGCGTTTTCCGCGGCGTTTTCGCGGCGTTTTTCGCGGCGTTTTCGCGGCTTTTCCATTAATTTCCATGGAGAAAAATAAGGACACATATGCAACTGACAGTTCCTATGTTAAAAACGCAAACGCAACGCAAAAAAAACGCCAGTGGACAGGAACACATGTTATCTCTATGCCTGTGCAGGAAAAACGCAAAACGCAAAACGCAGGTAAAAAAACGCCAGTGGGTGCTCGCCCTTAAAGGTAATGTAATCGCTCAGGTGTTTTTGCGTGTTTCAACGTTAAAGATAGGATAATTGCTCGACGCGTTTCTCCGTCCCTGTCTAGGGCGGTTCCTCAGGAGCGGGGCCGACAATCGCCCAGAAATGTGCGTGATTATCCCTATTTGTTCTATCACGGTGATTCAGACCCTTGTTGATAGTCCTTTAGAAGATTAGACTTTGTCATTGATTCAGACAAGATTCTCCTATGACTCCTCTACCTGCCCTGACTCAGGACCTTGGTGTAATAGGTCACTGTGCTAGATGAATTAGCACAGAGTCTAACTTTACCCTAGATATATTTATCGGAGGCCACACCGACTCGCTCCGAGACACCGGTTGGGGTATTTTAGTCTCAAAGCGGGTAGGTTGGAGTTAATAATCCCGATACCTCCCCACAGAAGAAAAGTCAGGAGGCAGAGATTTATCTCCTATAGCGCATTATATACCATGCCCATATATGGCGAGGAGCTATTCCAGATGGACGTTATGGTCCAAGCACAATAGCTCTGGAATCGTCTCCTATTATTAAGTAAGGACAAGAAAAGCCTATAGAGGATGATAAGGCTCTTGGTCCATAGAGGATCCCTATTGCGGGAATGGATCAAGTGTCCCAATGCGCTTATGTGGGCTAGCAGCAATACCCAGGCTGCAAGGCAATGCTGCGTTGCCCCACTAGCTAGGGGAAGTATAGTACAGGTGGAGGATAGGAGAAAAGATGTAGTGCCTGCGGCTCTGATGGTGAGCGGCTGGCCTGTCTAGACTGCTACTACTACTGAAATGGAACTAATACTGTGCTCCCCCTATACTGCTGCTAGTGATATGTTACTGGGGGCTGTCTAGACTGCTACTACTACTGAAATGGAACTAATACTATGCTCCCCCTATACTGCTGCTTCGGAATTGTTACCAGGGCCTGTCTTGACTGCTACTATTACTGAAATGGGCGGTTGGGCAGCATGTTACCCAGGAGAAGTGGCAGCGGAGTGTCATGCAGGCAGTGATTGTGCTTTGTTGGAGGTAGTGTGGTGCTTAGCTAAGGTATGCCTTGCTAATGAGGGTTTTTCAGAAGTAGAGGTCCCACTCTTGCCGCTATTGTGGCTTAATAGTGGGACTTGGGAACTTGAGATGCAGCCCAACATGTAGCTCCTCGCCTGCCCTATCCGTTTCTGTGTCGTTCCCATCACTTTCTTGAATTTCCCAGATTTTCACAAATTAAAACCTTAGCGGAGCATAGGTCGCATACAAAAATGCTCGGGTCGCCCATTGACTTCAATGGGGTTCGTTACTCGAAACGAACACTCGAGCATCGCGGGAAGTTCGACTCGAGTAACGAGCACCCAAGCATTTTAGTGCTCGCTCATCTCTACTTTTTAGGTATGGCCTTATTTTATTTGCTTTTCTGTTTTCCACGCAGAGAGAAATGGCTAAAAACCATTATGCCATCTTGTCTATATGCTTGTGACTAGATAAAAACTGGATTTCTTAGTTGTTAATATCTCACTTTATCTTATGAGGATTTGTATTGCATTATTTTTGCAAAAACTGTTTGCAACAGTTATTTTTAGCGTTTTTCATGATAATAATAAAAAAAAATTTTGAACTATAAATCAATCGGGAAAAAATGTAATTACTTGATGATGGTTTCAGATGAACATGTATTACTCCAGTTATTATCACGACCGCATAACAGGACAAAACAAAACCACTAAATTCAATAGGATTTCAGTGATGTTGTTTGCATTAGCTCTTTTCTTGGTTGTTAATACTATGGCTGAGAAAAGTGCCCTGTAGTGAACACTACGTATGGAAAAGATTGTGTAGGTCCTATTGTCCCAGCGCAGGAGTTTGAAAAGCAAGAAGATATTTCCCTCATTGAGGTGCAACTACTCTCTGTACTGGCAAGCATAGTTGTGCCTACACTTGTCTGAATCCACCCTTTAATTCTGTTTCAATTTCATCTCTCTGCCCCAAGAATGGAAAAGAAAGCGTGCTTTCAGATTAGCTGAATATTTCCGCAAGACACACTGAAAGACACATCTTAGGCCTTAGTCACACGGGCGTTTTTTCCCGGGATTTGCGGATCGCATGACGGATGCGCATCCGCAAATCGCGTGACCGGGGCCGAAAGATCGCCCGAAAATACTGCTCCTAGCCGCGTTTCAATAGAAACGGGACGGAGCTGTCCAGCGCATTGAATTCAATGGAGCCGGCAATACAGCCGGCTCCATTGAAAGCAATGCACTGCGGGCGATCGCGGGATGAATTTTCGGGAAGGGCTTAAATATATAAGCCCTTCCCTGAAATTCATCCAGAAATATGTAAAAACAAAAAAAATATATATACTCACCTTGTCCTGGCAGACGGAGTTCAGCCGCGGCCGGCGGCAGTTCTCCTGAACTGCTCAGAGAATGTGCTGCCTCTGGTCACAGCCTGACCAATCAGAGGCAGCTCTCACTCACACCCATTCATGAATTCATGAATGGGTGTGAGTGAGAGCTGCCCCTGATTGGTCCCTGCGCTGAGCCAATCAGAGGCAGCACTCACTCACCCATTCATGAATTCATGAATGGGTGTGAGTGAGAGCTGCCTCTGATTGGTCAGGCTGTGACCAATCAGAGGCAGCTCATTCAGCAGGCGGGGATTTTAAATCCCCGGCTGCTGAATACTACTCTGAGCAGTTCAAGAGAACTGCCGCCGGCCGCGGCTGAACTCTGTCTGCCGGGACAAGGTGAGTATATATTTTTTTTGTTTTTACACATTTCTGGATGAATTTCAGGGAAGGGCTTATATATTTAAGCCGTTCCCGAAAATTCATCCCGCGACCGCCGGAAGCCCATTGCTTTCAATGGAGCCGGCTGTATTGCCGGCTCCATTGAATTCAATGCGCAAATATCATTCTTCTCTGCCACAGCTGTTACAGCTGTGGCAGAGGAGAATGATTTGTCTACTATATGCTCTCAATGGGGTCGGCGCTGCTGCCGCCGGCCCCATTGAGCGCATATAGAGAAGAGAATAGGAATCGCAGATCGCAGATAGGTGCGATCTGCGATTTCTGTTCTATAATTCATCGGACGAGCGCATAAAAAGCGCTCATGTGTTTCGATACCATTGCAAAGCAATGGTTTTATAAAATCGCCGGACGCATGCGCAAATCGCGCGAAAAAACGCCCGTCTGACTGAGCCCTTAATCTGCAGCTGTGGATTTCCGTTCCAATATTAAATACCCACAATTCTACATGCTGATTTTGCCCTTCACAGTTTAGACAAATTTAAAATCTATTCCTTTTATTTGATTTACATTAAAACTATAACAGACAGACCGGGCACTACATATAAACCTCTAGAAGCCTAGATCCTTCTCCTAAACTCTTGTATGGTTTTTCCAATATATTGTTTTTTGCACACACATGTAGCAAGGTACACAATGTTTCTAGTGGTGCAATTGAAGAAGTTTCTCGTCTTGTAGATTTTTCCGGTAACATTGGATGAGAATGAATCACTTTTTTGTACGAAGGTACATGCAGCACAGCTGGAACAGGGAAAGGTACCATTAGGGATGTTTTTAGATAACCAGTTTCCATCTTGTTTACTACGGTCTAGATGGCTCCTAATAAGATGGTCCCTGATGTTGCGTCCCCTCCTGTATGTGATTCGTGGACTTTCCGGGATTATATCTTTGAGATCTTTGTCATGGGATAATATCTCCCAGTATCTGTCCAAGACCTCCTTTACTTCATGATGTGCTGTATCATATGTGCCCAGGACCCTAGTAATAGGTGATTCTCCTCTCTCTTTGGGGATTAATAGTTGTTCTTTATTTTGTTGGCGATGTGACTTTCCCCCTTGACAAATAAAGGAAAAAGAGGAAACGTCACTTGCTCTAAGAATCAATAGTTGGCACTCTTTGGTAGTCTCTGGTTGATACTTTGTCACCTCTAGGTTCTAGAGGTTTATATGTAGTGCCCGGTCTGTTATAGTTTTAATGTAAATCAAATAAAAGGAATAGATTTTAAATTTGTCTAAACTGTGAAGGGCTTTGATCAATATTTTAGAAGTTTTTTCTGCCTCTGTGATTATATACATGCTGATTTTGGAGTTTTCCTTGACTTTCAATACGTCTTTCAGCAATACACCACTCATCTGGAAGCACCCAGAGATGGAAAGCTGAATGCTAGTGTGATCATGTGCCCTTGTACTTTGCTATAAAATAGGACTATGGAAATTCCAGTAAACTTCTTAAAGGGGTTGTCCCGCACCGAAACGGTTTTTTTTTTTTTTCAACAGCCCCCCCGTTCGGCGCGAGACAACCCCAATGCAGGGGTTAAACAAGAACACCGGACAGCGCTTACCTGAATCCCCGCGCTCCGGTGACTTCTTACTTACCTGCTGAAGATGGCCGCCGGGATCTTCTCCCTCGGTGGACCGCAGGGCTTCTGTGCGGTCCATTGCCGATTCCAGCCTCCTGATTGGCTGGAATCGGCACGTGATGGGGCGGAGCTACACGGAGCTACACGGAGCCCCATTGAGAAAAGAAGAAGACCCGGACTGCGCAAGCGCGTCTAATTTGGCGATTAGACGCTGAAAATTAGACGGCTCCATGGAAACGAGGACGCTAGCAACGGAACAGGTAAGTGAAAAATTTTTGATAACTTCTGTATGGCTCATAATTAATGCACAATGTACATTACAAAGTGCATTAATATGGCCATACAGAGGTGTATAGACCCACTTTGTTTCGCGGGACAACCCCTTTAATTATATAATTTTTTTTGTACAGCCCTGCTTTTTTGTAGTAGCACAGTATATTTAGAATTCTATAGCAGGTGCATTATTGGCTACAGTATAAAATTATGTTTGGGTTTGTGTATAAAAATTGGGCACTTCTGGATGTTTCGGGAGCTTTCTTAGACAGAACATGGTGAAATTAAAATGGTCCCACAATTTGAGATTCAAATGTATGTGCATGTGCTGTTGCATTTAAGCTGGACTGTTTATTGATGCATAGACTGCCATCATTTTGTTATAGAAAGTCTGTATGAAATACTTGAGTTTACAGTTTAAATATTTTTCTTCAATAGATATAATGTAATACATAAAAAGATTACTAAAATTAGAATTTCTCTCCCTATTTCCAAATGTCCCTTCTCTCTTTTCTAGGCTGTTTAACCTCTTCCCGCTCCATGACCTACCGGCACGTCATGGAGCCGCGGGAAATTATGAAGAGAGGTTGCGTGGCAACGTCTCTTCATACAGTGCGGGCGTCAGCTGTTTATAACAGCTGACACCCGTGGGCAATAGCCGCTATCGGCTGATCGCGGCTATTAACCATTTAAATGCCGCTGTCAGAATTGAATTTAAATCCCCCGAACAGCACGGCCCCCCGTGGTGAGATCGGGGGAGCCGTGCAGGTGTTATGGCAGCCGGGGGCCTAATGAAAGGCCCCAGGGCTGCCTTACCAGACTGCCTATCAAGCCATCCCCGTGGGGTGGCTTGGTAGACTGCCTGTTAAATTGCAGTATGACGTAATGCTATAGCAATCGCATGTTAAAGTCCCCCAGGGGGACTTCAAAGTAAAGTAAAAGAAAAATCAATAAAGTTTTTATTTAATTGTTAAAAAAAAAAGTTATAAAAGTTTAAATCACCCCCCTTTTGCCATATCTATTATTAAAAAATCTAAATTATAAAATAAAAATATGTATTTGCAATCGCCCTGTCCGTAAAAGTCCGATCTATCAAAGTTATGCATTATTTTTCCTGCACGGTGAACGTCGTCCGTAAAAAAAAAAAAAAGAACACCAGAAATGCACTTTTTCAGTTACCCCGTCTCCCAGAAAAAAACGCAATAAAAAGCGATCAAAAACTCCTATGTATTCCAAATTGATACTATCGGAAACTACAGGACATCCCGCAAAAAATGAGCCCTTGCTCAACTACGTCGACGGAAAAATAAAAAAGTTATTGCGCGCACAAAATGACCGCAGAAAATAATTGAAAAAAATTAAATATCTTTGAAAATAAAAAAAGAGTAGTATAGTAAGAAAAAACCTATACAAGTTTGGTATCGTAGTAATCGTAACGACCCAAAGAATAAAGTTATCATGTCGTTTTTGTTGCCGTTTGTGCGCCGTAGAAACAAGACGCACTAAAATATGGCGAAATGTTTTTTTTTTCTCATTTTACTCCACTTAGTTTTTTTTAAAAGTTTTTCAGTACATTATATAGTACTTTAATTAGCACCATTGAAAAATACAACTCGTCCCACAAAAAAAAACAACAAGCCCTCATACAGCGACGTCGATGGATAAATAAAGGAGTTATGAATTTTTTGAAGGGGGGAGGAAAAAACAAAAATGGAAAAAGAAAAAGGGGGCCGCGTCATTAAGGGGTTTAAGTGTCAGTTCTAAGCCACTCTTTTTGCGGTAATAAACCTCATATTGTTTGTAGGAATTAAAATGTGAAGGCTAGTTCTAATGTGTTATACAGACACAAAACATTGTTGGACTAACCATGTAAACTCTGTTATTCTGAGGTCTAATTGTTTTCGCTACATTTGCAGTTCAATAAAATACTTTATCAACATAAAAAGATTACTAAAATGAGGGCATTTCTTGTTCAGGCTAGGTAACATATGCAGTTTGGATGTTTGGGTTTTTTTCTTGCCAAAGCCTACAGTGGACACTTACCAGTATACAGGAATTAGTTGAATCTCTCTTTATTGGATAAACTTGTTTTGGTAAAAAAAAAAAGAAAAAGCAAAGCACACCAGAAATGCTCTGTATGGGTCTGGTTTAGACAGTTTTCAGACAAGCACATTTTTGCTCCGTATTGCGTTCATTTTGAGAGGACAGTAATACGGAGCTAATGTAAATCTATAGACCTTATCACATTCCTGTATTTTTTATGACCATTCTTCAAAAAGGCATTATGATTAGAGATGAGCGAGCGTACTCGGAAAAGCACTACTCGCTCGAGTAATTGGCTTTATCCGAGTATCGCTGTGCTCGTCCCTGAAGATTCGGGTGCCGCTGCGGCTGACAGGTGAGTCGCAGCGGGGAGCAGGGGAGAGCGGGCGGGAGAGAAGGAGAGAAAGATCTCCCCTCTGTTCCTCCCCGCTCTCCCCTGCAGCTCCCCGCTCCGTGCCGGCACCCGAATCTTCAGGGACGAGCACAGCGATACTCGGATAAAGCCAATTACTCGAGCGAGTAGTGCTTTTCCGAGTACGCTCGCTCATCTCTAATTATGATCTGTTTTACGAATTTGCTTCTATATTTGTATTCTTTTCTCTTGGGCAAATGTATATATGTATTTGCCCAAAAGAACATAATAAAAATAGGTAGGCAAATTTGTATGAAAATTTGGATGTCTTTTGAAACCTGTCCATAATATGGATGCGTATTACGGACGTGTTTTTATAAGCTCGTTTGTAAATTGCCTTAAACAAAAAAATCATTTTCTGGTACAGACATTGATGTATTAGTGTTGCAAACATTACAAAAGAATGTACATAAACCACATGTGACTGACATCTCCCCAGTAGAAGTCCTTTCTGAAAAATAATGTTATTCACTTATCACAATGGTATTTGATCTTTTTTTAGGTTTTGCAGATTTTTTAAAAATAATTTATCCATTTAATTTCTCATTTTTCTCCATTATTGTCAATCTACAATTTACAATAAAATTCTTTAAAGATACATATAACCTAACTAGAATATGCTGATATTGATGAAATAGTGACCGACTATCAAACATATAACAGTTTACTCTATAATAAATGAAGAGTGGGTAATTTAGTTTTGACTACATAGACATAGTTTAGAGTGAATACCCACTTTTGATCAGAATTCCATTTTTCTGATATAGAGCAATACGGCTATTTTGATATTTTTCCATTTGATTTTTGGCTAGAAAAATCTGTCCAAAAATCTGATAGAAATGGCTCCCATTTATTTAAATGGCTGGATGCACATGGACTTTTTTTTAGCAAATCGGACAGCACATGGATGGGATATCTGAATGCTGTCTGAAGCGGGTCACAACCTTGAAAATGCCCACGTTCAACGAGCCTAATCATGATGAATTCTCCCTGACTGCAGCCATAACAATGAGTTTCCATCATATGCTTTCAAACACTATAATAAAACAGCATGTAGTAAGCTCTTAGGCCTCATGTCCATGGGAAAAATTAGGTCCGCCGCAGATTCTTCATGCAGAATCTGTAGCGGGTCCCTCCTGCCCGTGGACATGAGGCTCAAAAATCAGAATAAACTCACCTCTCCGGACACTGTGGATCTTCCTTCCTTCGCGGCCGGATCTTCTTTCTTCGGCCCGGCGGATGTGCTCGGCACGCCGGCAGCATGCCGCACGCATGCGCCGGGCACATCCGCCAGGCTGAAGAAAGAAGATTCGGCCGCGAAGGAAGGAAGACCTGCAGCGTCCAGGACAGGTGAGTTTAATTCTGGTACGGGTGTTCCGCGGATCCAGACGGCTTCCATAGGCTTCAATAGAAGCCTGTGGGAGCCGTCTCCGCGGGACACCTGCACGAAAATGGAGCATGTCCATTTTTTTTCCCGCATGCGAATTCGTGCCTGTAGGGAAAAATGACATCCGCAGGTATTTAACTACCTGCGGGTGTCCAATGCATCCCTATGGGGCGCGGATCCGCGTGCGGGAAAAACGCTGCAGATTTTAACCCCGTGGACATGAGGCCTTAAGCATTTCTTTCCCCAAATGGCTCATGATTTCAGATAAATATTTTGTTTCTAATTACATTTCTGCCATGATGCTTCCAGCAGGGAGTCACAGAATAACATTTTTGAATAAAATGTGATTATTTGGGAAGCTCATTGGTAATAATGGGCAGTATAGTGAGTATTTAGAGAGAAGCTGTTATTTGCTAGGAGGTCCCTTCAAAACTTCCAGCAATTGTCCCACAAATCTGTTTGCAGCTGTTTTGTTTCACACCTCATAATTGGTAGTTCATTGGTCAAGTGAAAAATCTTCTTGTTGATTTGAATAATGCCATTGTTTCCATGTTTGGTACATATGGCAAATAGATGCACAATGTTCTGAGATTTTATCGGTGAGGCAACTGTATTTTTCAAACTTCCAAGACCATGGCTTTAAATTTGTATCTGTGGTATGAAATTGAAATGTGGACATATGAGCGGCTCTTTATGCCTGGAGACTTTAAATCCGAATATGAAACGTGCTGTTGAAAAAATAGATCAATTACTTTTACAATGTATTACAAAAAATATTGCGTGATTGTTCTCAGTAAGAGAAACTAAGTAATCTTGTAGATATGATACCTTTCAATGGCTAACAAAAAAACATCATGTTACAGCAAGCTTTTGGATCTCCTATGGACCCTTCCTCAGGCTTAAAGGGGTTGTCCCGCGAAAGCAAGTGGGTCTATACACTTCTGTATGGCCATATTAATGCACTTTGTAATGTACATTGTGCATTAATTATGAGCCATACAGAAGTTATCAGAAGTTATTCACTTACCTGCTCCGTTGCTAGCGTCCTCGTCTCCATGGTGCCGTCTAATTTTCAGCGGCTAATCGCCGGATTAGACGCGCTTGCGCAGTCCGGTCTTCTTCTCTTCTGAATGGGGCCGCTCGTGCCGGAGAGCGGCTCCGTGTAGCTCCGCCCCGTCACGTGCCGATTCCAGCCAATCAGGAGGCTGGAATCGGCAATGGACCGCACAGAAGCCCTGCGGTCCACCGAGGGAGAAGATCCCGGCGGCCATCTTCACCAGGTAAGTAAGAAGTCACCGGAGCGCGGGGATTCAGGTAAGCACTGTCCGGTTTTCTTTTTTAACCAGTGCATCGGGTTTGTCTCGCGCCGAAAGAGGGGGGCTGTTGAAAAAAAAAAAAACCCGTTTCGGCGCGGGACAAACCCTTTAATGAAACTCATTTGGATGATTATATAGTAGCAGGGTGAGAGGAGAAGTCAGGGATGGATATGTGTCAGAAAGATATTTAATTTCTTTCACTTTAATGGAGTTCCGGCTGTTTGTTATGTGGATGCGTGTGAATAAACAAACACAAACAAAATCTTTGCTGTTTTCCTGGTATATAACCCCTGAAGTGCTACAAGTGGTGGAGAATTGCACTGGCAAGAAAAGACCCACTGATAAATGTCCTGGGTGAAAACAGCAATAGGAAGAATGCAAGCCGCTTCTACAAGCATGGAGGAGGTAACATAGTATGTTAGGCTGAATGAAGACAATGTCCATCTAGTTCAGCTTATTTCGACCCTCTAGTGCAGGGGTTCCCAACCACCGGGCCACGGAACAGGGCCGGGCCGTTAGGTGGTTAGCGCCTGTCCGCGGGAACTTTTGCTCTAAACACAAGGCCCGCGGGACGAATCCGGCCCGCTGCCTTGTGTTATGAGGCTCGCGGCGTGCCGATGCCGCTCACCACTGAAGCGATTACCAGCGGGGGCGCCGCAGCTCCCCACTGGTAATCGTGCTGATCCCGGCGCACACTGATGTGTGCAGCCCGGAACGCTTCCTCCCCAAGTCCCCTGCTCATTAGTTCCGCAGGAGAGGACTCGGGGAGGAAGCGTTCCGGGCTGCACACTGACGTCAGGGCAAGCAGAGAGAGAGAGCAACGCTGACAGCAGGGAGGAGGTAAGTATATGGGTTGGGGAGCTGCTTACTACTGGGGGGGGCTGCCTATTACGGGGAGGGGGGTGCTGCATATTATGGGGGGGCTGCCTATTATGGGGGGCTGCCTATTACTGGGGGGGGGCTACTTATTACAGGGGAAGGGGCTGCCTATTACTGGGGGGGGGGCTGGTTATTACTGGGGGGGGCTACCTATTACTGGGGGCGGGGCTGGCTATTACTGGGGGCGGGGCTGGCTATTACTGGGGGGGACCTGCTTATTACTGGGGGGGATGCTTACTTGGGGGCTGCTTATTACTGAGGGGGTGGGAGCTACTTATTACAGGGGAAGGGGCTGCCTACTACTGGGGGGGCTGCTTATTACTGGGGGGGGCTGCTTATTACTGGGGGGGCTACTTATTACAGGGGAAGGGGCTGCCTATTACTGGGGGTGGACATTCTAAATGTCATAATTAAATAAGAATGCACTAAACTCCAACCCGCTTCATAGCCCCGCCCCATATAACCAAAGCCCCGCCCATGTCCTGCCCAACCCTGCCGGGCCTTGTAAAAATGGTCTTGCTTGAAGCCGATCCCTGGTGCCAAAAAGGTTGGGGACCACTGCTCTAGTGGATCCAGAGGAAGGCAAAAACCCCAAGAGGCAGAAGCCAATTAGCCCATTTGGGGGAGAATTCCTTCCCGACTCCATAATGGCAATCAGAATAATCCCTGGATCAACCTTTGATAGTTCCTACCTGACTGTGAGACACTGAACTACAAACCCACTGATCACCTAATGTCTATATCCTGTAATATCCTTCCGCTCTAAAAAGGCATCTAGTCCCTCTTAAACTCCTCTATGGATTTTGCCATCACCATGTCCTCAGGCAGAGTTCCACAGTCTCACTGGTCTTCCAGTAAAGAACCCCCTTCTGTGATGGTGATGAAACCTGCTTTCTTCTAGACGTAGTGGATGCCCTCTTGTTACTGACGCAGTCCTGGGTATAAACAGATCATGGGAGAGATCCCTGTATTGTCCCCTCATGTATTTATATATAATTATTTGATCGACCCTTATCCATCTTTTTTCCAGAGACCAACAGCCGCAGATGCGTCAGGTGACTATGAATGGTGCCTGGGTATCTGCGCTACTGAAATCAGGGAGCTTGGTCACATTGATAGATGCCTCTCTATTGTATGTGCTTGCTCCTGAGGGAGATTAGGGGTGGTATGCATACATAGGGATACCAGAGGGTACCCGGTTTCCCAGGCTTCTAAAACTACAGACTGTGGGACTAGTCAGCATCCAGTTGGGCTGTTGAGGAAATTACTCCACCCAGTGATCATTGGAAGAGACTTTGTTATTTTGGGGCCTATGGGTGAAGGTGTTCCACCCCAGTGTTCACATAAATGCTATGGAACTCAATAAGGGTATATTGGACCCTCTGATGGACAACTTTGACATTATCAACAAATTTCCCTTTTCACTTGTGACTGAGAATGATGAAGAAGTGTCAGAACCACAGTTACTTAAGCTGGAGGTTGGCTCAGAGTAACTTTGGGTCTGCCCAACTTACTGACCCCACTTTGAAAAATGCATGAGTAAATGTATCTGTATTGAATGGTGTTCCCCAAGGGCAGGGGTGTCAAACTCATTTACACCGAGGGCCACATCAATCTTATGGTGACCTTCAAAGGGCCGATTGTAAGACAGTATAGTAAGGGCCTGTTCACACAAGCGTATTTGCGTACATAATATGCAGTGAATAGAAGCCAGTAATCTTAACCCCTTAATGACATGGCCTATTTTGGCGTTGAGGACCAAGCGATTTTTTGGTATTTTTCCATCTCCATTTTTCAAAAGCCATAACTTTTTTATTTTTCCGTGGACGCAGCCGTATAAGGGCTTGTTTTTTGCGTGGCGATCTGTAGTTTTTATCGGTGCCACTTTTGGGTACATAGGCAATATCGTAACATTTTTTTTTATGATAACAGGGAGAGAAAACGCATCAATTCTGCCATAGATTTCTTTTTCTTTTTTTTACAGCGTTAATCATGCAGCATAAATGACACACTAAATTTTTTCTGCGGGTTGGTACGGTAACAACGATACCAAAATTGTTATATTTTTTTTAGGTTTTTACACTTTTTTGCAATAAAACCCCCTTTTTTTTGGAAATCTTTTTTTTTTCTCTATAGCTGCATTCAAAGTCCTGTAACTCTTTTATTTTTTATGTACGGAGCTTTATGAGGGCTTATTTTTTGCGAGACGAGCTGTAGTTTTTATTGGTACCATTTTGGGGAATGTATGGCTTTTTTGATCACTTTTATTGCATTTTTTGTGAGACAAAATGCTAAAAATTAGCATTTTGCCTGTTTTTTAGCGTTTTTTTTAACGCTTTTTGTCGTACAAAATAAAAAGCATGTTCAACGTTTTGTACACGTCGTTACGGACGCGTCAATACCCAATATGTGGGGTTTTAATTTTTTCCCCCTTTTTTTATGCTAATATTAGAAAAAGCATAAAAAAGGGTGTTTTTTATATTTTTTTTTTTACATTTTTCTTTTTTTTACACTTTTCTTTTTTTTTTTTTACACTATTTGAGTCCCTCTGAGGGACTTGCAGCACTATGCCTATGATCGCTGTCATAAGGCATGGCAGAGCTACTGCTCTGCCATGCCTTATCGCTTGTACAGCGATCATAGGCATAGGCAATACAGGATGCCAGTGTCTGGCGTCCTGTTGCCATGGTGACAGGCCGGGCTCTCGCGATGACATCGCGAGAGCCGGCCAGAGACACAGAGGGAGCGCGATCCCTCTGTGAACTCTTTCCCTGCCGCGATCTACTTAGATTGCGGCAGGGAAGGGGTTAACAGCGGTGAGCCCATCTCCGATGCCCCCCCACTGTTGCAACGGGACGCCGGCTGTGACTGACAGCCGGCTCCCGCTGCGGGATAGCGCGGGATCATATGTGATCCCGTGCTATCCCCAGGACATACCGGTACGTCCTGTTGCGGGAAGTACCAGGCTCCCAGGACGTACCGGTACGTCCTGGAGCGGGAAGGGGTTAATGAGTTCATTCACATGATGTATATTTTTACACAGCATGACCTATTTTGTTGGGTACAACACACCCCAATAGGCCATTGAAGTGAATGGACCGCGCAACTACGTGTTGAATGCGCAGGAAACTTGTGTATTCACTGCATATTTGCGCACCATTTCAGTGGGCCCATCTGCGTTCTTTTTTGCGTGCCCGAATATGCATATAAGTGAATTTTAATTGTGCAAATACACAGAATATTTGTGCGACCAAAATAAGATTACATCCGTGTGAACGAGCCCTAAAAGTGACCCCTATAGTGGTCGCAGTAGTAATGGTGAATCTGATAGTGGCCCCAGTAAAAATAGTGGCACTCATAGTGGCCCCAGAAATAATATTGACCCCCACAGTGGGCCAATTAGTAATAGCGGCCCCCACCATGGAACAATTAGTAATAGCGACCCCCACAGTGGCCCCAGTAGTAATAACAACCCCCACAGTGGCCCTGATAGTAACTGTGGCCCCAGTAGTAATAGCGACCCCCATGGTGGCCCCAGTGGTAATAGCGACCCCCACAGTGGCCCCAGTAGTAATAGCAAACCCCACAGTAATAATATTAACCCCCTCAGTAGTAATAACCCCACATTAATATTATCCGCCTCAGCAAAATTCACCCCTCTCAGTAATAATATTATCCCCGTCAGTAATATTAACCCCCATAGCAATATTAACCCCCCTCATTAACATTAAACCCTCTCAGTAATATTATGCACGTCAGTAATATGAACCCCATAGCAATATTAACCCCCTTCAGTAATATTAACACTCTTCAACAATATTACCCCCCCCTCAGTAATATTAACCCCCCTCAGTAATATTAACCCCCTCAGTAAAATTACCCCCTCCCTCAGTAATATTAACCCTCCTCTAATATTAACCTCCTTAAGTAATATTAACCCCCCCTCAGTAATAATATTTCCCCCCCAACCCGTATACATACCTCCTCCTTGCTGTCAGCGCCGCTTCCCCTCTGCTCGCGCTGAGCCCGGGTGCACGCTGACATCAGTGTGTGCGCCCGGAATGCTTCCTCCCTGAGTACACCTCTGCAGAACTGATGATCAGGGGACTAAGAAGAGGAAGATCCCGGCTGCACACTGACGTCAGAGTGTGCGCTGGGATCAGCGATGCCAGCGTAATTACCAGCTTGGAGCTGCGGCACCCCAGTTAGTAATCGCTGCAGTGGTGAGCGGCCGTCAGCACGCCATGGGCCACATAACATGAGGCAGTGAGCCGGATTTGGCCCGCCGGCCTTGTTTTTGACACATGTCGTTTAGGGGCTGAGGAGTGCTTTCCCCACTTTAAAATGAATAATGAATTTTTACACAGAGTAACACAAGTGAGAGGTGAGGTAGTGAAACAACTCCTGGTTCCTGACTGCTATAGACACATGGTATTAGATATGGCCCTCTCCCACATATTGGGAGGTCACGTGGGGCAGACACGACACAGGAGTGCATCCTGCAGAGGTTCTTTTGGCCAGGATGTTTTTGGGAAATAACTGCTTCTTTTTTGACAGTCCTGTCCTGTTTGCCAGGTGACTGCATCTGTCCCCCAATTTAACCAAGGGTACTTCATTTATAGGCAACCAAGCCCGGTGGTCCCATTGCCTATAAATGAGGTACCCTTTGAGCGTATTACGATGGATATCATGGACACCCCTAATAAAAAGCGCTAGGTGATGGACTGGTTTGTGCCGGTAATCGTAGGTAATGTTTGTACTGGTAATCGTAGACTATGCAATCAGGTATCAAGAGGCAGTTCCGCTAAAAAAAATCCTCATCCAAAAGTATTGGGAAAGAATTGTTTCACATGCTTTCCTGGGTGGGTCTTCCTAAATAAATAGTGATGGATCAGGAAACATCTTTTATGTCCAAGGTTATGAAGAAACTGTATAAACTATTGTAAATTAAGCAATTGCGTACTTCTGTCTACCACCCCCAGACTCTAAAAAGTATGTTTAAAAAAAGTAGTAGACAAGGATGGTCGGGATTGGGACTGTTTGCTCCCCTATCTAGTATTCTCCATTAGAGAAGTTCCTCCAGTCTCCACTGGGTTCTCGCTATTTGAGTTACTGTATGCACAACAACCCTGTGGACTGCTTGATATAGCCAAGTAAATATGGGGGAATGAAATTACACCACATAAGAATGTCATTGAGTATGTGGCACGAATGCAGGAAACGATGGCTAAAGTTATGCCCCTAGTGAGAGAGCAACTTCTTAGGGCACAAGAAAGGCAGGCCAGAATATATAATAGGTCAGCAAAAATCAGGCAGTTCAGTCCAGGAGACCAGGTGTTAGTTCTGGTGCCCACAGTAGGAAACAAGTACTTGGCCAAGTGGCAAGGGCCATACAAGTCTGTGGAACAAAATGAGGTAGTCAACTACAAAGTACACCAACCAGGTAAAAGAAAGCCTATACAGTTGTATCATGTAAATTTATTAAAATCCTGGAAAGAGCGAGACTAGCTGAACTTGCCTTGCCTGGTGTTGGACCCAAGGAATGGCATCCATGATGTGACAGTAGCAGAGACACTATCAAAACCACAAAAACAGCAGTGTAGAGAGTTCCTAGAGCGGAATAAGGATCTGTTTACGGATTGGCCCGGTCACACTAACCTCATTAAACACAAAATTATTACAGAGTCCTACGAAAAAGTCAGTGTAAAACCTTATTTGATTCCAGAAGCCCGCAGAGAGAAAATGTCTCTGGAAGTTCAAAAACAAATGCTGCAACTGGGGATAATTGAGGAGTCAAAGAGTGGAATGCTAGTGCCAACGCCTTCAGGAGAATGGAGATGCTGTGATGACTATAGAAAACTAAATGAAGTCTCAAAAATCAGATGACTACCTGATGCCTAAGTAGATGAACTAATCAAGAGGGACAGCCAGGTATGTGATCACTCTAGATTTAACCAAGGTATACTGGCAAATACTTCTGTCAGCCAAGGCAAAGATAAATTGGCTGTTTCCACTCCAGAAGGCTGTTTTCAATATGTTAGGATGCCTTTTGGGTTACAAGGGACTCCGGCTATGTTACAAAGAGCAATGAATATGATATAAGATACCCACAAGAGGTACGCAGCAGCGTACCTGGACGATATTGTCATATTTAGCCAAGTTTGGGAGAGCCACCTAGGGAAAGTCCAGGTGGTAATAGATTCACTTAGAAGGGCTGGGTTCACGATTAACCCCAGAAAATATGCTGTAGGAATGGAGGAAGTCAAATACCTGGGCTACATAGTGGGGAAGGGGTTTGATCAAACCCCAAATCAACAAGGTGGAAGCCATACGAGACTGGCCATGTCGGCTAAAAGAAAAACAGGTGAGAGCATTCCTGCGGATATTGGGCTACTACTGGTGCTTTGTCCCTAATATTGCCACTATAGCAGTCCTGTTAACAGAGCTCACCAAGGGGAAGAAGACAGTAATAGCCCAATGGTCACCAGAGGCAGAACAGGCTTTCAAAATGCTAAAACGCATGTTGTCAGCAGCCCATGTTGATAGCACCAGATTAAAAAAAAAAAATTCTAGTGCAAGCGGATGCATCACTTGGAGGCCTATAGGCCCTCATGTCCTAGGAAGTCTTCTCATCCATCCTCCCAATGGATGGCCATAGAATAAGAATATGGAACAGGATTCCAGAGGTGAATTACTGACTATGGCGATGGTGCCATCAGCAAAAATTTGAACTTCTAGACCATGGAGTGAATTACCTATAAGATGGACTGCTTTTTAGAGACGGGTTGCACCTTACAAAAACAGGTAGGCATATATTTGGTGGGTGCCTTGCTTCACTCATTAGAAGAGTTTTAAACTAGAACAATATGGGAAGGGAAGTGAAAAGCCAGGTAAAAATATAAAGCTAATTAATACATTTGAGAACCTTGCTATTAGAAGTGGAAAGAAAGAACAATGACAAAAACTTCAGAAGGAAAGCAGGGGAATAAGAGACATCGATCACAATCTAAAATGTTTTTACATAAATACACAGAGCATGAGAAACAAACAATGAAAATTGGAGCTCCTAACACAGAAAGAGAAATATGTCATAGGCATCACATAACTTGGTTAAATGATCATGAACACATGATTGGACTACAAGGCTTGAAGGATGCAACTAATTAATAAGAAACAGACCTAAAAAAAGGTGAGGAGGTATTGCATTGTATGTTAGGAAAACATTCATCTCCACAGAGATTCAAGCTTCAGAGCATGGGAGTTCTGTAGAAACTGTTTGGGTAAGACTACACGGAGAAAACGGAGAGGACACTATAGTAGGCATTTATTACGGTCCACCTGGACAAGCAGAAGATATTGATGAACTCTTTCTACATCAGATGGCCAAGCTCTCAAAAACGCATGACATAGTGATTATGGGGGATTTTAACTATCCAGATATTTGTTGGGAATCTCTCTCAGGTAAAAGTAATCGATCCAACAAATCCGCTTTTGCTGACAACTTTATCTTCCAAAAGGTAGAAGAAAAAACAAGGAGATCTGCTAACTTGGACCTAATTTTCACCAACAGAGAGGGAATAGATGAGGAAGTAGAGTGGCTGGGACCTTAGGAGGCGGGGATCATGCTGTCCTTGAATTTTTTATAAAAAGAGGAGGAAGACTTGAGAAGACTCAGACCTCAAGATTGGATTTCAGAAAGGCAGATTTTAATGAACTCAGAAAGAGGATAGGAATAATCCAATGGCTGGATGTTCTTAAGGACAGAAATGTCCAAGAAGGTTGGGAAATATTGCAAAATGAGATTTTCAGCACAATCAAAAACAATCCCTAAAAGAAGGAAGAATGGGAAGCATTTAAAAAGACCAGGATGGATGAACACAGAACTTGAACACAAGTTAAAAGGAAGAAAAATATGTTTATCAAATGGAAAGAAGGGGGAATATATATAATACAGTCTGAAGGAACTGTAAAGCAAGTGTCAGAAAAGCTAAAGATAATAATGAATTGAGGCTTGCAACAGAAGCTAAAAGCAATAAAAAAAAAGATTTTAGGGGTAAGTCAAAAGCTAAAGAAAAGTCAAAGATGCTATTGGATGCTTACAAGATGAAAATCATGAATTGGTTAAGAATGATGTTGAGAAGGCCAAACTTTTGAATTCCTATGTTGTATCTGTTTTCTCTCAGAAAGTAGATGAAATATCAACTGATGGAATAAAAGAATGCAGGCTATCTGTAAGCAGAGAGATGATGAGGGAACACACAGCTAATTTAAATAAATTCAAGTCTCAAGGCCTGGATGAATTACATACTAGGATACTTGAAAAAGGCCCATTTATGTGGGCTGAAATGTGTTGCAATAAATCATAGGATAAATTATCCATATAGTGGACCCATTTTTCCCGGTAAGCGCTTGGGTTATTTTTTTTCTTCTATTTTTTTTCTTCTACAATATGGGATTGACAATGCAACTGTTACATGGATTCAAAACTGGCTGAGTGATTGTAGTCAAAGAGTGTAGTCATAAATGGCTGCACATCCAAGTGGAAGAATGTATCAAGTGGGGTACCACAAGGCTCTGTCCTAGACCCAGTGTTGTCAACATTTTTATAAAAGATCTGGAGGAGGGAATTGATGGGAAACTGATCAAATTTGCCGATAACACAAAGCAAGGAGGGATAGCTAACACTAGGGAAGAGAGAGAGGATTCAAAAAGATCTAGAAAAGCTTCAGATTGGTATTTAACAAGGAAAAATGCAAAGTCCTACATCCGGGCAAGAAAAATGAAAAGAGCACATACAGAATGGAAGGAATTAGGCTCAGCAGCAGTACATGTGAAAAATACTTAGGTATACTAATAGATCATAGACTGAACATGAGTCAACAATTTGATGCAGCAGCCAAAAGGGCAAACACAATTCTGGGATGTATTAAGAGAAACAGAGTCTAGATCACGTGAGATAATTATCCCCTTCTACTCTTCCTTAGTCATACCTCATCTGGAATACTGTGTTCAGTTCTGGGCACCCCACTTTAAAAAAGACATAAACAAACTGGAGCACGTTCAGAGAAGAGCTACTAAGATGGTGAGCGGTCTGCAAATCATGTGCTATAAAGAACGCTTAAAGGATCTGGGAATGTTTAGCTTGCAAAAAAGAAGGCTGAGAGGAGACTTAATAGCTACCTACAAATATCTGAAGGGCTGTCACAGTGCAGAGGGATCACCTATTCTCATTTGCACAACGAAAGACTAGAAGCAATGGGATGAAACTGAAAGGGAGGAGTGACAAATTAGATATTAGAAAAAACAGTGGAACAGGTTACCACGGGAGGTGGGGTGTTCTCCTTCAATGGAAGTGTTCAAACAAAGGCTGGACAAATATCTGTCTGGGATGATTTAGTGAATCCTGCACTGAGCAGGAATTTGGACCCAATGACCCTGGAGGCTTCTTACAACTCTGCCATTCTACTGTTCAAATGTTCATATAGAAACATGAGACTGATTTGCAGTTAAAACAATACTAGACAAGATGAGCAGAGAGGTAAATGCTTAATTAGTCCACTGCTAAGGAATGTGACAGTTTTATGATGTGTGTTATATGATGTGTGTAGACTAACTATTTACCTCTTTGCTAATCTTGTATGTTATTGTTTTAAGTGCAAATCAGTCTCAAATTTCTTTGTGTAAACATTTGTATTTAGAGGAGTGTTGTGTCTGCATTTTTGTGCTTGTGTGTGTGTATATATACACACCCAATCCAAATCACTTTCATTAAGCCTGAGGAAAGGTCCATAGAATCTCCAAAAGTTAAGTATAACATTATGTATTTTTGTTAGCCATTAAAAGGTCTCATATCTACAAGATTACTTGGTTTCTCTTACTGAGAACAATCACACCTTGCTCTACTGGCTAACACAGGACCAAACTTTTCATTTAATAAAAAATATTCTTACAGGCTTTGTTCACAATCCCACCATTGCTTCAGTTTTGACAGCTATGATGGAGCAGTTTTCATAGGTATCCCAAGAAATCCAGAACCCAGATAGATCCCACTGATGTATAATAAAGATCAAGTTTCCCATGCATTTGATGCCAAGAATAGCTCTGCAAACTATATTGTTATTGGCATATGTGATTGTTCTCAGCAATCTCGTAGATATTCTTGAGGAAGAATCCTGATGGGTAAACCTCACATGACCTTGCACCTCGCACATTGTGTGATGCTGCAGTGGCCCCATTGAAAATAAGCTGTGATAAATTCCGAGGGAGCACCCAAACCTAGGACATGCCACCAATTTTTCCAACAACGAGATGCGTTGGGGTGCAAAAGACTTGGGGTTCATATTTGTCCAAGATTTATACATCTCGCAACAAACTAATTTTGCGTGATTCTCTCAGCTGTGTGAAAACAACCTTAGTACTCAGGGGTGTAACTTGAAGCTCCTGGGCCCCAATGCAAAATCTGTAGCAAGGCCCCCAACTATAATACTTTATTCATAGCACTGGGCTCCCTATATAGAGAAGAGAGGTGTTATGGGCCCCCCAAGGCTCCTGAGCCCGGGTGCAACTGCATCCCCTGAATCCCCTATAGTTACGCCAGTGTTAGTACTTTAAAGGATTTGCTAGAGATCACAAAAAGTCAACAGTTTTTGCAAACAATGCAATTAATTTTATGAAAAGGCCACTTAAAATAAATCCCTAATACACAATTCTGGGATGTATTAAGAGAAGCATAGAATCTAGATCATGTGAGGCAATTATCTCCCTCTACTCTTCCTTAGTCAGACCTCATCTGGAATACTGTGTCCTATGAAGAACTGTTAAAGGATCTGGGAATGTTTGGCTTGCAAAAAAGAAGGCTGAGAGGAGACTTAATAGCTGTCTACAAATATCTGAAGGGCTATCACAGTGCAGAGGCATGATTCCTATTCTCATCTGCACAAGGTAAGACTAGAAGCAATGGGATGAAACTGAAAGGGAGGAGACACAAATTAGATATTAGAAAAAAACTTTCTGACAGTGAGGGTGATCAATGAGTGGAACAGGTTACCATGGGAGGCGGTGAGCTCTCCTTCAATGGAAGTGTTCAAACAAAGGCTGGACAAATATCTGGGATGATTTAGTGAATCCTGCACTGAGCAGGGGGTTGGACTAGATGACCCTGGAGGTTCCTTCCAACTCTACCATTTTATGATTCTGTGATAGAAATTTATAAGCATGAACATAATTAAATATTTTTTTTCCTGGTCATCCTTTATACAGGACAGGAAGTATGGGTTAAGCTCCCCAGTGCCTGATTGGACAGAAAAAGAAGATAATTAGCATAATTATTTAGAGATCTACTCATCCTTTAAAGGGGTTGTCTTAGATATATATATATATATTTTTTTTTTAAACATGTTCCTCATGCCAGAAAATAGCTAAGAAAAATCAAGGAAAGAACACCCAGCGCTTCCGAGGATGGACCATAGGATTCTTCTATCATATATGATGTAAACTTCTTTTATTGAATATGCAATGCGTTTCGGCCCATTATCTTAGAGCCTTTATCAACCATAAGCAAGATAAGCAAGTTACTGTGTGGAGCACTACTCTGACCCTTTCTTTTATCCATTACGCATGCCAGAAAATAATACACAAGCTTATTGTCACATTGAAACAGGACACACTGGCCGGAGATTTAAGATACTACACAAATGTAGACCAGAACACCAAATGGAAGAACTGTGTAATGGACTCATGGGCAGACATAACATAATGACTGATGACCAAAACATGCACCAAGCATACCTGCACCTATAACCAGATGGAATAGCTATAGAATGTATGAGGTATTGGTTTGTGAATTGGCCAAGTCATTTAAGCCCAAGTGCCTGCCGACAAGGGTCCTTCCTGTCTCATGGGTCCCTACTCTCACAAAACAACTTCCTCATAAAACTTGCCTGCATACGGGGCAATTCTCCAGACGGCCCCACACAGGAACCTAAGGATCTACCTCTCCCTTGATGGTAAACATTCCAAACAGACAGGACACAGTTCGCACCAACACACCAGGGATTGCATGCAAGACAGAACAGGACTGTTCATAATCCTAGTCTACCCACCTTCACAGACCCAACAAAAACATCACTGTTCACACACACATACCATAGAACAGGCCTGTTCACTTATCTAGGCTAACCACCTGCGCAGACCCAATGAACATATCACTGTTAATACACAGAAGAAACATGCAATAAAGAAAACCCTAGAGTGAAGGGAAACCAGAATCCTCTATTAATGAGCAGTAGACCAGGGGGAATATCCGGCTGGAGAAATCCACACTTAGCCAGCTCAACTAACCCACAGCTGTGAAGCTGTGCTGCTTGCAACCCATATAGAACAACAGTTCCCAGTAGCACAAACTGACACTTATGCTCATCTCTCCCTGTTTCCCACATCTCCCAGCTACTCATGGTCTCACACATGATGTGATGTTTACAGGACCTCATAGGCTTCTACAGCTAACCACAGCCTATGATGTTCTGTATACTGGCTGTCAGCAGCTTATAAACATAGACCAGCATGAAGAACTGACCTCAGATGTGTGTGTGTGTGTGTGTGAGTGTGTGTGTGTGGTGGTGGTGGTGGGGGCTTCAGCCTTACTTTTAACTAGCAGAGTTAGTGCCTCTCTTATATATGTAGCTGAAGATGCAAGAAGGTTCAAAAACCTGAATCTTAGGTGTAAGCCCAGGATCCAAAACCTCTGCGAAGGATTATAGAAAAAAAGGGAATGAAGGTTCTGCTGACTAAGTGGACTCACCAAGGGTGCGAGGGCCAAATATGCGAGTATTTAACACAGGTATGTTGGCGCAACTCTCCAGTGAAACTCATCAGCAATAGAATTAAATATCCCACTTTTCTTTTATTTAGTTAAAAAAAACGCCAGCAATAGATACACTTTCTGGGGTAGACCCCCCATCAGTCATGCTAGGGGGTTACTTACAAAGAAGAAGGTTGGTGAAGTAGTTACAAAATTGAAGGGAGAAAAAAAAGGGGAGACTATAAAAACAAACAAATGATCATGTTACATTGCATATTCATACATAAAATGGAAAAACAAGGATAAAATCAATACAGTGAAACAGTAAATTAATTAAACAAATGGGTCATAGTCTACAGGACATAATACCAGAAATGATAGAAAAATATATAATGCAGCAGATCAAGAGAAGAAATATGCCAGGTTATGCCAAGTTCTAATGGGATATCAATGTGAAATAAATTAACTAAAAAGAGAAGCGCCTATTTCATCGTACTGCCTCACGACTTTCACTGGAGTATTGCGCCGACATGCCAGTGTTTTATACACACATCTCTTACGCTATGTGATGTCAAGAGTGAAACTCTTAAACTCCATTTTGTCTTGTCTCATAAAACACTAACTATGAACTTTAGCCCAATTATGTTTTTCAGTCTGAGATGAGGATTGGGTGTACAGATATTCTTTTGTTCTTTCAGAATCTCTTATGAAATATAGTTTGTTCAGTTATCAGTAGAGATGATCAGGTGCTCGGTACTCAAGTCAAACTTTTCATAATGCTCGAGAGCTCGTTTCGAGTTCCGAACCCCATTGAAGTAAATAGGGGACTCAAGCATTTTTAGAGATGAGCGAACGTACTCGTCCGAGCTTTATACTCGTTCGAGTATTAGCGTGTTCGAGATGCTCGTTACTCGTGACGAGTACCACGCGATGTTTGAGTTACTTTCACTTTCATCTCTGAGACGTTAGCGCGCTTTTCTGGCCAATAGAAAGACAGGGAAGGCATTACAACTTCCCCCTGCAACGTTCAAGCCCTATACCACCCCCCTGCAGTGAGTGTCACCCGATTATAAAAATCGGCCCCTCCCGCGGCTCGCCACAGATTTATTCTGACATAGAGGAGGGAAAGTGCTGTTGGTGCCGGAGCTGCTATAGGGAGAGTGTTAGGAGTATTTTAGGCTTCAAGAACCCCAACGGTCCTTCTTAGGGCCACATCTAACCGTGTGCAGTAGTGTGGAGGCTGCTTTTTGCAGTGTTGCACATTTTTTTTTTTGTATATCGGCCGTGCAGAGCATTGCGCCCTGCAGTAATTATACATAGTCCAGGGCCAGTAGTGGTGGTGAGGCAGGGACAGAAGACATATATTTATTGAATATAGGCAGTGGGCCTTTCCAAAAACATTTGGGAAAAAAAATCTATTTGGGCTGCCTCTGATTGTCCTCAGTGTACTGGGTCTGTGCTGGGTGTAGTTGTCCTCCTAATTCATACGCAGCCAGCTAAGTGTTACAGCAGGCTTGCGCAAAATTATTTCCTGGCTCTGCTGTGCGTTCGGTAAGCGAAGTCAGCCTCCAACCACAGGCCAATAAGTGGCACATTTAATTACAGCGTTCTGTTTATGCACTACTGGTAATACACCATGCTGAGGGGTAGGGGTAGGCCTAGAGGACGTGGACGTGGGCGAGGACGCGGAGGCCCAAGTCAGGGTGTGGGCACAGGCCGAGCCAGTGCGGTGGCCAGGGGTAGAGGCAGGGCCAGACCGAATAATCCACCAACTGTTTCCCAAAGCGCCCCCTTGTGTGGCAGTTTTTCACAGAGACGCCTGACGACCGACGAACAGTGGTGTGCAACCTTTGTCGCGCCAAGATCAGCTGGGAAGCCACCACCACCAGCATGCGCAGGCATATGATGGCCAAGCACCCCACAAGGTGGGACGAAGGCCGTTCACCGCCTCCGGTTTGCACCACTGCCTCTCCCCCTGTGCCCCAACCTGCCACTGAGATCCAACCCCCCTCTGAGGACACAGGCACTACCGTCTCCCGGCCTGCACCCACACCCTCACCTCCGCTGTCCTCGGCCCCATCCAGCAATGTCTCTCAGCGCAGCGTCCAGACGTCGCTAGCGCCACTGTTTGAGCGCAAGCGCAAGTACGCCGCCATGCACCCGCACGCTCAAGCGTTAAACGTGCACATTGGCAAATTGATCAGCCTGGAGATGCTGCCGTATAGGCTTGTGGAAACGGAGGCTTTCAAAAGCATGATGGCGGCGGCGGCCCCGCGCTACTCGGTTCCCAGTTGCCACTACTTTTCCCGATGTGCCGTCCCAGTCCTGCACGACCACGTCTCCCGCAACATTGTACGCGCCCTCACCAACGCGGTTACTGCCAAGGTCCACTTAACAACGGACACGTGGACAAGCACAGGCGGGCAGGGCCACTATATCTCCCTGACGGCACATTGGGTGAATTTAGTGGAGACTGGGACCGAGTCAGAGCCTGGGACCGCTCACGTCCTACCCACCCCCAGAATTGCGGACCCCAGCTCGGTGCTGGTATCTGCGGCGGTGTATGCTTCCTCCACTAAACCACGCTCCTCCTCCTCCTCCAACGCAACCTCTGTCTCGCAATCAAGATGTGTCAGCAGCAGCACGTCGCCAGCAGTCGGTGTCGCGCGTCGTGGCAGCACAGCGGTGGGCAAGCGTCAGCAGGCCGTGCTGAAACTACTCAGCTTAGGACAGAAGAGGCACACGGCCCACGAACTGCTGCAGGGTCTGACAGAGCAGACCGACCGCTGGCTTGCGCCGCTGAGCCTCCAACCGGGCATGGTCGTGTGTGACAACGGCCGTAACCTGGTGGCGGCTCTGCAGCTCAGCAGCCTCACGCACGTGCCATGCCTGGCCCATGTCTTTAATTTGGTGGTTCAGCGCTTTCTGAAAAGCTACCCCCACTTGTCATACCTGCTCGGAAAGGTGCGCCGGGTCAGCCCACATTTCCGCAACTCCAAGACGGACGCTGCCACCCTGCGGACCCTGCAACATCGGTTTAATCTGCCAGTGCACCGACTGCTGTGCGACGTGCCCACACGGTGGAACTCTACGCTCCACATGTTGGCCAGGCTCTATGAGCAGCGTAGAGCTATAGTGGAATACCAACTCCAACATGGGCGGCGTAGTGGGAGTCAGCCTCCTCAATTCTTTACAGAAGAGTGGGCCTGGTTGGCAGACATCTGCCAGGTCCTTGGAAACTTTGAGGAGTCTACCCAGATGGTGAGCAGGGATGCTGCAATCATTAGCGTCACCATTCCTCTGCTATGCCTCTTGAGAAGTTCCCTGCAAAGCATAAAGGCAGACGCTTTGCACTCGGAAACAGAGGCGTAGGAAGACAGTATGTCGCTGGATAGTCAGAGCACCCTCATGTCTATATCTCAGCGCGTTGAGGAGGAGGGGGAGGAGCATGAGGAGGAGGGGAAAGAGACAGCTTGGCCCACTGCTGAGGGTACACATGCTGCTTGCCTGTCATCCTTTCAGCGTGTATGGCCTGAGGAGGAGGAGGATCCTGAAAGTGATCTTCCTAGTGAGGACAGCCATGTGATGCACACAGGGACCCTGGCACACATGGCTGACTTCATGTTAGGATGCCTTTCTCGTGACCCTCGCGTTACATGCATTCTGGCCACTACGGATTACTGGGTGTACACACTGCTCGACCCACGGTATAAGGAGAACCTTTCCACTCTCATTCCCGAAGAGGAAAGGGGTTCGAGAATGATGCTATACCACAGGGCGCTGGTGGACAAACTGATGGTAAACTTCCCATCTGACAGCGCTAGTGGCAGAAGGAGCAGTTCCGAGGGCCAGGTAGCAGGGGAGGCGCAGAGATCAGGCAGCATGTGCAGCGCAGGCAGGGGAACATTCTCCAAGGCCTTTGCCAGCTTTATGGCTCCCCAGCAAGACTGTGTCACCGCTCCCCAGTCAAGGCTGAGTTGGCGGGAGCACTGTAAAAGGATGGTGAGGGAGTACGTAGCCGATCGCACGACCGTCCTCCGTGACGCCTCTGCCCCCTACAACTACTGGGTGTCGAAGCTGGACACGTGGCCTGAACTCGCGCTGTATGCCCTGGAGGTGCTTGCTTGTCCTGCGGCTAGCGTCTTGTCAGAGAGGGTGTTTAGTGCGGCTGGGGGAATCATCACGGATAAGCGTACCCGCCTGTCAACCAACAGTGCCGACAGGCTTACACTCATCAAGATGAACAAAGCCTGGATTTCCACAGACTTCTCTTCTTCACCAGCGGACAGCAGCGATACCTAAGCAGTACGCAGGCTGCACCCGCGGATGGAAGCATCGTTCTCTATCACCATCAAAAACGGGGACATTTTTGCTTCATCAATCTGTGTATAATATTCCTCCTCCTCCTCCTCCTGCTCCTCCTCCTGAAACCTCACATAATGACGCCGAACAGGCAATTTTTCTGAGGCCCACAAGGCTCAGTCATATAATTTTTCTAAACAATTTTTATACGTCTCAATGATCATTAAAGCGTTGAAACTTGCACCTGAACCAATTTTTATTTTAACTGGGCTGCCTCCAGGCCTAGTTACCAATTAAGCCACATTAACCAAAGCGATTAATGGGTTTCACCTGCCCTCTTGGTTGGGCATGGGCAATTTTTCTGAGGTACATTAGTACTGTTGGTACACCAATTTTTTGGGGCCCTCGCCTACAGTGTAATTCAATTAATTTTTTGCCCACCTGCATTACAGCTGACGTTACATCAGCTATGTTGGGCACTGCAATGGGATATATTTATGTACCGCCGGTGGGTTCCAGGGAGCCACCCATGCCGTGGGTCCACACGGAGTTGTAACTACATGTGTCCACTACTAAAGAGCCCCAGACTGACTGGGGCATGCAGTGTGGGCCGAAGCCCACTTGCATTAAACATGACATTACCTTAGCTGTGATGGGCAATGCAATGGGATATATTTATGTACCGCCGGTGGCTTCCTGGCACCAACCCATGCTGTGGGTCCACACGGAGTTGTAACTGCATGTTTCCACTTCTAAAGAACCCCAGTCTGACTGGGGCATGCAGTGTGGGCCGAAGCCCACCTGCATTTAATCGGACGTTACCTTAGCTGTGATGGGCACTGCAATGGGATACATTAATGTACAGCCGGTGGGTTCCAGGGAGCCACCCATGCTGTGGCTGCACACGGAATTCCCATTGCGGAGTTGTACTGCCTGTGACTATTTATAAAAAACCGCGGTCTGACTGGGGCATGCAGGCACCTTGACAGAATGAATAGTGTGTGGCACATAGGTTCCCCATTGCTATGCCCACGTGTGCAGCTCCTGATGGCGGTGGCACAGGATTATATTTCTCATTGCTTCTGTACAGCATTGTGGGCTATCGCCCCGCCCCTTCTAAAGAGGGTCGCTGCCTAGCCATGCCAACCCTCTGCAGTGTGTGCCTGCGGTTCCTCTGGCAGACGCACTTATAAATAGACATGAGGGTGGTGTGGCATGAGTGCAGCTGAAGGCTGCGCAGGGACACTTTGGTGTGCACTGTGGACACTGCGTCGTGCGGTGGGGGGGGGGGGGGTTGGGCAGCATGTAACCCAGGAGAAGTGGCAGCGGAGTGTCATGCAGGCAGTGATTGTGCTTTGTTGGAGATCGTGTGGTGCTTAGCTAAGGTATGCATTGCTAATGAGGGCTTTTCAGATGTAAAAGTTGTTGGGGGGGGGCACTCTTGCCGCTATTGTGGCTTAATAGTGGGACCTGGGAACTTGAGATGCAGCCCAACATGTAGCCCCTCGCCTGCCCTATCCGTTGCTGTGTCGTTCCCATCACTTTCTTGAATTGCCCCGATTTTCACAAATGGAAACCTTAGCGAGCATCGGCGATATACAAAAATGCTCGAGTCGCCCATTGACTTCAATGGGGTTCGTTACTCGAAACGAACCCTCGAGCATTGCGATAATTTCGTCCCGAGTAACGAGCACCCGAGCATTTTGGTGCTCGCTCATCTCTAAGCATTTTTGTATGGGACCGATGCTTCACATAAGGGATGATTTGTGATACACCTGAAAACATGAAAAAGGGAAACCCCTCAAACCTTTCAGTAGTAAGTGTATAGGCGGACCCCTGTAACATTTATGTAGCAAGAGTAAAGGCGAACCCCTCAAACCTTTCAGTAGCAAGTGTATAGGCGGAACCCTGAAACTTTTCTGTTGCAAGCGTATAGGCGAACCTCTCAAACCTTTCAGTAGCAAGTGTATAGTCGGACCCCAGCAACATTTTTGTAGCAAGAGTATAGGCGAACCTCTCAAACCTTTCAGTAGCAAGTGTAAAAGAAAAAGTTTTAAAAGTTTAAATCACCTCCCCCCCTTTTGCCATATCTATTATTAAAAAATCTAAATCATAAAATAAAAATACATATTTGGTATCGCTGCGTCCATAAAAGCTGAATCTATCAAAGTAGCGCATTATTTTTCCTGCACGGTGAACATCGTCCGAAGAAAAAAAAGAAAGAAAGCCAGAAATGCACTTTTTAGTTACCCTCTCTTCCAGAAAAAACGCAATAAAAAGCGATCAAAAAGTCGTATGTATTCCAAATTGGTACTATCAGAAACTACAGGACATCCCGCAAAAATTGAGCCCTTGCTCAACTATGTCAACGGAAAAATAAAAAAGTTATTGCATGCACAAAATGACCGCAGAAAATAATTGAAAAAAATTGAATGTCTTTGAAAAAAAAAAACAAGAGTAGTATAGTAAGAAACCTATGCAAGTTTGGTATCGTAGTAAACGTACTGAGCCATAGAATAAAGTTATCATGTTGCTTTTGTTGCCGTTTGCGCGCCATAGAAACAAGATGTGGTAAAATATCGCGAAATGTCGTTTTTTTTTCATTTTACTCCACTTAGAATTTTTAAAAGGTTTTTCAGTACACTATATGGTACTTTAAATAGCACCATTAAAAAACAACTCATACAGCGATGTCGATGGATAAATAAAGGAGTTACTTTTTTTTTTTTGTTTTTTTTTTTAAGGGGGGAGGAAAAAACGAAAATGGAAAAAGAAAAAGGGGCCGCGTCATTAAAGGGTTAAGGATACAGCTCGCTGTTGCTTAATATGTAACAGAGCCTGGAGGCAGCCCTGCTAAAGAATTGGTTTCAGTTAAAGTATAAATACTTTTGAAACTTTTAAAAATTGTAAAACTTTTAAACAGAGCCTTTTGGGCTGCAGAAAAATTGGTAGTTCAGCATGATGACATGTTATTTTAGTAGGAGGAATAGTAGGAGGGGGAATAATAATATCCGAGAGGGATTGACGAAACTAAATCCCCCCTTTTTAGTGGTGATAGAGGATTACATTTTTCACCTGTTGCAGTGAAAATAATCTTTAGGTTCCGCTGCTTTCCGCTGGTGAAGAAGAGAAGTCTGGGGAAATCCAGCCTTTGTTCATCTTTATGATTGTAAGCCTGTCGGCGCTGGCAGTTGACAGGCGAGTATGCTTATCTGTAATGATTTCCCCAGCTGCACGAAACACCCACTCTGAAAAGACGCTAGTGGCAGAGCAGGCCAGAACCCACAGGGCGTACAGCGCAAGTTCGTGCCATGTGTCTAGCTTTGACACCCAATAGTTGTATGAAGCAGAGGGATCACGGAGGATGGTGGTACGATCGGTTATGTACTCCTTCACCATCATTTTACAGTAGTGCCTCCGACTCAACCTTTACTGGGGAGTGGTGACACAGTCTTGCTGAGGAGCCATAAAACTGGCAAAGGCCTTGAAGAGTGTTCCCCTGCCTGCGCTTGACATGCTGCCTGATACCCATGACTCCCCTGCTAGTTGGCCCTCTGAACTGCGTCTTCTGACACTAGCGCTGTCAGATGGGAAGTTTAGCATCACTTTTTCCACCAGGGCCCTGTGGTATTGCATCACTCTCGTACCCCTTTCCTCTTCGGGAATAAGAGTGGAAAGGTTCTCCTTATACCGTGGGTCAAGAAGGGTGTACACCCAGTAATCTGTGTTGGCCAGAATGTGTCTAACATGAGGGTCATGGAAAAGGCAGCCTAACATGAAGTCGGACATGTGTCTCAGGGTCCCAGTATGCAACACATCGCTGTCCTCACTAGGAGGATGACTTTCATGATCCTCCTCCTTATCCTCCTCTTCAGCCCATACACACTGAACAGATGAGAGGCAAGCAGCATGGGTTCCCTCTGCAGTGTGGCCAGCTGTCTCTTCCCCCTCCTACTCCTACTCCTCCTCTCCCTCCTCCTCCATACTGTCATCCCCCATTTCCTGTTCTAACCGCAAAGCATCAGCCTTTATGATTAGCAGCGAACTTCTCAGCAGGCATAGCAACGGGATTGTAACGCTAATGATGGCCACATCGCCGCTCACCATTTGGATAGACTCCTCAAAATTTCCGAGGACCTTGCAAATGTCTGCCATCCATGCCCACTCCTCTGTAAAGAATTGCGGAGGCTGACTACCACTCTACTGCCCATGTTGCAGTTGGTATTCTACTATTGCTCTACGCTGCTCATACAGTCTGGCCAACATGTGCACCGTAGAATTCCAGCATGTGGGCACGACGCACAGCAGTCGGTGCTCTGGCAGCTGAAACAGATGTTGCAGGGTCCTCAGGGTGGCAGCGTCCATGGTGGACTTGCGGAAATGTGTAGAGACGCGGCACACCTTGCTAAGCAGGTCAGACAAGTTGGGGTAGTTTTTCAGAAATTGCTGAACCACCAGATTGAAGACGTGAGCCAAGCATGGCACATGTGTGATGCTGCCAAGCTGTAGAGCCGCCACCAGGTTACGGCCTTTGTCACACACGACCATGCCCGGTTGGAGTCTCAGCGGTGAAAGTCAGAGGTCGGTCTGCTCTGTCATCTCGGGGGCCGTGTGCCTCTTGTCACGTGGACTGATTAGTTTCAGCACGGCTTGCTGACGCTTGCCCACTGCTGTGCTGCCGAGCGCTACTGATTGCTGGCGAAGTGCTCACACTCTTAATTGAGAGGTGGGGGTGAAGAAGGGGGGGCTTTGGAGGAGGTGGCATAATACGCCGCAGATACCAGCACTGAGGTAGGACCCGCTATTCTGGGTGGGGGTAGGACGTGAGTGGTCCCAGGCTCTGACTCGGTCGCAGCCTCCAAGTTCACCCAATGTGCCGTCAGGGAGATATAGTGTCCCTGCCCGCCAGTACTTGTCCACGTGTCCGTCATTTAGTGGACCTTCCCAGTAACCGCGTTGGTGAGGGCACAGTTAATGTTGCTGGTGTAGGGCAGGAACGGCACACCTGGAAAAATAGTGGCGACTGGGGACCAAGTAGCGCGGGACCACCGCCGCCATCATGTTTTTGAAAGTTTCCGCTTCCACGAGCCTGTATGGCAGCATATCCAGGCTGATTAATTTGGCAAAGTGCACGTTTTGAGCTTGTGCATGCGGGTGGGTGGCGGCATATTTCTGCTTTTGCTCCAACGCTTGTGTTAGCGACAGCTGAACGCTGCGCTGAGAGACATTGCTGGAGGGAGTGGAGGACGATGGAGGTGAAGGTGTGGGTGCAGACCGGGAGGTGCTCGTGCCTGCGCCCTGGGAGGGGGATTGGATCTGTGTGGCAGGTTGTGGCACAGGAAAAGAGGCAGTAGTGTGACCTGGCGGCGGTGAATGGCCTTCGTTCCACATCGTTGGGTGTTTATCCATCATATGCCTGCGCATGCTGGAGGTGGTGAGGCTGGTAGTGGTGGCTCCCCAGCTGATCTTGGTGTGGCACCGGTTGCACACCACAGTTCGACGGTCGTCCGCGCTCTCACTAAAAAACATCCACACCTTTGAACACCTAACCCACTGCACGGAGGCTTGCTGTGAGGGAGTGCTTTGGGAAACAGTTAGGGGATTCTTCGCTCTGGCCCTGCCTCTACTCCTGGCCACTCCACTGCCTCTTCCAACCTGTCCTGCTGCTGCAGTTGCCTCCCCCTCTGAAGCCCTGTCCTCAGTAGGCTTAAGAAGCCAGGTGGGGTCAGTCACCTCATCGTCCATCAGCTTCTACTCCGAATCCTCTGTGTGCTCCGCCCTCGGACTTACTGTCCTTACTACTACCTCACTGACAGACAACTGTGTCTCATAATCCTCATCCACAAAAAGCTCTTGAGACTGTTGCCAGAAGTCCCCAGCCTCATCACCCGGACTCCGGGAACTTTCCAAAGGTTGGGCATTGGTCACGACAAACTCCGCAGGTGAGAGAGGAACCCTTTTTTCCCACTCAGGGCAGGGACCCGAGAACAGTTCCTGGGAATCTGCCTGCTCAGAATATGTCCTTTTCATGGAGTGAGGAGGCTGGGAAGAAGGAGGAGCAGCCAGAGGATTCAGAGTTGCAGTCCCTAGGCTGGGAGTAGTGGACTACGTAGAAGACTGGGTGGTCGATACATTGCTGGACACGTTTTCTGCCATCCACAACAGGACCTGCTCACCCTGCTCTGTTTGTAATAAAGGTCTACTACGGGGACCTGCAAATTGGGATATGAATCTGGGGAGCCCAGAAATTTGCCTCTCTCCTAATCTCTCAGCAGCCGCCTGTGATTCACCACGCCCAAGAACTTGGCTTGTACCCACACCCTAACTTGGATGCCCGGGTGCACATCCACGTCCTCGACCCTTACCCCTACTCCTCAACATGGCCGATTAAGGATAGAGCAGGGCCCAAATAAATTTCCCCACTGTACAGCGCTGACAACTGTGAAAAATTCACCGCACACAGAGACTTGTAGATAGCGGCTCTATTCTGTGACTTGAAAAAATTAACCCGCTGTCTTGCGCTGAAACCTAGGGGTAATTTACCACTCACAAAGACTTGTAGATAAGAGAGGCTGTATGGAGTGGGAGAAGACTCTAAAGTTAGTGAATAGTGCTGGTAACTGCGGCTATCTCAACTCCCCCAAGGAAAGGGTATTGTGAGACGCTCTGCACAGTGGCAGAGCTAAAATACTTTGCAGAGGCCTAGGAAATATTGGAGTACTTTTTCACAGTGAGACCTCTGTCTAATGCACTGCAAACTGAGAACGGTATTACTGAAAGGCTTTGCATAGGGCTAGTTGCGTAAAAAAAGAAGGGTGCACTACTGCTCCCAGCCAGCCAGCCACAACTATAATGCACACAGTGAGGAGTAGCCCTAAGAGGGACCATTGGGGTTCTTGTAGAGAGGATCTTCACTGTAAAACTTCCCGCTATCTCAGCAGCTCTTTCCCTAAACTCTGCGTAATGCACTGCAGACTGAGAACAGTATAACTGAAAGGCTCTGCACAGGCCTAGATGCTTTAAAAAAAAAAAAAAGGGTGCACTACTGCTCCAAGCCCGCCACAAGGCGAGCTGAGGCAAGCCACGGTCGGAACCAGTTTAGGTACTCGGTGGTCACCTGATCGGCCCAGCCACTCACTACTGTGGGGGGAAAGAGGGCTGGCACATCACAGTAGGAAGTGGTAATGCCTTCCCTGCATATTTATTCACTAGAAAATGGCGCTAAATATGCGGGGAAGGGAAATTAAATTGACTTGAGTACCGCGTGGTGTACGTCTCAAGTAACAAGCATTTTGAGTACCCTAATTGTAGATAAGTTTTTGTAGATATGTACTGTGTTAATTTTACATGAGAATGTAAACTTGCTTAAAGGGGTTGTCTCGTGGCAGCAAGTGGGGTTATACACTTCTGTATGGCCATATTAATGCACTTTGTAATATACATCATGCATTAAATATGAGCCATACAGAAGTTATTCACTTACCTGCTCCGTTGCTAGCGTCCCCGTCTCCATGGATCCGTCTAATTCTGATGTCTTCTTGCTTTTTTAGACGCGCTTGCGCTGTGCGGTCTTCTCCCCTTCTCCTAGGTCCAGGCACGAGCGGCGTTGGCTCCGCCCCCTTCTACGCGTCATCGCATAGCTCCGCCGCATCACGTTTGCCAATTCCAGCCAATCAGGAGGCTGGAATCGGCAATGGACCGCACAGAGCCCACGGTGCACCATGGGAAAGGACCTGCGGTGCATCGTGGGTGAAGATCCCGGCGGCCATCTTGGTGAAGGAAGAAGAAGGAAGAAGGAAGACGTCGCAGAGCGGGGACTCGGGTAAGTAATATGTTTGTTTTTTTTTTAACACATCCCTTGGGGTTGTCCTGCGCCGAACGGGGGGCCTATGGAAAAAAAAAAAACCCGTTTCGGCGCGAGACAACCCCTTTAAGTGAATAGTTTCACAAGAGACATTATGTGAAGCTTTGGTATAAAGCCATATATACTCCTTTCTTTTCTTGATTAAAATCTCTTTTTGTAGTAATAAACTTAGAATTCTCTGCATACAGAACAACCTGTGTGTGCGACTGAATTTCCCAGGCCTGAAAGAAATATATACTAATTCGGAACTAGGCAACATATCATTTGGGGTCCCTGGAATATCCCTAACAGTAATTCTAGTCTGCAGCAACTCAGTTCACATGTATTTAGCTATATTTCGCAAGTTACTGCATCTGCTACAAAGAGGAGGAACTTATTCTGTGGTTTTAATCATAGGTGTTTTATTAACTTATTAATAAAGTTTAAGTTTTACCATTATTATCAGGGGAGAAAATGACTTTCGATGCCCAATTGATCCCCAGTGAGAGGCACACCCCAAGGATAAAACCAGCGTTGTTGGTGAAAACTGTAGACCGTTTTTGTAATCTCAGGCAAATCTTTCCAGCTACTAACATTTGTACAGCATGTTGAGAGAGATTTCTGATACCTGAGAAAGTCTGGTGCTCTCACAATCATGTGTTGGAAGTCCTCCAATGACAACTTTCCATCATTGTCTACGTCAGCCTCATCTATCACCTTCTCACATACCAGACACACTTCCTCTGGTGTTAACTCATTTCGGGTAAGCTTGTTCAAGGTTTTCTCCAGGTCTGATTTACATATGTAATCATCATTATTGAAATCTAAGAAAAGAATGAGGAAACAAAAGAAATGTAATTCAACATTTTTTTAGAAATTACATTTTGACAATAAAATTCAAACTATGTCCAAATCTAGGCAACAAAGTACCTACGTCCCAACTAATGGTTCATGGCTCTGAGACCGCATCATACATACATTTAGTTCCTAATTAGAGATGAGCAAGCACACTCGTTTAAGGCTGATAGAGATCTCTCTCACTCTCCCCCCGCCGCCCCCCCCCCTGCATGGTGCTTAGTCGAGTAATCAGTTACTCAACAAGACTGATGCGCACATTAGCCTTATACAAGCGTGCTTGCTCATCTCTAGTCCTAATGTATCAAAACAGGCATTTTCTATAACTATCTTAAGAAAATTGGTGCATCTGTCGGCAATCTGTACACCAGAAATCAAATCTATGCTTGATATTAACTGGTGTAGAATTGTGAAATAATTTATGACAGTTTCTGGTGTAAATTATAGTTAATGTTGAGCCATAAGAGGCCACGACCCTTCCACTAAGCTATACCAACTTTTTGGAAAAGTGCATGGCATGAAAATTGAAAAAAAGTCACACTTTTTTTGCATACTGCTTAATGTAAAGGTTTTGCACATGTGTGACCATCACTTCCTTCATGTGACGATGCTAAAGATTCTATCGATCAGCAGGGGACTAAGTGGTCAGACCCCCAACGATCAGCCAGTTATTCCCTATCATGATTAGAGGATAACTTTATTTTGTTGGATACCCTCTTTAACTCCTTAGTGACCAGCCTATAGACTTTTCACGTCCTGGTTTGCTGGGCTTCAATCCCCAGGGCCGTAAAAACATGTTTCCTCTGGGGATTAAAACCCTGCAGGCTTCTGGATGTGACAGCTCCATGCTGTCGGTTACAGGAGGTAGCCGACAACCTGGAGCTCTCATGGGGGGCGGTGGTCACATTAAATTGCATTAAAATGAATAGAAAGTTTAAAAAAAGTTAGCTTCATCTCCCCTCATGGATTGGATTCATGAAGGGATCTGAGAGTACTCACCCCTGTCCTCTGCAATGTCCTGTCATGCGCAGAGGGACGGTAGGCCGGGAAGTTTAAAATCTCCTTGCTCACGGCTAGTATGAGTAGCCGAGAGCAGGAAGCTGTCACCGGGTGCTGCTGTATGCGGTTCCTGGTCACACGATCACTGTTATCCAATGGATAAGAACAATCATGTAAAACAAAAAAAAAATGTGTAAAAAAAAATTTGTTTCATCGCTCCTCATTAGAGATGAGCGAGCACCAAAATGCTCGGGTGCTCGTTACTCGAGACGAATTTTTCGCGATGCTCGAGGGTTCGTTTCGAGTAACGAACCCCATTGAAGTCAATGGGCGACTCGAGCACTTTTGTATATCGCCGATGCTCGCTAAGGTTTTCATTTGTGAAAATCGGGGCAATTCAAGAAAGTGATGGGAACGACACAGAAACAGATAGGGCAGGCGAGGGGCTACATGTTGGGCTGCATCTCAAGTTCCCAGGTCCCACTATTAAGCCACAATAGCAGCAAGAGTGCCCCCCCCCCAAACAACTTTTACATCTGAAAAGCCCTCATTAGCAATGCATACCTTAGCTAAGCACCACACTACCTCCAACAAAGCACAATCACTGCCTGCATGACACTCCGCTGCCACTTCTCCTGGGTTACATGCTGCCAAATCCCCCCCCCCCACGACCCAGTGTCCACAGCACACACCAAACTGTCCCTGCCCAGCCTTCAGCTGCCCTCATGCCACGCCACCCTCATGTCTATTTATAAGTGCGTCTGCCACAGGAAAAGCAGGCACACACTGCAGAGGGTTGGCACGGCTAGGCAGCGACCCTCTTTAAAAGGGGCGGGGCGATAGCCCACAATGCTGTACAGAAGCAATGAGAAATCCAATCCTGTGCCACCTCCATCTGGAGCTGCACACGTGGGCATAGCAATGGGGAACCTATGTGCCACACACTATTCATTCTGTCAAGGTGTCTGCATGCCCCAGTCAGACCGCGTTTTTTTATATATAGTCACAGGCAGGTACAACTCCGCAATGGGAATTCCATGTGCACCCACAGCATGGGTGGCTCCCTGGAACCCACCGGCGGTACATAAATATATCCCATTGCAGTGCCCAACACAGCTGATGTAATGTCGTGCTTAATGCAGGTGGGCTTCGGCCCACACTGCATGCCCCAGTCCGACTGGGGTTCTTTAGAAGTGGAAACAGATGCATTTACAAATCCCTGTGGACCCACAGCATGGGTGGGTGCCAGGAAGCCACCGGCGGTACATAACAATATCCCATTGCATTGCCCATCACAGCTGAGGTAGTAATGTCATGTTTAATGCAGGTGGGCTTCGGCCCACACTGCATGCCCCAGTCAGACTGGGGTTCTTTAGAAGTGGACACATGTAGTTACAACTCCCTGTGGACCCACAGCATGGGTGGCTCCCTGGAACCCACCGGCGGTACATATATTTATCCCATTGCATTGCCCATCACAGCTGATGTAACGTCAGCTGTAATGCAGGTGGGCCAAAAATTTATTGGATTACACTGTAGGCGAGGGCCCACAAAAATTGGTGTACCAACAGTACTAATGTACCTGAGAAAAATTGCCCATGCCCAACCAAGATGGCAGGTGAAACCCATTAATGGCTTTGGTTAATGTGGCTTTATTGGTAACTAGGCCTGGAGGCAGCCCAGTTAAAATAAAAATTTGTTGAGGTGAAAGTTTCAACGCTTTAATGAGCATTGAAACGTATAAAAATTGTTTAGAAAAATTATATGAGTGAGCCTTGTGGCCCTAAGAAAAATTGCACGTTCGGCGTGATTACGTGAGGTTTCAGGAGGAGGAGCAGGAGGAAGAGGATGAATATTATACACAGATTGATGAAGCAAAAAGGTTCCCGTTTTGGATGGTGATAGAGAACGATGCTTCCATCCGCGGGTGCAGACTACGTATTGCTTACGTATCGCTGCTGTCCGCTGGTGGAGAAGAGAAGTCTGGGGAAATCCAGGCTTTGTTCATCTTGATGAGTGTAAGCCTGTCGGCACTGTCGCTTGACAGGTGGGTACGCTTATCCGTGATGATTCCCCCAGCCATACTAAACACACTCTCTGACAAGACGCTAGCCGCAGGACAAGCAAGCACCTCCAGGGCATACAGCGTGAGTTCAGGCCACGTGTCCAGCTTCGACACCCAGTAGTTGTAGGGGGCAGACGCGTCACCGAGGACGGTGCTGCAATCGGCTACGTACTCCCTCACCATCCTTTTACAGTGCTCCCGCCAACTCAGCCTTGACTGGGGACCGGTGACACAGTCTTGCTGGTGAGCCATAAAGCTGTCAAAGGCCTTAGAGAGTGTTCCCCTGCCTGCGCTGTACATGCTGCCTGATCTCTGCGCCTCCCCTGCTACCTGGGCCGCGGAAATGCGCCTTCTGCCACTAGCGCTGTCGGATGGGAAGTTTACCATCAGTTTGTCCACCAGCGCCCTGTGGTATAGCATCATTCTCGAACCCCTTTCCTCTTCGGGAATGAGAGTGCAAAGGCTCTCCTTATACCGTGGATCGAGCAGTGTGTACACCCAGTAATCCGTAGTCGCCAGAATGCGTGTAACGCGAGGGTCACGAGAAAGGCATCCTAACATGAAGTCAGCCATGTGTGCCAGGGTACCTGTACGCAACACATGACTGTCCTCACTCGGAAGATCACTTTCAGGATCCTCCTCCTCCTCCTCCTCCTCCTCTGGCCATACACGCTGAAAGGATGACAGGCAAGCTGCATCTGTACCCTCAGCAGTGGGCCAAGCTGTCTCTTCCCCCTCCTCCTCATGCTCCTCCCCCTCCTCCTCCTCCTCCTCCTCTGGCCATACATGCTGAAAGGATGACAGGCAAGCAGCATCTGTCCCCTCAGCAGTGGGCCAAGCTGTCTCTTCCCCCTCCTCCTCATGCTCCTCCCCCTCCTCCTCAACGCGCTGAGATATAGACATGAGGTTGCTCTGACTATCCAGCGACATGCTGTCTTCCCCGTTTCCGAGCGCAAAGCGTCTGCCTTTATGCTTTGCAGGGAACTTCTCAAGAGGCATAGCAGAGGAATGGTGACGCTAATGATTGCAGCATCCCCGCTCACCATCTGGGTAGATTCCTCAAATTTTCCAAGGACCTGGCAGATGGCTGCCAACCAGGCCCACTCTTCTGTAAATAATTGAGGAGGCTGACTCCCACTGCGGTGCGCAAGTTGGAGTTGGTATTCCACTATAGCTCTACGCTGCTCATAGAGTCTGGCCAACATGTGGAGCGTAGAGTTCCACTGTGTGGGCACGTCGCACAGCAGTTGGTGCACTGGCAGATTAAACCAATGTTGCAGGGTCACAGGGTGGCAGCGTGCGTGTGGGATTTGCGGAAATGTGCGCAGAGCTGGCGCACCTTTCCGAGCAGGTATGACAAGTGGGGGTAGCTTTTCAGAAAGCGCTGAACCACCAAATTAAAGACATGGGCCAGGCATGGCACGTGCGTGAGGCTGCCGAGCTGCAGAGCAGCCACCAGGTTACGGCCGTTGTCACACACGACCATGCCCGGTTGGAGGCTCAGCGGCGCAAGCCAGCGGTCGGTCTGCTCTGTCAGACCCTGCAGCAGTTCGCGGGCCGTGTGGCTCTTCTCTCCTAAGCTGAGTAGTTTCAGCACGGCCTGCTGACGCTTGCCCACCGCTGTGCTGCCGCGCCGCGTGACACCGACTGCTGGCGACGTGCTGCTGCTGCTGACACATCTTGATTGCGAGACAGAGGTTGCGTTGGAGGAGGAGGTGGGTGGTTTAGTGGAGGAAGCATACACCCCCGCAGATACCACCACCGAGCTGGGGCACGCAATTCGGGGGGTGGGTAGGACGTGAGCGGTCCCAGGCTCTGACTCTGTCCCAGCCTCCACTAAATTCACCCAATGTGCCGTCAGGGAGATATAGTGGCCCTGCCCGCCTGTGCTTGTCCACGTGTCTGTTGTTAAGTGGACCTTGGCAGTAACCGCGTTGGTGAGGGCGCGTACAATGTTGCGGGAGACGTGGTCGTGCAGGGCTGGGACGGCACATCCTGAAAAGTAGTGGCGACAGGGTCATTTTGTGCGCGCAATACCTTTTTAATTTTTCCGTCGACGTAGTTGAGCAAGGGCTCGTTTTTTGCGGGATGTCCTGTAGTTTCCGATAGTATAAATTTGGAATACATACGACTTTTTGATCGCTTTTTATTGCGTTTTTTCTGGGAGACAGGGTAACTAAAAAAGTGTATTTCTGGCGTTATTTTTTTTTTTCAGACGACATTCACCGTGCGGGAAAAATAATGCACTACTTTGATAGATCTGACTTTTACGGACGCGGCGATATCAAATACATATTTTTATTTTATGATTTTGATTTTTTAATAATGGATATGGCAAAAGGGGGTTGATTTAAACTTTTATAACTTTTTTTTTTAACAATTAAAAAAACTTTATTATTTTTTTTCCCCTGGGGTACTTTAACATGCGATGCTTTGATCGCTCCTGCAGTATGACGTTATGCTATAGCATTACGTCATACTGCTTTTTTACAGGCAGTCTTTCAAGCCACCCTGTGTGGATGGCTTGATAGGCAGTCTGCTAAGGCAGCCCTGGGGCCATTCATTAGGCCCCGGCTGCCATGACACCTGCACGGATCCCCCGATCTCACCGCGGGGGGGCCGTGCGGGACCCCCGAACAGCGTTCGGGGGATTTAAATGCCGCTGTCAGAATTGACAGCGGCATTTAAAGGGTTAATAGCCACGATCGGCCGAACGGCCAAGCGCAGCTATTGCCCACGGGTGTCAGCTGTAATAAACAGCTGATGCCCGCGCTGTATGGAGGGAGATAGCGCCGCTACCTCCCTCCATACACGTCCTGCAACAGCAGGACGTAGTTTTACGATAGGGCTGTCACTAAGGGGTTAATGTACAGACATAACCCTTTCTGGTTCTTTCGGTTTCTTCTGAAGAGATTGTAACCCTGTAAAATTCACAGTCCAATCGCACTTTTCATCAAGCCATGTTTCCGTTATTCCGACTATATCATAGTTTTCATCGGCCATTCTCGCTTCAAGCTCACCCACTTTACCGATCAGACTTCTTGCATTCGTGGTCATACAATTTATACAGTTTTCTTTGTTCTTTAAATTCGTTTTGTTGCTATTCGTACTATTGACTGATCTGATAGTTCTAACTGTACTATCCCCACCCCCTGCTCGATCCCCATTCCCATTGCTTAGACCCAGGTCGCTAGCTACAGTGACTACCCCACTATTTCTCTTTTTGCCCTCCCCCCAGTCCCTAGTTTAAACACTCCTCCAGCCTTCTAGCCATCTTCTCCCCCAGCACAGCTTCACCCTCCCCATTAAGATGCAGCCCGTCCCTACGGTAGAGCCTGTAGCCGACAGCAAGGTCAGCCCAGGTCTCCAGGAACCCAAATCCCTCCTTCTTACACCAACTCTGGAGCCACTTGTTTACCTCCTGCTGCCTTTCTAGTGTGGCTTTAGGTGCAGGTAGTATTTCTGAGAAGCAGCAAGAAGTGTGTGTCTCTGTATAGGCTTTGTGTACTTGTGGATTATGTGTATATGGTTCATTGCACTGCATAAAAAGAAAAGAATAAAAGTTTCAGAGGACACCAGCAAGTGCCTAGAATTCACTGACTTGATCATAGTGAAAACTATAGTTCTGTGATTACTAAAAAAGCTTACATTGTTGGTCATTTGGGTTGTCCAGGTTACATTTTATATAATCACATTAACCCCTTAGTGACCGGGCTTTTTTGCTTTTTTCTATTTTTGTTTTTTCCTACTCCCTTTTAAAAAATCGTAGCTCCTTTATTTATCCATCGCCGTCGCTGTATGAGGGCGTTTGTTTTTTGCAGGACGAGTTGTATTTTTCAATGGCACTATTTATTGTACCATATAATTTACTGAAAACTTTTTAAAAATTCTTAGCAGAGAGAAATGGAAAAAAAACGACATTCCACCATCTTTCGGTGCGTCCTGTTTCTACGGCGCACAAACTGCAACAAAAACGACCTGATATTTGTATTCTATGGGTCAGTATGATTACTACAATACCAAACTTATATAGTTTTTTTTTTTTTTTTCTGTAGTACTTTTATTTTTTTTTTAAAGCTATTTAATTTTTTTCAATTATTTTCTGCGGTCATTTTGCGCGCGCAATAACTTTTTTATTTTTCTGTCGACGTAGTTTTGCAAGGGCTCAATTTTTGCAGGATGTCCTGTAGTTTCCGATAGTATCAATTTGGAATACATACAACTTTTTGATCGCTTTTTATTGCATTTTTTCTGGAAGACAGGGTAACTAAAAAAGTGTATTTCTGGCGTTCTTTATTTTTTTTTTTCGGATGACGTTCACCGAGCAGGAAAAATAATGTGCTACTTTGATAGATCGGACTTTTACGGACGCGGCGATATCAAATACATATTTTTATTTTATGATTTTGATTTTTTAATAATTGATATGGCAAAAGGGGGGTGATTTAAACTTTTATAACTTTTTTTTTTTTACAATTTAAAAAACTTTATTGATCTTTTTTCTTACTTTACTTTGAAGTCCCCCTGGGGGACTTTAACATGCGATGCTTTGATCGCTCCTGCAGTATGACATAATGCTATAACATTACGTCATACTGCTTTTTTACAGGCAGTCTATCAAGCCACCCTGTGTGGATGGCTTGATAGGCAGTCTGCTAAGGCAGCCCTGGGGCCATTCATTAGGCCCCCGGCTGCCATGACACCTGCACGGCTCCCCCGATCTTACAGCGGGGTGGCCGTGCGGGACCCCCAAGCAGCGTTCGTGGGATTTAAATGCCGCTGTCAGAATTGACAGCGGCATTTAAAGGGTTAATAGCTGCGATTGGCTGAACAGCCGAGCGCGGCTATTGCCCGCAGGTGTCAGCTGTAATAAACAGCAGGACGTAGTTTTACGATAGCGCCGTCACTAAGGGGTTAAGGACCAGGATGGGGGAGAGAAACCTTATGCTCCCTCCCCTCCAGACACTGGGTGTGCCCCTCATATCTATTCAGAGGTGGGTACAGTCTCGTGTACCTTGGGCCTATCGACCCATTACCACTTCTCACTAGGAATATTCTTACATTACCTTTTGCTTTTATGTTCATGTTTGATTTTGTTCCCACGTATGGTAATATTATTGCCCACTCAAAAGAATAAAGCCCTTCATTCAATACCTCAAATTTAAGCCAAACATCTGCCTACAGGAGACCCCTTTCTCTACCTCCTTTGTCCCTAAATATTCATCATCCCAGTGGATGGCCATGGAAGATGGAACAGGATTCTAGAGGTGAACAACTGGCTACGTCGATGGTGGCGTCAGCAAAGATTTGGATTCCTAGACCATGGAGTGATTTACCTATATGATAGACTGTTTGCTAGAGATGGGTTGCAGCTTACAAAAATAGGTAGGCACATTTTTGGTGGGCGCCTTGCTTTACTCATTAGGAGAGCTTTAAACTAGAACAATATGGGAAGGGAAGAGAAAAGCTGGGTAAAAATATGCAGCTAATTAAAACATTTGAGACCCTTGCTATTAGAAGTGGAAAGAAAGAACAAAGACAAAAAATTCAGAAGTAGAGGAGCAAGAGACACGGATCACAAACTAAAATGTTTTTACACATATGCACAGAGCATGGGGAAAAATGAAACAAGAAGAATTGGAGCTCCTAACACAAAAAGAGAAATATGATGTCATAGGCATCACAAAAACTTGGTAGAATAATACTCGTGGTTGGAACACAAGGCTTGAACGATATAACTTATTTATAAGAAACAGGACAAAAAGAAGGGGAGGAGGTATTGCGTTGTATGTTAGGAAAACATTCATCTCCACAGAGATTCAAGCTTCAGAGCATGGGAGTTCTGTAAAAACTGTTTAGGTAAGAATACAAGGAGAGAACAACAGAAAGGACATCATGTAGGCATTTACTATAGGCAACCTGGACAAGCAGAAGATATTGATGAACTCTTTCCACATCAGATGGCCAAGCCCTCCAAAAAGCATGACATAGTGATTATGAGAGATTTTAACTATGGATGAAACAAAGTCTTATCCGCTCTTGCTGACAACTTAAACTTCCAAAAGGTCAAAGAGAAAACAAGGGGATCTGCTATCTTGGACCTAATTCTTACCAACAGGGAGGAAATGGTTGAGGGAGTAAGGGTGGCTGGGACCTTAGGAGGCAGTGATCATGCTATCCTTGAATTTCGGATAAAAAGTGGGGGAAGACATGAGAAAATTCAGACTTCAAGGTTGGATTTTAGAAAGGCAGATTTCAATGAACTCAGAAAGAGGGTAGGAAGAATCCAATGGCTGGATGTTCTTAAAGACAGTAATGCCCAAGAAAGTTGGGAAATATTGCAAAATGAGATTCTCAAAGCACAATCGTTAACAATCCCTAAAAGAAGGAAGAATGGGAAGCATTTAAAGAGACCAGGATGGATGAACGCAGAACTTGCACACATGTTAAAAGGAAGAAAAATATGTTTATCAAATGGTAAGACGGGGAAATATCTAAAGATGAATATAATGCGGTCTGCAGAAACTGTAGGGCAAGTGTCAGAAAAGCTAAAGCTAATAATAAATTGAGGCTTGTAACAGAGGCCAAAAGCAATAAAAAAAGATTTTGGGGGTATGTCAAAAGCAAAAGAAAAGTCAAAGATGCTATAGGATGCTTACAAGATGAAAATTGTGAATTGGTTAAGAATGATGTTGAGAAGGCCGCACTTTTAAATTCTTATTTTGTATCTGTTTTCTCTCAGAAAGTAGATGGAACATCAATAGATCTTCCCTGTGCTATTGGGGTAATAAAAGAATGCAGACTATCTGTAAGCAGAGAGATAATGAGGGAACACTTAGCTAACTTGAGTTCAAGTCTCAAGGTGAATTACATATGAATTACATCCTAGGATACTAAAGGAAGCAGCAGAGGTAATTGCTGAACCACTCGCCATAATTTCTGAAAATTCCTGGAGAACAGGAGAAGTCCCAAAAGATTGGAAAAGGGCAAATGTTGTCCCTATCTTCAAACAAGGGAAGAAGATAGATCCAGGAAACTACGGGCCTGTGAGCCTGACTTCTATACCAGGAAAGATCTTAGAAAAAATTATTAAACAGCATGTATGCAAGTACTTGGATGAAAATGGAGTAATTAACCAGAGCCAGCATGGGTTTGTAATAAACAAGTCATGCCAGACAAATCTAATTTCCTTCTATGATAGTATCACTGACTAGGTTGATCAGGAAAATGTGGTGGATATAGTTTTTCTTGACCTTAGTAAAGCATTTGACAAAGTATCTCATATTATACTTATTAAAAAAAAATGACAAAATATGGCAACTGTTAGGTGGATTCAGAACTGGCTGAGTGGTTGTACTCAAAGAGTGGTCATAAATTTCTGCACATCCAAGTGAAAGAATGTATCAAGTGTGGTACCACGAGGCTCTGTCCTAGGCTCAGTGTTGTTCAACATTTTTATAAATAATCTGGAGAAGGGAATTGATGGGAAACTGATTAAATTTGCTGATGACACAAAGCTTGGAGGGATAGCTAACACTAGGAAAGAGAGATTATTCAAAAACATCTAGAAGAGCTTGCACAGTGGGCAGCGACTAACAGAATGGTATTCAACAAGGAGAAATGCAAAGTCCTACATCTGGGCAAGAAAAATGAAAAAAGCACATACAGAATGGGAGGAATTGAGCTAAGCAGCACATGTGAAAAAGACTTGGGTATACTAATAGATCAGACTGAACATGAGTCAACAATGTGATGCAGCAGCCAAAAAGGCAAACACAATTCTGGGATGTATTAAGAGAAGCATAGAGTCTAAATCACGTGAGGTAATTATCCCCCTCTACTCTCCCTTAAGTCAGACCTCATCTGGAATACTGTGTCCAGTTCTGGGCACCCATTTTAAAAAAGACATAGACAAACTGGAGCAAGTTCAGAGAAGAGTTACCAAGATATTAAACGATCTGCAAATCATGTCCCATGAAGAACGGTTAAAGGATCTGGGAATGTTTAGCTTGCAAAAAAGAAGGCTGAGAGGAGACTTAAAGGGGTTGTCCCGTGGCCAAAACGAAAAAATGTTCACACCCCAGTCCCCCATGTTAGGCAAGCATCACAAACTACCCATGTAAATCGTTTTTTAGAGCGTTTCTACTCACCATGAAGCTGTTTCATGAAGTTATAAAAATCTTCTTCCAAGATGGCCACCGTCATTTCCCAAGGTGCACCGCTGGTCTTCTCCCATGGTGCACTGCGGGTCTTCTCCCATGGTGCACCGTGGATGTTCTTCTCCAGTCTGAGCTCCACTGCCGATTACAGCCACCTCATTGGCTGATCGGCACCACGTGACGGGGGCGTAGCTACGCGATGATGCTGAGAAGGGGGAGGAGCCAGGACGCAGCTCGTGAGCCCGGACCCTCCAGAAAAGGATTCTTCTCTGCGCAAGCGCGACTGTTGCGGCAACCAGAGGAGAAGTTTGGTAGTTGCCATGGAGACAAGGACGCCCGCACCGGAGGGGGTAAGTGTATAACTTCTGTATGGCCAATATTTAATGCACAATGTATATTACAAAGTGCATTAATATAGCCATACAGAAGTGCATAACTGCACTTGCTTCTGTGGGACAACCCCTTTAATAGCGGTCTACAAATAACTGAAAGGTTGTCACACTGCAGAGGGATCAGCCCTGTTCTCATTTGCACAAGGAAAGACTAGAAGCAATGGGATGAAACTGAAAGGGAGGAGACACAAATTAGATATTAGAAAAACTTTGACAGTGAGGGTGATCAATGAGTGGAACAGGTCACCACGGGAAGTGGCGAGTTCTCCTTCAATGGAAATGTTTAAACAAAGGCTGGACAAATATCTGTCTGGGGCGATTTAGTAAATCCTGCACTGAGCAGGGGGTTGGACCCAATGACCCTGGAGGTCCCTTCCAACTCTACCATTCTATGATTCTATGATTAAATACCTTCATTCCCAATATTTGAGGATCTATTCTTCAGTGGCCTCTAAAAAACAAGTAGTCTCTATTATTTTACATAATTCCCTCCCCTTGTTGATAAACAGAATTGAGATATAGCAATAAGGTAAATTAATTCTTTTATGCACCCTACATGACCAAAAAGTTGTGATTGTCAATTCCAATGCATCTGTCAACAACCCTTGCAATCTTTTATTTTTTGTTTCCAACAAGCGCAAAGTGCTCGATTTACTGAATGGGAGATTTCAATTTGGTTCTTTCCTCTGCTCGTGACTGCTCCTCTCCTTGTTCAGACAAATTAAGTATAACACAAAGGACGGTGTTGAGCTCCATATTGGGGGACTTGGCTCTGAGAGATGCATAGAGAGAAGCCCACAGTCTAAGTAGGGGTTATACCTTCTACTCAGCCCCACATAAGTCTTACTCACACATTGATTGGACACTTGTTTCTACCCACCTTTTACTGTCCCATGTGCGTGGTCAGAGCATGACATGGTATTATCTTAATTCCTGAATCATTCCACTCCATCCTACCCTAGGAGATGGAGGCCCAATGAATCCCTTTTAAAAGATAAACCCTATCAAAAATATCATAACAGTTCACGACATACTTTACAACAAACGACAAATGCTGATGCACACCCTTTCTGGGTGTGGATAGCCCATAAGACATTCATGAAGGGTCAGATTTCCTGGATTGCCTCCTACAAAAAGAGGGAAAAATCACAGGTCCAACTTGCTTTGGAGAAACACCTCGCCCTGCTAGAAATGGCTAATCAACAACGACCCAATATTTCATTAACTAAATATATCAGAGACTCAAAACTTAAACTCATCCTTTCATACTCCTTTTTGGCAGAAAGAGCCCCCCAATGCACAATATCTACTAGCTAACAAACCTGATAGACTCTTAGTTGCAAGACTTAGAGCAAGAGAAAGAATCAATAAAGTATACTCAATCAGATCCGGTAATGGTATCTGGAAATTCCAGATAAAAAAGCAAAAATATATTAGGATTTTTATAGCACTCTATATAAACATAAGCTGCAGAAATTTCCTTGCACTTCAGTAGAATTTCTGAAAAATATCCCCCCTCCCAAAACTCTCCAGGCAACAAACTTTACAACTTAATCAACTCATCGCCATTGAGGAAGTTGAGGAAACTATTGGCAGATGAGAGGCATGCCATTACAGAGCCAGTAACACTGTAGCATGACATGCCCTCTGAAGACCAGGGAGATGACTGCTCCAGTAAGAAGGGGACAGGGGCAGGCTAGACAGGTCCTAGCCTATTATAGGGGGGATAGATAGGGCAATCTAGCACAAAGACCTGCCACAAGTTATGTAAAGAGAAGATATAAATTCCTGAGGAGGAGGCAGAAGCACTGAATGCCAAAGAGAGCAAAAATAACCCTAAACTATGTTTCAACTATATTAACAGCAAACAGAATTGCACTGAGAGCACTGTCCATTTAATGAATAATGCAGGAAAAAAATCATAGAAGGCAATGGGGGGGGAGGGGGGAGGCAAACCTATTAATGCTTTCTTTTCAAGTGTATTCACGAACGAAAAGGAAATTTCACATGAGATGCAGGGGAATAAAATGAACCCCCTGCTACATATTGCATACCTAACACAGGAGAAAGTACAGAGTCGGTTACGCATTGCCAATGTGGTTCCAATTTACAAAAAGGGGTCCAAAAGAGAGCCTGGTAACTACAGGCCAGTAAGTCTCACTTCAATAACTAGGGGGTTTCTGAGAGACACCATCCTAGAATACCTCAAGGAGAACAGAATAACTCCTCACCAACATGGGTTCATGAGGGGTCGATCATGTTAGACCAATCTGATCAGCTTCTACGAAGTAATAAGTTCTAAGCTGGACCTGGGAGGGTCTATTCATCTCGTATATCTGAATTTCTCTAAAGCATTTGATACAGTGCCGCATAATAGGTTGATATAGAAAATGAGACAGCTCGGACTAGGCGAAAACGTGTGTAAGTGGGTAAGGAACTGGCTCAGAGATAGAAAGCAGAGGGTGGTAATAAATGGTTCATAATCTGATTGGGCCACTGTCGCTAGCGGGGTGCCACAGGGGTCAGTACAAGGCCCCATTCTGTTCAATATATTTATCAATGACCTGATACAGGGACTACACAGTAAAATATCAATATTTGCACATGATACGAAATTATATGACAATTAATACAACGGAGGACAATGTGCGGCTACAAACGGACCTAGATAACCTGGGGGTTTGGGCAGAAAAATGGCAAATTAAGTTCAATGTGGATAAATGTAAGGTTATGCACATGGGCAGGAGAAACTGATGTCACCAATATACACTAAATGGGGTACTGCTAGTATGAAGTGGTATGGAAAAAGACCCGGGGGTACTAGTGGATTGTAGATTTAATTGGAGCAACCAATGCCAGTCAGCTGCTGCAAAAGCTAATAGTCTTGGGGTGCATTAAAAGAAGTATAGGGGCAAAGGACTCTATGTCAGGCCCCACTTGGAGTACTGTGTACAGTTCTGGACACCGCTGCTCAGGAAGGATGTTGCAGTGCTTGAAGGGGTTCAAAGAAGGACAACTAAATTAATTAATGGAATGAGAGGACTGGAATACCCAGAGACTTTTCACCCTGGAAAAAAGACAGCTAAGGGGCGATCAAATAACTATGTATAAATATATTAGTAGAAAATACAAGGATCTTTCCAATGATCTGTTTATACCAAGGACTGCAACTGTAACGAGGGCATCCTCTATATCTAGAGGAATGAAGGTTTCATCACCATCACAGAAGGGGGTTCTTTACAGTAAGAGCAGTGAGACTGTGAAACTCTCTGCATGAGGACGTGGTGATGGCAAAATCCATAGAGGAGTTTAAGAGGGACTAGATATCTTTCTGGCACGCTATGATATTACAGGGTATAGACATTAAATAACCAGCGGGGTTGTTAACATGGGTCTTGGAGTCAGGTAGGAATTTTCAAACGTTGTTTCAGGGATTATTCTTATTGCCATTAGGGAATCAGGAAGGAATTTTTTCACCCAAAAGGGCCAATTGGCTTCTGCCTTATTGTTTTTTTTTTTTTTGCCTTCCTCTGGATTAACAAGGGGGATGGAAACAGGCTGAACTAGATGGACACTGTCTCCCTTCAGCCTAACATACTATGTTTTAAAAATGCACCCCTTGCGAGAGAAATTTTGACCTGTAATAATCTCAGTAAAACTACTTGAGACGAAAAAAAAGCTTACATTAATGCAGTTGTCTTACCCCAAGAACTCCTCTTCATGTACCATAGTACAGTCTCACATATGTGCCAGAATTAAGCTGTTCTGTAAGAATGGCTCCTATTTTAATATACACATATCAACACATTACATATTTTCACTGGCAGAGGCAGAAGCCCATAGTAACCTTTTAGGCTCTGTTCACATGTCGTTTTCTTCTTACATTCAATGCATAAGTTAGGAGATTTTCGGAATGTAAAGCTCCAACGTATGCAAATTGAATGCTATATTGGTGTATATTTTATTCATAGGCTCCCATATACTGATGTAGTTTTTAGTAAACAATCGTTCAGCGCACCATAGATGTTTGCTTGACACCCAGAGCGATAATTTAGTGCGCTACACTGTACATTGTAGTCTGTCAACTGCTGGGCACACTATGATAACAATGTAACAAAATGGCACTGAATATATCTTTCGGGGGCTGGCAGGGGGCGCGGAGCGGCAGGGGAGAGCGGGGAGGAACGGAGGGGAGATCTCTCTCTCCCTCTCTCCCCTCCGATCCCCCCTGCTCCCTGCCGCAACTCACCTGTCATCGGCGCCGGCCCCCGAATCTTTAGAGACGAGCGGGGAGATACTCGGCTAAGGCGCTACTCGCTCGAGTAATGTGCCTTAGCGAGTATACTCGCTCATCTCTATTGACTACGCTCTTTAATACAGTTTAAAAGAAAGGAATGGGGAGTCATACCTCCCAAATGTAGGACAACAAAACAGTCTTGGTATAAGTTGGGTCAATCGGAGATAATGGAAAAGTTCAGCGTATGCAGTAGGATTAATCCATAGCAAAAATATGTGTAAACATGACATTATGTACTTCAGTAGTGGCCCAGTACATGCTTTCCTGGCCCTCTCCATAATGTCATACATGTATGTCTTATGTAGTTGCTCTGTGTCTTGTCATTCTGTTATGTGTATTGTACAGCTGCAGCAAGAGAGAGGTTAAAGGGGTTGTCCCGCGGCAGCAAGTGGGTCTATACACTTCTGTATGGCCATAATAATGCACTTTGTAATGTACATTGTGCATTAATTATGAGCCATACAGAAGTTATAAAAAGTTTTTCACTTACCTGCTCCGTTGCTGGCGTCCTCGTCTCCATGGTTGCCGTCTAATTTTCGCCGTCTAAAATGGTCAAATGGCCAAATTAGACGCGCTTGCGCAGTCCGGGTCTTCTTGTCTTCTCAATGGGGCTCCGTGTAGCTCCGTGTAGCTCCGCCCCGTCACGTGCCGATTCCAGCCAATCAGGAGGCTGGAATCGGCAATGGACCGCACAGAAGAGCTGCGGTCCACGGAGGTAGAGGATCCCGGCGGCCATCTTCAACCGGTAAGTATAGAAGTCACCGGAGCGCGGGGATTCAGGTAAGCGCTGTGCATTTTTTTTTTTCAGTCCCTGCATCGGGGTTGTCTCGCGCCGAACGGGGGGGGGGGTTGAAAAAAAAAAAAAAACGTTTCGGCGCGGGACAACCCCTTTAATGTCTGCAAAGTGTGAGCTGACTGTCTGTAAATGTATCAATTTTATCCTGTCACGTGGTATGAGTGAGGCTATAAATATGAGTGCTTTAGAGCGAGTGCTTTAGAGCGGGAAGAGGTCCATGTCTTCTAGGTTCCTGAGGCATATTAGCTAGAGATGAGCAAGCATACTCGTTAAGGCAAATTACTCGAGCGAGTAATTTGAGTACATGCCCGCTTGTCCGAAAAGATTCGGGGGGGGGGGGCGGCGGGGGAGAGTAGGTAGGGAACAGGGGGGGAAGTTACCTGAGACCTGAGATACTATATCACTATCTGTGGCTCATTTATTTCCCGCCGTGACAAGCCAGCATTTTGCCCTCGCAGCTCCTCAGCGCATGCCATGTGTCCGGGGTCACCCTACGGGATGCTGCACTTCCAGCTTTAGGGTGGTCTCAGATGGCTGTAGGTGCAACTACACTTAGCGATGCGGAGATAGACATGTAGATATGCGGATTTTGGTGCAGCATATCACAAAAAGTATTCCACTTGTGAGAAAGCACCCTTAAAGATCTCAAATTAGGGTTTATGTCCACGACCTTGTTTACATCGCATAACACACATGCTTTGCACACACGCATAATACTCTATGAATGAAGGCAATGAAAGTCAATGAACTTTCATTGTTCCGTGCACACCAACATGTGGACACTGCAAATCGATAAGTGAGAGAAATAAATTGCAGCTTTCTCTATTTTTCTGTGTTTGGGCTGCATATGATACGCTGTCCATTTGCAATATTTTGCGTATGGGCAGCATTTCTATACTCATCCCTGCTATGAACAGAGCGGGGTATTATAAAATAAAAATCACACTGCGCATATCCGAGGCGTGTGATTTCCTGGCATCTGCAGCCCATATTTGGTCTCTATTGGCTCTCTGCCGGCAGAGCATATGGGATGTAATGTGTAAAATGCTGCTGGGGACCGTTTTATACATACGGCCATAGCATGAGCCCTTAAAGGGGTTGTCCCGCGAAAGCAAGTGGGGTTATACACTTCTGTATGGCCATATTAATGCACTTTGTAATGTACATTGTGCATTAATTATGAGCCATACAGAAGTTATTCACTTACCTGCTCCGTTGCTGGCGTCCTCGTCTCCATGGTGCCGTCTAATTTTCAGCGTCTAATCGCCCGATTAGACGCGCTTGCGCAGTCCGGTCTTCTTTCTTCTGAATGGGGCCGCTCGTGCCGGAGAGCGGCTCCTCGTAGCTCCGCCCTGTCACGTGTGCCGATTCCAGCCAATCAGGAGGCTGGAATCGGCAATGGACCGCACAGAAGACCTGCGGTCCACCGAGGGTGAAGATCCCGGCGGCCATCTTCACAAGGTAAGTAAGAAGTCACCGGAGCGCGGGGATTCAGGTAAGCACTATCCGTTTTTTTTTTTTTAACCCCTGCATCGGGTTTGTCTCGCGCCGAACGGGGGGGCTATTGAAAAAAAACAAAAACGTTTCGGCTAACAAACTAAACAAATTAAAATCCAGAATAATGAAAGTGTTGACACAAAAATGTACAGCAGCAATATAAATATTTGACTCAGCAATGAATGAACTAACCATAAATTTTGAAAGCATAGTGAGCTTTAAGATCACGTGGAGCCATTTCACTGAGCACAGAAAACATGTCCAAAAAATCATCCAAAGTCATGTTGCCATCCCCATCCTCTGAGAAGACTTCAGCTATCCTTTGGCGGAAGGGATTGTCCTGTAATATATTTAATTGGTTATGTTAGAAAAGTCAATAATATTAAGCCATACATTATTTATATTTTATACCAAATACCACATCATGCAGAGAGCTTAGTCATACATTGGCTTCCATTCAGAGGGCTGGAATAACACATGCAGTTTTAATGGCATTTTTTTTGAACAGGAGCAGATCCAAAGAGAAGAAAAATGATAAAAGAAGACTGATCCTTCTCCTCTCTTCAGTATCCATTCCAGTGTTTGGCTCAAACTGCCACAACAAACTGCATGTTTGAATCCAGATGTGCGATCTGTATTTTTTCATCTGACAGCGGGTAAACCTACTGAGTCTCACTTATCAGTGAGACTCAGTAGGTTTGCACAACAATGCTGTGAGTGAATGAAGCGTTGGTCACACATGCACATTGCAGCTCAGTGATATAACTAAAGCGGTCGCAGGGGTCACAGTTGCAACAGGGCCCTTAAAGGGGTTGTCCCGCGCCGAAACGGGTTTTTTTTTTTTCAACAGCCCCCCCGTTCGGCGCGAGACAAACCCGATGCAGGGACCTAAAAAAAAAATCCACACAGCGCTTACCTGAATCCCCGCGCTCCGGTGACTTCTTACTTACCTGGTGAAGATGGCCGCCGGGATCTTCTCCCTTGGTGGACCGCAGGGCTTCTGTGCGGTCCATTGCCGATTCCAGCCTCCTGATTGGCTGGAATCGGCACGTGATGGGGCGGAGCTACACGGAGCCGCTCTCCTGCACGAGCGGCCCCATTCAGAAAAGAAGAAGACCCGGACTGCGCAAGCGCGTCTAATCTGGAGATTAGACGCTGAAAATTAGACGGCACCATGGAGACGAGGACGCCAGCAACGGAACAGGTAAGTGAATAACTTCTGATAACTTCTGTATGGCTCATAATTAATGCACAATGTACATTACAAAGTGCATTAATATGGCCATACAGAAGTGTATAGACCCACTTGCTTTCGCGGGACAACCCCTTTAAGACACAGTGGTCCAGAGGCTCCCTTCACCACAGTAACTGTTACTACAGCAGCCCTCACGATGCCATCACAGACACAAACTTCCACCCAGCAAAAGTCACTTCTCTAAAGTCTATTATGCTGCTTCCCTGCTTGTTGGACCATGTGATTTTGTGCACAGCATAGCTTGGCTTCTCCACTCAGTCTCCAGTGCTTAAAGCTGATACTGAGCAGGAGACAGAGGGAGTCAGGCTATGTGGAAGTGGCAGGGGAAGAGGCTTAGAGACAATTACTGTGGCAAGTAGTGCTTCTGAGATTCTTGGCTTAGGGGTCTGAAGGGAAGGAAGTTAGGTGAAAAGGCTGGGCCCCAGGTAGGATTGCCACCCAACCAGTAATTCACTGGCCTGGCCGGTATTTTGCCCGCCGGTTCCGGTATTTTTTACTTACCGGTATTTTTTGAAAACCAGTCCTGACCACCCATCGGACACCAAGGCTGGTATTCTCAGCGATTCCGAACTGGGGTGCCGCAACTCCCCGCTGGTAATCATACTGGGGGGTCTAATACTCACCTACCACCAGCGTTCCGCTGTGCTTGCGGGTCCTCGACGCTTTTGCAGGCTGCTGCGATGTCCTCTGTGCCAGCAGTGCATTTCTTTCTGGAAGCGGGGCTTGAACTCCCTACCTCTAGCAAAGATTATGCACTGATTGGCTAGCCAGCGCCGGCGTCAGCCAATTAGAAGCCGGCGCTGGGTAAACTAATTACAGCCATTCAATGATGTCATTGAATGGCTGTCATTGGCTAACGCAGCGCCAGCTTTCGGGTTATTTTTGTGTACATTTTTTTTCCAGAATTTTGGGTGGGAAGTAGGGGGGGTGTCTTATGGTATATGGGTTGAGGGGAAATATTACTACTGAGGGGGTTACTGCTATTGCTGAGGGGGGTGTTACTATTATTACCAAGCGGGGTTAATAATATCACTGAGGGGGGTTAATATTATTGTGGAGTTAATATTACTGGGGACACTGTGCGGGGTCACTATTTCTACTGGGACCACTGTGGGGATCGCCATTTCAACTAGGGCCACTGTGTCAAGTGATGCGGCAGCCAGCGAGGCTGCAATCACTAGAGGCCACAGGGTGCCCGGAGGTCAAATAATATGCCGTAATAAGCCACGCGCCTTTTTACCATGGCCAGGATTTTTTGTGACAAAGGTGGCAACCTTAGCCCCAGGGGGCTCTATTACCTGGTGTGTTTTTATTTGAAGGTGAGATCTATTACTTTGAGATGGCACAATTGGGGCTTAATTCTTTTGTCAGGGCACAGAGGGACCACTGTCCACTATGAGGGGCACGTTGGGACCACTATTATATTGTGGCGGTACAGAGGGATCACTATTACTTTGAGGGCAATACAGGGTCATTTTTACTATGAAGAGCAGACAGAGTGAGCACTTTTAGTTTGTCGGGTCCCACAGGGACCACTATTACTTTGTCAGGGCACAGAGGAACCATGTTGTTTTCAGGTACACAAAGTGAGTATTATTAGCCTGTGGATGGCACAAAGGAGAATTATTACTAAGTGAGATATAAAGGGATATATTATTACAGCTGGGGGCATAAAGGAGCACACTGCTATTAAGAGGGAATCTTTCTGTGTGGGGGCACTATCACTTTGTGAGGCACAAAAGAGGGAAGAACACTGAAAGGGGCATTGTGGGTAGCAGCAGCATGGAGAGCATGTGCAGAGATGAATCATGGCTGAAAGAAGTGTTTAAAGTTGTCTAGGTCCAGATACAGAAGAAAAGAGAAAAGTAATCAAAGTACTAACGACCACTTGCGCGTCCAATTTGTATGCCTGTGTGACGTGTGAGTTACATGCAGAGCCTGACAGCACCTGTGATGATGTCAGTTATTACTGGGTCTTAGCTCCACCCCCTGATCACATGACAGTGAAGTCATCACAGGTCATTTGACCTCCTTCTGCAGTGAATGAGGAATTATGTGCAGACTATGTCCCCCACAAACCCTTGCGGCCCCAGTTGCAATGCATACAGCAGTAATCAGTCTGCCAGTTTGTACTTGGTTGTCAGACTGCTCCAATAAATGACACCTCACAAATTTACACACACTGGCTCTTAGCTCCGCCCTCTCATCACATGACTGTGACATCATCAGAGGTCCTTTGCGCATACATACTATGTAAGGCTGAATGAAGACAATGTCCATCTAGTCCAGCCTGTTTATCCTCCCATGTTGTTGATCCAGAGGAAGGCAAAAATCCCCAAGAGCACAAGCCAATTAGTCTTTTTGGGGGAAAAATTCCTTCCTGACTCCCTAATGGCAATCAGACTGTTCCCTGGATCAACCCCTAATAGTTCCTACCTGCCTGTATACCCGGATTAACAATTAACCTAAGATTTAAATCCCTTAATATCCTTCTGCTCCAGAAAGACATCAAGTCCCCATTTAAACTCCTCTATGAATTTTGCCATCACCACATCCTCAGGCAGAGAGTTCCACAGTCTAACTGCTCTTACAGTAAAGAACCCTTTTCTGTGTTAGTGACGAACCTGCCTTCCTCTAGACGTAGCGGATGCCCTCTTGTTCCCGTCGCAGTCCTAGGTATAAACAGATCATGGGAGAGATCCTTGTATTGTCCCCTCATGTATTTATACATAGTTATTTGGTCACCCCTTAGCCGTCTTTTTTCTAGAATAAATAATCCCACCTTGGATAGCCTCTCTGGGTATTCATACATAGTTGGCAGTGCATATTAACCAACAACATTAAAGCGTAGTCCTTCACAGCAATCTTCACATCTCCTGAACAGGATATCATGTAATCTAAGGGCTAATGCCACCAACACCAGTCCAGTCTTCATCTAATTTTGAACCATTGTCCAATATTGAAACAAACTGCCGCTGTTGTGCAAACATGTCAACATATAGGAGCTAATGCAGCTCACATGACACAACAACAAGCCACAATTTCACATCAGTGAGCTGCTGATGTTCATAGAACACATGCAGCTCATATGCGATAGCTACGTAGCAGTGCTGTGTGTGTGTGACGTGCATGTAGCAGAGCTGTGTGGCGCATTGCACCACCAAAAACACTGGTACTATAATTTCCTAATAATTACCCTGGAGGTTCCTCCCAACTCTACAATTCTATGATTCTAAGCAAAGCAGAAAGAAAATATGATTTTTGTTTTTTGGGCAATTGTGTCATTTAAAAACTGTTTTTTTTGTACAGCACATATATGAATGCAGGCATTCACTAAATCTTAAAAGTAATAATGTAAACTGTGTGGTAGGTCTGAAAACAGTTAATTACGGAGGCCTGGTTGGGACGGCACATGGGGCAATAAAACCGGGTATCCCTCCTCCACTAATGCATTTTTGTGGGGGGCATTTCTTGACCTCAATGGCAGGGATGAGGTGTAAAAAGTGGCACTCTGTGAGCCTTTGTAAGCTTGCTGAGGTGTCACGTATAAGGCTTTAAACAAGCTGCTCCTGGAACTGCAGGAAAGCGAGCATTCCCAGGAACTTCATGTAAATTATGTATTACAGGTAGCGACCTCAATAACGCCGGGCTCACACGACCGTATGTGGAATCCTTTTGCGGTACTGTGCACAACTGCGTACACATACAGGTGGTCATACGCAGTAGACCTTTTTTTGTTAACATTTCCCACAGCATCACTTAGCGATGACGCAGAAACCCGCAGACTGTACACAATGTAGTTGCGTATGGGCTGCGGGTATATATGCGATCATAGTGCACAATGGGCTCTATGTTGTAGATATCCGCAGTAAAATAGAACATGCTGCATTCTGACCTGCTAATGTGAGTAGAATTGTGTAATCCAATGTATTTGTTCGATTCTCAGTAATGAAACGCATGCAGAATCTGCCATTTCTATCCCATTGTGTGAGCAAGTTCCATCTAGTCGAGGCGAATGGTCACTGCTTCAGGCTCTCGGCTTCAATATCTGGGAGCAAGGTGATTTTACATTTCCCAGGCCCGCCCCGGCTCTTGCGCATGTGTCTGGCATTTTGCCAGCAGGCACATACGCAGAAGCCAGTGCAGGTCCGTGGAGGAGGATGGCATTGGGGTTCAAATGTGGAGGCCTCCAATTAGACATTTCATCTCTTCTCACCGATCAGTGAGGCGAGATTAGACTTCAACTTTTTTAAAACTTTGATAGGATCGCCATTATCCATTGGATAGCGGCGTTCACATGACCAGGGACCTCTCACCGCAGCCCTCAATCACTGCTACAGGCTCTCTGATACTTTTAGTAGCCAAGAGCAAGGAAATTTTAAATTTCCTGGGCCCTCCCCAGCTTCTGCGCTTGTGTTCGGCATTTTGCCAATAGGTGCATGCACCAAAGCTAGAGAAAGGTCCGCGGATAAAGATTTTGGTGAAGGACATCGCTAGAGGGCTTAGGTAAGTCATTTTACCTCCCCTGATGGATTTGTGATGGGAGGTGTAACTTTTTTTTACTTTGACACATTACATGACCAGAGACCGCGACCTCCTTTAAAAACTCCAGGCTCTCGGCTAAGTTTGGTAATCTGCGACTTTTGTGCATGCGTCTGCTATTTTGGTGCTGTCTCGTGCACAGGGGCTGGGGTAAGGTTCGTGGATAAATCTAGGGGCATTAGGTACGTAATTTCATCTCATGGAAAAGCAACGAGCATACACTGCTAAGCTGTACCATACACTGCCCAACCAGGGGCGATAGTGAGACAGCGATAAAGAAAGAGAGCAATAGAGAGAGAGAGCAATACAGAGACAATTAGAGAGAGTGATAGAGACAGACAATGATAGAGAAACAGAGAGAGAGCGATAGTGACAGAGCAATAGAGAGACAGTGAGAGAAAGAGCGATAGAGAGAGACAAAGAGAAAGAGTGATAGAAACAGAGAGCGATAAAGAAAGAGACCATGAGAGAAAGGTCAATAGAGAGACAAAGAGAGACAGTGATAGAGAGACAGAGAGGGAGCAAGAGAGAGACAGTGAGAGAAAGAGCGATAGCCAGAGAGACCGCGATAGAGACAGAGAGAGAGAAATAGAGAGACAGAGAGCGATAGAGAAAGTGAGAGAAAGCAATAGAGAGAGACAAAGATAGAGAAAAAAGATGATAGAGAGACAGAGTGAGAGAGCAATAGAGAGAGACAGCAATAGAGACAGCGATAGAGACAAAGAAAGTGATAGACAGAGTGAGAGAGAGCAATAAAGAGACAAAGAGAGCAATAGAGAGACTGAGAGAAAGAGTGATAGAGTGACAGAAAGTGACAGCGATGGAGACAATGACAAGGAGGCAGAGAGAGCAAAAGAAAGAAAGCGATAGAGACAAGTCGTTTTTAGAGAGAGAGAAAGAGCGATAGAGAGACAGATGGAGAAACAGCCAATGAGAGAGACAACGATAGAGACACAAAGACAGCAATTGAGACAGAGTGAAAGCGAGAGAGACAGATAGAGACAGTAAGATAAACAGTGATAGAGTGAGAGAGTGAGAGAGACAGAGAGAGCAATAGAGAGACAGAAAGAGAGCGATAAAGAAAGAGACCATGAGACACAGCGATAGAGAGACAGCGAGAGAGCAATAGAGAGACGGAGAGAGCAATAGAGAGACAGAGAGAGAGCAATAGAGAGATCACGAAAGAGGTAGAGAGAAAGAGCAATAGAGAGACAGAGTAAGAGAGTGATAGAGACAGCGGGAGCGATAGAGAGACAATGAGAGAAAGAGTGATAGAGAGGAGAGACAGTGATAGAAAGACAGAGAGAAAGAGCAACAGAGAGACAGAAAGAGACAGCAATAGAAAGGTAACAATAGAGAGACAAAGAGAGAACAATAGAGAGACAGAGTGAGAGAGCGATAGGGAAAGAGACCATGAGAGAAAAAGCGATAGAGAGATAGCAATAGAGAAACAACGATAGAGAGCAATACAGAGACAGAGTGAGAGAGCAATAGAGACAGTGAGAGAAAGAGCAATAGAGAGACAGTGAGAGAGCAATAGAGACAGAGGGCAAGAGAGACAGTGAGAGAAAGAGCAACAGAGAGACAGAGAGAGACAGCGATAAGAGAGAGACAAAGATAGAGAGAAAGAGCAATAGAGATACAGAGTGAGAGCAATAGAGACAGAGAGAGAGGCTGAGAGAAAGAGCTATAGCGAGACAGCAATAGAGAGAGACAGCAATAGAGAGACAGTGAGAGAGAGCGATAGAGAGACAGAAAGACAGCGATAGAGAGGGAGACAACGATAGAGAGACAGAGAGAGAGCAATAGAGAGACAGAGTGAGAGAGCGAGCTAGAGAGAGCAATTGAGAAAGACAGCATTAGAAAGAGTCAGAGAGAGCAATAGAGACACAGAAACAGAGAAAAAGTGATAGAGAGACAGAGAGAGAGACGATTGTGAGACAGAGAGTAATAGAGAGACAGGGTGAGAGAGTGATAGAGAGAGCAATAGAGACAGTGAGAGAAAGAGCAACAGAGAAACAGAGTGAGAGAGTGATAGAGACAGAGAGAGCAATAGAGAGACAGTGAGAGAAGGAGCGATAGATGGACAAAGAGCAATAGAGAGACTGATTAAGAGAGCGATAGAGACAAAGAATGAGGGAGCAAAAGAGACAGAGAAAGTGATAGAGAGACAGAAAAACAGACAGAGAAAGAACAATAGATAAAGAGAGCGAGATAGAGAGACCCAGAGAAAGCAATAGACAGACATAAAGAGAGCGATAAACAGACAGAGAGCAATACAGATAGAAAGAGAGTGATAAAAAAAGGGAGGGACAGAGAGGGAGAGACAGAGACAGCAATACCGAGACAGAAAGAGAGAGACAAAGAGAGAGTGTGAAAGACAGACAACGAAAGAGACAGAGAGAAAGAGACATACAGTTTGCATAGCGAACACCATAAAATGCTCTGGCCTTGTAGACTAATGCCCTGGGGTCTGTGTGTATGACAGCTTCCTGCTATTGGCTGCCGGAGGCAGGCAATAGCCGTGAGCTGTCACCGGGCCCACGTTGGCTTGGTCATTAAGGCACAAACAGGCTTGGTCACTAAGGGGTTGAGTTTACCTAATAAATAAAGACCCAAGACAGTTCAGTGGTTTATTGAATTACGTGGGGGCAAGAGATTTTTGACAATTAGGTCCCAAATAATCTTTCACGGGCTCTTTTATGCACTCTTTGGATAAATGAATGTACAGACAGTGCACAGTATGTACAGTCTGTTCAACCAAGTAAATAGTAAATTTAGACAAATTTAAAGGTGTATTCTTAGACATTTATTATTTATTGCATAAATGTCACCTTAGACATTTATTGCATACTAGCTGATATACCCGGCTTCACCCGAGTTAATTTGGCACTGGTGTTTATCTGGTGTTCACACAGAAAAATCTTCGGAAGTCGTGGTTACTTTAGAGATACCGGAAAAATATATGTTCACCATTTTGCATAGTTCTCTGTGTTACCCAGGAAACACCACAGGGAGGTAACCATGCGACGTTTCCTTTATATAAAATGACATCAGGAAGTGAGAGAATTAGATTACATACGTAAAATTTGGACGCTAATTCTTTTGTGCTTAGAATTGAACAATCGAGGTGGGACCCATTAACTTTTACTATTTATGACATAATCAATGCCCGTTCCAAGTTTCATGTTTCTATGATACCAAGAAGTGAGAGAATTAGATTCCGTACGTAAAATTTGGACACTAGTTCTTTTGCGCTAGAATTGAATAATCAAGTTGGGACCCATTAACTTTTCCTATTTATGACATATTCAATGCTTATGGCAAATTTCATGTTTCTATGACATTGCGAAGTGAGAGATTTAGATTATGTACGTAAAATTTCGACGCTAATTCTTTTGCGCTAGAATTAAATAATAGAGTTGGGACCTATTAGCTTTTCCTATTTAGGACATAATCAATGCTCGTGCCAAATTTCACGTTTCTATGACACCGGAAAGTGAGAAAATTACATTCCGTACGTAAAATTTGGATGCTAATTCTTTTGTGCATAAAATTAAATAATCCAGTTGGGACCCATTAGCTTTTCCTATTTATGACATAATCAATGCTCGTGCCAAATTTCACGTTTCTATGACACCGGAAAGTGAGAAAATTACATTCCGTACGTAAAATTTGGATGCTAATTCTTTTGCGCATAGAATTGAATAATCGAGTTGGGACCCATTAGCTTTTTCTATTTATGACATAATCAATGCTCGTGCCAAATTTCACATTTCTATGACACCGGAAAGTGAGAAAATTACATTTCGTACGTAAAATTTGGACGCTAGTTCTTTTGCGCTAGAATTGAATAATCGAGTTGGGACCCATTAGCTTTTCCTATTTATGACATAATCAATGCTCGTGCCAAATTTCACGTTTCTATGACACCGGAAAGTGAGAAAATTACATTCCGTACGTAAAAGTGGGACGCTAATTCTTTTGCGCATACAATGAAATAATCGAGATGGGACCCATTAGCTTTTCCTATTTGACATATTCAATGCTCGTGCCAAATTTCACGTTTCTATGACACCGGAAAGTGAGAAAAATACATTCCGTACGTAAAATTTGGACGCTAATTCTTTGGCGCATAGAATTGAATTATCGAGTTGGGACCCATTAGCTATTTCTATTTATGACATATTCAATGCTTATGGCAAATTTCATGTTTCTATGACATTGGGAAGTGAGAAAATTACATTCCGTACGTAAAATTTGGAGATTTAGATTATGTATGTAAAATTTTGACGCTAATTCTTTTGCCCATAGAATGAAATAATCGAGCTGGGACCCATTAGCTTATCCTATTTATGACATAATCAATGCTCGTGCCAAATTTCACGTTTCTATGACACCGGAAAGTGAGAAAAATACATTCCGTACGTAAAATTTGGACGCTAATTCTTTTGCGCATAGAATTGAATAATTGAGTTGGGACCCATTAGCTTTTTCTATTTATGACATAATCAATGCTCGTGCCAAATTTCACATTTCTATGACACCGGAAAGTGAGAAAATTACATTCCGTACGTAAAATTTGGACGCTAATTCTTTTGCGCATAGAATTGAATAATCGAGTTGGGACCCATTAACTTTTCCTATTTATGACATAATCAATGCCCGTCCCAAATTTTAAGTTTCTATGTGAGAAAATTACATTCCATACGTAAAATTTGGAGGCTAATTCTTTTGCGCATAGAATTGAATAATCGAGTTGGGACCCATTAGCTTTTCCTATTTATGACATAATCAATGCTCGTGCCAAATTTCACGTTTCTATGACACTGGAAAGTGAGAAAAATACATTCCGTACGTAAAATTTTGACGCTAATTCTTTTGTGCATAGAATTGAATAATCGAGTTGGGTCCTATTAGTTTTTCCTATTTATGACATAATCAATGCTCCTGCCAAATTTCGAGTTTCTATGACATCGGGAAGTGAGAGAATTAGATTCCGTACGTAAAATTTGAACGCTAATTCTTTTGCGCATAGAATTGAATAATGGAGTTGGGACCCATTAGCTTTTCCTATTTATGACAAATTCAATGCCTGTGCCAAATTTTAAGTTTCTATGTGAGAAAATTACATTCCGTACGTAAAATTTGGACGCTAATTCTTTTGCGCATAGAATTGAAAAATCGAGTTGGGACCCATTAACTTTTACTATTTATGACATAATCAATGTGCGGGCCAAATTTAAAGTTTCTATGACATTGGGAAGTGAGAGATTTAGATTCCGTACGCAAAATTTCGATGCCAATTCTTTTGCGCTAGAATTGAATAATCGAGTTGGGACCCAATTACTTTTCCTATTTTGGAGATCTATGGAGATCTATGCTTGTGCCAAATTTCATGTTTCTACGACATCGGGAAGTTGGAGAACTTTTGGCGAGTCAGTCAGTCAGTGAGTCAGTCAGTCAGTGAATGAGTCAGTGAGGGCTTTCGTCTTTATATATATAGATTCACAGTATAAATCAAAATACAATCATGTCTGGTAGATGTGGGTTCCACCTCTGGGCCTGCATCTATCTACAGTTCTGTCTGTTAACCCATTAAGGACCAGCCACTGTATATATACGGCGGCTGGTCCTGGGCTTTGAGGACCACCGATTGTAAAAATACGGCGGTGCTCTAAGCCTCCTTCCTCTGCAATCAGTCAAGCCTCCTGCCTCTGCAATCTGTTAGTGACAGCTGATAACCTGGAGCAGAAGGCGGGAGGGGTTTTTAACCCTTCCTGCCTTTTGCTTCCCCGATATACAGTGAGCACTGTCGGGGCAAAGTGAAAGTAAAAAGTTCTTTCACTACGGGAGCCTCGGGGGGTCATGTGACCTCCCGGGATTCCCTGCTACTGCAGAGCTGGAGGGTCAGACTTAGACCCTGGCAGCTCTGCAGGTGACTAATGTCACCACAGGGGTTGCTTTCCCCTGTAACTGAGGGTCCTATGGACTGCCCAGCTACAGTGGGAAAATGTCAAATAAAGTTAAAAAAAAAAAGTGAGTGTCCCCCAGAGGTCTTATATGACGTCATGGGGGACACAGATAGTAAAAAACACAATTACATACATCAGTAAGACAAAACAACAGAATAAAACAACAATACATACATAAGAAAGAGAATAACACAAAGCAGACGCCAACAAAAACCGTCGCCGTATGCGCCCTGTAAACCAAACCCATACATACTATATATCAAAACGTCCGAAACAAATAGAGGAACCCATTCCCATACTTTATTTTAGTGTAAATATAAAAAAATTTTTTTTAAAAACTATAAATGTTAAAAAAAATCATTTTTTTTAGCATTTTACCCCCAATAAAACTAAAAAACAGAAAAAAAAGTCAGTGAAAAAGATATTAAAAAATAGTCCAATATGTCACTGAAAAAAAAACGCAGCAAAAATAATTTTGGTAGCTAAAGGAAAAAAAATGGAGCAGTAAAACTGCCACATGGGTAAAATCCCTAAAAAGTGTCTGGTCCTTAAGGTACAAAACAACCTGGTCCTTAAGGGGTTAAAGCAGGCTCTGGTAAAACACAGGTGGCTGGGATTATAGAAATAGCCAATGGATGTGCTACGCTATTTCCATAACGATCATAAAGTGAATGGAAGTTTTGGAAACAGTATAGAACAAGTTATATTGTGTTCGTAACTTAGGATCAACACCACGCCCTCCAGATTCTGCTGTCTGTTCCGGTTTTCTAACACTATGATCTGCTGTGTTGTTACTTTTCACCCATTCTCCCTGCCGACTATGCGCCGACTCAGTCACTGTGAGGTAGTAATCACCCTCTCCTTTTTATGTGTTGGTGCACTGCTTGCAGGGTTTCATGGTGCAGTCATCAGCGGCCATTGGCTACCCACCTTTACCGGTGAGAAGACAGCAGTACGCAAGGTAGTGTATGTCGCTTTCATTTTGCGTGCTGTGAGAGGCACTGCGCTTGTAATATGCTGTAAAAAACACTTGTGTGAGACAGCTGATATTACACTGGCATCTTTACAGGCCCATCACTTCTGTGCTATCCGCATCACATACCACATAGCTCAATAATAGGCAGATCTTTTGGTCACATCACAAGAGGGGGAGCTTGTGACAGGGACTGTCAGAATGGCGCTGTAGCAGCAGTGCTGCTCGCATTTTCAGGGGAAGGAGCAACCAAGCTTTAATGCAAAATGCCATGCATAAATTCACCATTAGAGGGAGTACACACTTTTCCTACTTTTGATGGCCTTGCTGCCAGGCAGCTTAAGGGAAGCAGTGCTGCACCCAGAGGAGCAGCATCACAATTTCAGCTTCTGCTGAAATTTCTGCAGCCAAGCAGGCATGTTGCCTTGACTATATCTTTTTCTCAGTTCAGCCACTAGAGATGAGCGAGTATACTCGCTAAGGCTAACTACTCGAGCGAGTAGTGCCTTAGCCGAGTATCCTCCCGCTCGTCTGTAAAGATTCAGCTGCCGGAGCGGGTGACAGGTGAGTTGCGGCGGTGAGCGGGGGGGAGAGAGTGAGAGAGAAATCTCCCCTCCGTTCCTCCCCGCCGCGGCCGGCCCCCGAATCTTTACAGACGAGCGGGAGGATACTCGGCTAACGCATTACTCGCTCGAGTAGTTAGCCTTAGCGAGTATACTCGCTCATCTCTATCAGCCACCCATTTACTCCTGATCCCATTTGCAGCGCTGGATGAGCTGGCAAGTGCAGCAATCGGTAATAGTGACAGTAATTTATTCCTAAACCAGTTCATGTGGATCTTTCTGGGATGAAGTTGGTGGGTAAATGTGGAAATAATGACACAGTCACAAAATATTGCTATCTATATATATAAAGACGAAAGCCCTCACTGACTCACTGACTCACTCACTCACTCACTCACTGACTCACTGACTCGCCAAAAGTTCTCCAACTTCCCGATGTCGTAGAAACATGAATTTTGGCACGAGCATAGATTGTCTCCAAAATAGGAAAAGTAAATAGGTCCCAACTCGATTATTCAATTCTAGCGCAAAAGAATTAGCGTCGAAATTTAACGTACATAATCTAAATCTTTCACTTCTCAATGTCATGGAAACTTAAAATTTGGCACGGGCATTGATTATGTCATAAATAGGAAAAGTTAATAGGTCCCAACTCGATTATTCAATTCTATGCGCAAAAGAATTAGTGTCCAAATTTTACATACGGAATGTATTTTTCTCAGTTTCTGGTGTCATAGAACCGTGAAATTTGGCACGAGCATTGATTATGTCAAAAATAGGAAAGCTAATGGGTCCCAACTCGATTATTCAATTCTAAGTGCAAAAGAATTAGCGTCCAAATTTTACGAACGGAATGTAATTTTCTCACTTTCCGGTGTCATAGAAACGTGAAATTTGGCACGAGCATTGATTATGTCATAAATAGGAAAAGCTAATGGGTCCAAACTTGATTATTGAATTCTATGCGCAAAAGAATTAGCGTCCAAATTTTACGTACGGAATGTAATTTTCTCACTTTCCGGTGTCATAGAAACGTGAAATTTGGCACGGGCATTGATTATGTCATATATAGGAAAAGCAAATAGGTCCCAATTGGATTTAATTCTAGCGCAAAAGAATTAGCGTCGAAATTTTATGTACATAATCTAAATCTCTCACTTCGCAATGTCATAGAAACATGAAATTTGGAACGGGCATTGATTATGTCATAAATAGGAAAAGTTAATGGGTCTCACCTCGATTGTTCAATTCAAAGCGCAAAAGAATTAGTGTCCACATTTTACGTACAAAATCTAATTCTCTCACTTCCCGATGTCATAGAAACTTGAAATTTGGCATGGGCATTGATTATGTCATAAATAGGAAAAGTTAATGGGTCCCAACTCGATTATTCAATCCTAAGTGCAAAAGAATTAGTGTCCAAATTTTACGTATGGAATCTAATTCTCTCACTTCCTGATGTCATTTTATATGAAGGAAACGTCGCATGGTTATCTCCCCGTGGTGTTTCCTGGGTAACGCAGAGAACTATGCAAAATGGTGAACATATGTTTTTCTGGTATCTCTAAAGTAACCACGACTTCAGAAGATTTTCCGTGTGAACACCAGATAAACACCAGTACCAAATTACCTCGGGCGAAGCCGGGTATATCAGCTAGTTCAGCATAAATCTTCTCTAAAAGGCAGAAAGAAACAGCAGCACATCTACTCACCCAGATACCCTTTTTCCATGAAAATAAGACATAGCATGATATTCCAGAATTTTTGAGGATGCAAAATGATTTTTCAGGCTTTTTGAGGATGCTTGAAATATAAGCCCTACTCCAAAATTAAGCCCTGCTAACCGTTAATTTAAGAAGTCAATTTAAATAGTGTCCAGGCAGCTATACATGTAAAAAAGTTAAACCTTTTTGAACCAAAATTAATATAAGACACTGTCTTATTTTTGGGGAAACATGGTAGTAACATGGTATGTAAGGCTAGATTCACACGAACGTATATCGGCTCGGTTTTCACGCCGAGCCGATATACGTCTCCCTCATCTGCAGGGGGGGGGGAGAATGGAAGAGCCAGGAGCAGAAACTGAGCTCCCGCCCCCTCTCTTCCTCCTCTCCGCCCCTCTGCACTATTTGCAATGAAAGGAGGTGGAACGGGGCGGGGCTAAGGTCTGAGAATTATCCCCGCCCCCATCCCGCCTCTCCTCATTGCAAATAGTGCAGTGGGACGGAGAGGAGGCGGGAGCTCGGTTCCTGCTCCTGGCTCTTCCATCCTCCCCCCCCCCCAAAGATGAGGACGACGTATATCGGCTCGGCGTGAAAACCGAGCCGATATATGTTTGTGTGAATCCAGCCTTACATACCATGTTACTGATAAAAGACATGTCCATCCACTTCAGCCTATTACCCCCCCATGTTGATCCAGAGGAAGGCAAAAAGGAAAAAAAAAAGAAGCCAATTTTCCCCATTTAATGGTGCCACTAGCGTTTGCAAATTTGATGCCTGAAAAAATGCTGTGAATTCTCATTTGAGCATATGCGTTTTTACTGCGTTTGCATTACAAATTTTTTTGCCCGAATTCCACTTTGCAGCTTGCAATGTTGCGCTGTGTTGCGTTTTTCTGCAGAGGTTAACTGCACAGCTGTAGGATTTAACTTGACCTGAGCTGAGGTTGTAAAGGTGGTTTAAAGGAGTTTGTCATTAGCACTGTTATCTGCTGACCTTTCTAATATGGCATTTCAGTGCAACGCTCTGCTTCTGAATTGGCTTATCTCTCGGCGTTTTGAGAAAAGAGCTATATGTAGCAGGCTGACCCTCTTACCGCAACAAGAATGTGGGTGCACCCTCTTCTGCAGTGGCAGTCAATTAATGGCTTCTTTCATGTGCTTTACCAGCAGCTTCAGGGCCACCCTGCAAAATTCGAGGTGTACACAAGACTTTTTGGCTCTGTGTTTGATAAGCCACTTTCCATGGTGCGGCTCGACCTGACATTCCAGGACACGCCAATGCAGATGTGCATATCTGCTGAGGAGTGTTTGCTTCTTACCCTGAGCTTGGTAGTATTTGTTATTTTGTAGTGTTGCTATAATTAGGATGTGCATGATTTCGCTGTCCCAACATCCCGGTTTCCGTTTTCTGAAACATAAGCCCCTTTTTTTTTGGGGGGGGGGGGGGGGGAGTTACGTTTCAGAAAAAGCTGCAGTGCTTTTTAGCTGACGGCGACCTATCTTCCCACTCTTTGTTCAAATGTCTTAAGGGGAGGTGGTGACCCTAATGTCTGCCATATGTTTATCTACATACTTTTGCCTAATGTCATATCCGTTAAATGCATTTCTAAAAGTTTACTAGCATAGCCACGTCTGTGCATTGTGTGTCACTAATGCAACTCAACATTTTTCACACTTTTTGCAAATCAAGGCCGCCTGCTTTAGAGCATGTACATCAATGCTGGCATCCAGGCACATTCACTTTTGCACTGCGTTTGGCAATACAAAGGAATGTAGCAGTTCTGAAGATGATGCGTGTTAAATTATTGCTTCTATACCTGTGTCTTTAGTTGTATTGATTAGCTGACTAACTGCAGCTCCCTATTTTTGTTGTGAAGCGACCTTAAGGGCTGGGCTCACACAGGGCTGGTTTTCCATTAAAATTTAGCCTTGATTTTTGCGGTGAAAAATACTCCTGCCGCTGCAAATTCAGGGATTAAGCAGCTATGTTGTAGAGATTTGTTCAAAATCTCGTCCACGCAGGACGGGCAATCCATTGTGCCAATGCCGGCAGACGCCAGTTTTGCGGCGTAGATTTCCCGGCCGCAGCCTGTTCATTTTCTTAATGCTAGTTCCCATTGTGGCTGCGCTCTCCTTTTATGAGAGTGCTGGCCGCAACGGAAAAGCATGCGCCCAAGCCGCTTCAAAACCTGCAGCTAAGTGTCGCGTGTTTTGAAGCAGTACTTTCCCTGCGGAAATCTCTTTACGCTCTGGCAAAACCACACGATTTCCTTTAGGAATATATTCTGTGTGGCCCCAGATGAACATTCATCATGTTTTGTGGTAACTATTGTTACATGTCACTTTATTGTCTGTCCAACTTTTTTTTCACACTTTAGTATGTATGCTTTAGTAATTTTTAGCGAAAAGCAATGGGTGTGGGCACAGGCCGAGCTCCTGGTCCAGGTGTATCGCAACCGACTGTTGCGGGATTAGGAGAGAGGCAAGTTTCTGGCGTCCCCAGATTCATCCCACAATTAATGGGTCCACGCGGTAGACCTTTATTAGAAACTAAGCAGTGTGAGCAGGTCCTGTCGTGGATGGCAGAAAGTGCATACAGCAATCTATCGACCACCCAGTCTTCTATGCCGTCCACAGCTGCAACTCTGAATCCTCTGGCTGCTGCTCCTCCTTCCTCCCAGCCTCCTCACTCCATGAAAATGACACATTCTGAGGAGCAGGCAGACTCCCAGGAACTGTTCTCGGGCCCCTGCCCAGATTGGGCAGCAATGGTTCCTCTCCCACCGGAGGAGTTTGTCGTGACCGATGCCCAACCTTTGGAAAGTGTCCGGGGGATGAGGCTGGGGACTTCCGGCAACTGTCTCAAGAGCTTTCAGTGGGTGAGGAGGACGATGACGATGAGACACAGTTGTCTATCAGTGAGGTAGTAGTAAGGGCAGTAAGTCCGAGGGAGGAGCGCACAGAGGATTCGGAGGAAGAGCAGCTGGACGATGAGGTGACTGACCCCACCTGGTTTGCTAAGCCTACTGAGGACAGGGGAGGCAAGTGCAGCAGCAGGGCAGGTTGGAAGAGGCAGTGCGGTGGCCAAGGGTAGAGGCAGGGCCAGACCGAATAATCCACCAACTGGTTCCCAAAGAACCCCCTCGCGCCATGCCACCCGGCAGAGGCCGGGATGCTCAAAGGTGTGGCAGTTTTTCACTGAGACTGCACACGACCGACAAACTGTGGTGTGCAAGGTTTGTCGCGCCAAGATCAGCCGGGGAGCCACCACCACTAGCCTCACCACCACCAGCATGCGCAGGCATATGATGGCCAAGCACCCCACAAGGTGGGACGAAGGCCGTTCACCGCCTCCGGTTTGCACCACTGCCTCTCCCCCTGTGCCCCAACCTGCCACTGAGATCCAACCCCCCTCTCAGGACACAGGCACGACCGTCTCCCGGCCTGCACCCACACGCTCACATCCGCTGTCCTCGGCCCCATCCAGCAATGTCTCTCAGCGCAACGTCCAGCCGTTGCTAGCGCAAACTGTTTGAGCGCAAGTACGCCGCCACGCACCCGCACGCTCAAGCGTTAAACGTGCACATAGCCAAATTGATCAGCCTGGAGATGCTGCCGTATAGGCTTGTGGAAACGGAGGCTTTCAAAAACATGATGGCGGCGGCCCCACGCTACTCGGTTCCCAGTCGCCACTACTTTTCCCGATGTGCCATCCCAGCCCTGCACGACCACGTCTCCCGCAACATTGTACGCGCCCTCACCAATGCGGTTACTGCCAAGGTCCACTTAACAACGGACACGTGGACAAGCACAGGCGGGCAGGGCCACTATATCTCCCTGACGGCACATTGGGTGAATTTAGTGGAGGCTGGGACAGAGTCAGAGCCTGGGACCGCTCACGTCCTACCCACCCCCAGAATTGTGGGCCCCAACTCAGTGGTGGTATCTGCGGCGGTGTATGCTTCCTCCACTAAACCACCCTCCTCCTCCTCCTACGCAACCTCTGTATCGCAATCAAGATGTGTCAGCAGCAGCACGTCGCCAGCAGTCGGTGTCGCGCAGCGTGGCAGCACAGCGGTGGGCAAGTGTCAGCAGGCCGTGCTGAAACTACTCAGCTTAGGAGAGAAGAGGCACACGGCACATGAACTGCTGCAGGGTCTGACAGAGCAGACCGACCGCTGGCTTTCGACGCTGAGCCTCCAACCGGGCATGATCGTGTGTGACAATGGCCGTAACCTGGTGGCGGCTCTGCAGCTTGGCAGCCTCACGCACGTGCCATGCCTGGCCCACATCTTTAATTTGGTGGTTCAGCGGTTTCTGAAAGGCTACCCACGCTTGTCTGACCTGCTCAGCGCACATTTCCGCAAGTCCAACACAGACGCTGCCACCCTGCGGACCCTGCAACATCGGTTTAATCTGCCAGTGCACCGACTGCTGTGCGACGTGCCCACACGGTGGAACTCTACGCTCCACATGTTGGCCAGGCTCTATGAGCTATAGTGGAATACCAACTCCAACATGGGCGGCGTAGTGGGAGTCAGCCTCCTCAATTCTTTACAGAAGAGTGGGCCTGGTTGGCAGACATCTGCCAGGTCCTTGGAAACTTTGAGGAGTCTACCCAGATGGTGAGCGGCGATGCTGCATTCATTAGCGTCACCATTCCTCTGCTATGCCTCTTGAGAAGTTCCCTGCAAAGCATAAAGGCAGACGCTTTGCACTCGGAAACGGAGGCGGGGGAAGACAGTATGTCGCTGGATAGTCAGAGCACCCTCATGTCTATATCTCAGCGCGTTTTGGAGGGGGAGGAGCATGAGGAGGAGGGGGAAGAGACAGCCAGGCCCACTGCTGAGGGTACCCATGCTGCATGCCTGTCATCCTTTCAGCGTGTATGGCCTGAGGAGGAGGAGGAGGAGGATCCTAAAAGTGATCTTCCTAGTGAGGACAGCCATGTGTTGCGTACAGGTACCCTGGCACACATGGCTGACTTCATGTTAGGATGCCTTTTTCGTGACCCACGCGTTACACGCATTCTGGCCACTACGGATTACTGGGTGTACACACTGCTCGACCCACAGTATAAGGAGAACCTTTCCACTCTCATACCCGAAGAGGAAAGGGGTTTGAGAGTGATGCTATACCACAGTACCCTGGCGGACAAACTGATGGTAAAATTCCCATCCGACAGCACTAGTGGCAGAAGGCGCAGTTCCGAGGGCCAGGTAGCAGGGGAGGCGCGGAGATCAGGCAGCATGTACAGCGCAGGCAGGGGAACACTCTCCAAGCCCTTTGACAGCTTTATGGCTCCCCAGCAAGACTGTGTCACCGCTCCCCAGTCAAGGCTGAGTCGGCGGGAGCACTGTAAAAGGATGGTGAGGGAGTACGTAGCCGATCGCACGACCGCCCTCCGTGACGCATCTGCTCCGTACAACTACTGGGTGTCGAAGTTGGACACGTGGCCTGAACTCGCGCTGTATGCCCTGGAGGTGCTTGCTTGCCCTGCGGCTAGCGTCTTGTCAGAGAGGGTGTTTAGTGCGGCTGAGGGAATCATCACGGATAAGCGTACCCGCCTGTCAACTTACAGTGCCGACAGGCTTACACTCATAAAGATGAACAAAGCCTGGATTTCCCCAGACTTCTTTTCTCCACCAGCGGACAGCAGCGGTACCTAAACAATACGTAGGCTGCACCCGCGGATGGAAGCATCGTTCTCTATCACCATAAAAAACGGGGACCTTTTAGCTTCATCAATCTGTGTATTATATTCATCCTCCTCCTGCTGCTCCTCCTCCTGAAACCTCACGTAATCAAGCCGAACGGGCAATTTTTCTTAGGCCCACAAGGCTCAGCCATATTACTTTTGTAAACAATTTTTATACGTTTCAATTCTCATTAAAGCGTTGAAACTTGCACCTGAACCAATTTTTATTTTAACTGGGCTGCCTCCAGGCCTAGTTACAAATTAAGCCACAGTAACCAAAGCGATTAATGGGTTTCACCTGCCCTCTTGGTTGGGCATGGGCAATTTTCCTGAGGTACATTAGTACTGTTGGTACACCAATTTTTTTGGGCCCTCGCCTACAGTGTAATCCTAGTAAGGTGTGTGGGGTTGGCCTACACTTTTGCTACATAAATGTAACTGGGGCCTTGTCTATACTGCAACTACTGAAATGTGAAAGAGACTGTTATCTCCCTAAACTGCTGCAACGGGAATGTTACTGTGGCCTGTCTTGACTGCTACTACTACTGAAATGGAACTAATACTGTGCTGCCCCTATACTGCTGCTTCGGAATTGTTACTGGGGCCTGTCTAGACTGCTACTATTACTGAAATGGAACTAAGACTGCGCTCCCCCTATACTGCTGCTTCGGAATTGCTACTGGGGCCTGTCTTGACTGCTACTATTACTGAAATGGAACTAAGACTGCGCTCCCCCTATACTGCTGCTTCGGAATTGTTACTGGGGCCTGTCTTGAGTGCTACTATTACTGAAATGGAACTAAGACTGTGCTCCGCCTATACTGCTGCTTCGGAATTGTTACTGGGGCCTGTCTTCAGTGCCACTATTACTGAAATGGAACTAAGACTGTGCTCCCCCTATACTGCTGCTTCGGAATTGTTACTGGGGCCTGTCTTGAGTGCTACTATTACTGAAATGGAACTAAGACTGCGCTCCCCCTATACTGCTGCTTCAAAATTGTTACTGGAGCCTGTCTTGAGTGCTACTATTACTGAAATGGAACTAAGACTGTGCTCCCCCTATACTGCTGCTTCGGAATTGTTACTGGGGCCTGTCTTCAGTGCTACTATTACTGAAATGGAACTAAGACTGTGCTCCCCCTATACTGCTGCTTCGGAATTCTTACTGGGGCCTGTCTGGACTGCTACTACTACTGAAATGGAACTTATACTGTGCTCCCCCTATAGTGCTGCTAGAGATATGTTACTGGGGCCTGTCCTAATGCTACCGCTGAAATGTTACTAATTCTGGGCTCTGCCTATACCGCTGCTAATGTTATGTCACTGGGGTGTGGAAAGGGAGGCTTCCCAAAGACATGATGGCGACGAGGCCATTTCCCACCAACGCGGTTACTGTTAAGGTGCATATAACCACGGACACGTGGAGAGGACACGTAGTGCCTCAAAAACATCCACCTCCTCCTCCTCCAACAATGAAAACATTCTTGGCAAATACCTTTGCATTGGTCCGTCTGGTGGCAGTCCAAGAATTTCACCTTTAACGACACAACAAGAGAGCCCCCCCCACCATCCCCCCGCCATGGCCCACTTAATCCTGGCCACATTCCGAAAACCAACTAAATAAAACCGCGCTACTAGGTCCGCAGTCGCCACCACATTCCCACCAACGCGGTTACTGTTAAGGTACATATTACCAGTCTGACTGGGGCATGCACTGCGGGCCAAAGCCCAAGTGTATTGTATCTGACGTTAGCTCTGCTGTCCTGGGCACTACAATGGGATTTGTTTATGTACCGACGGTGGGTTCCAGGGAGCCACCCATGCTTTGGGTCCACACGGACTTCACATTAGGGATTGGTACCTGCCTGTGTCTATGTATTAAAAACCCCGGTCAGACTGGGGAATGCAGTGTGGGCCGAAGCCCACCTGCATTTAATCTGACATTACCTTAGCTGTGCTGGGCAATGCAATGGGATTTATTTATGTAATGCCGGTGGCTTCCTGGGACCCACCCATGCTGTCGGTCCACACGGAGTTGTACCTGCCTGTGTCTACTTATAAAGAACCCCAGTCTGACTGGGGCATGCAGTGTGGGCCAAAGCCCAGCTGTATTTAATCTGACATTAGCTCTACTATCCGTGGCACTGCATTGGGACAAACTACAGGATCAATACAGCGCTAATGAGACGTGCACAGCTACGCTAGCATTGAAGTCCGCTTTAGGCACGTGATTGCTGAGGGTTTGTGCAGAGGCCTATATCCTGGGTGCAGTGCAAGTCCGCTGCCAGCCTAGGATTGCTGAAATTATGGGCCGAGGCCTATGCCGTGGGCGCGGTGCAAGTCTGCCATGTTTGGCCGCTCAGATCAATTTTTTGTTCATGTATTGGGTTTCCTAGGACCCACCTATGCTGTTGGTGCAAACTTAGTTCCCATTGCGGTGTTTAACCTGTCTGGCACAAAGGCACTGACTGACTTGGGTAGGGGGCAGAGCGCTGACGGCTTTCCCCTTGCAGTGTGGATTGAGCTATGCGACACCTTGACAGAATGAAAACTGTGTGGCACATGGATTCCCCATTGCTATGCCCACATTTGCAGCTCCTGACGGAGGTGGCACAGGATTGGAGTTCTCATTGCTTCTGTACAGCATTGTGGGCTATCGCTCCGCCCCTTTTAAAGAGGGTCGCTGCCTGGTCCTGCCAACCCTCTGCAGTGTGTGCCTGCGGTTCCTCCTCATGGCAGATGCACTTATAAATAGACATGAGGGTGGTGTGGCTATGAGGCCAGCGTGTGGCATGAGGGCAGCTGAAGGCTGCGCAGGGACACTTTGGTGTGCGCTGTGGACACTGGGTCGTGCGGGGGGGTTGGGCAGCATGTAACCCAAGAGAAGTGGCAGCGGAGTGTCATGCAGGCAGTGATTGTGCTTTGTAGCAGGTAGTGTGGTGCTTAGCTAAGGTATGCCTTGCTAATGAGGGTTTTTCAGAAGTAAAAATTGTTGGGAGGGGCACTCTTGCCGCTATTGTGGCTTAATAGTGAGACCTGGGAACTTGAGATGCAGCCCAACATGTAGCCCCTCGCCTGCCCTATCCGTTTCTGTGTCGTTTCCATCACTTTCTTGAATTTCCCAGATTTTCACAAATGAAAACCTCAGTGAGCATCGGCGATATACAAAAATGCTCGAGTCGCCCATTGACTTCAATGGGGTTCGTTACTCAAAACGAACCCTCGAACATCGTGGAAAGTTTGACTCGAGTAACGAGCACCCGAGCATTTTGGTGCTCGCTCATCTTTACTCGAGAGCTTCTTTCGAGTAACGAATAGAGATGAGCGAACGTACTCGTCCGAGCTTGATATTCGTGCGAATATTACGGTGTTCGGGATGCTCGTTACTCGTAACGAGTACCACGCGGTGTTCCGGTTACTTTCAGTTTCCTCTCTGAGACGTTAGCGCGCTTTTCTGGCCAATTGAAAGACAGGGAAGGCATTACAACTTCCCCCTGTGACGTTCAAGCCCTATACCACCCCCCTGCTGTGAGTGGCTGGGGCGATCAGATGTCACCCGAGTATAAAAGTCGGCCCCTCCCGCGGCTCGCCTCAGATGTCTTGTGAGTTAGCTGAGGGAAAGTGCTGTTCTATTGGAGTTGCTGTAGGGAGAGTGTTTGTAGTGAGTGTAGGCTTCAAGAACCCCAACGGTCCTTCTTAGGGCCACATCTACGTGTGTGCAGGCTGCTGTTAGCAGTGGAGAAATTTTTTTTTCTTCTCAAAATCGGCAGTGCAGAGCATTGCACCCGGTATTAGGGACAGAAGTGGTGCTTAGGCAGGGAGAGTGTTAGGAGTGAGTGTAGCCTTCAAGAACCTCAACGGTCCTTTCTAGGGCCACATTTAACTGTGTGGAGTACTGTGCAGGCTGCTGTTAGCTGTGTTGCTAATTTTTTTTTTTTCTCAAAATCGGCAGTGCAGAGCATTGCACCCGGTATTAGGGACAGAAGTGGTGCTTAGGCAGGGAGAGTGTTAGGAGTGAGTGTAGCCTTCAAGAACCTCAACGGTCCTTTCTAGGGCCACATTTAACTGTGTGGAGTACTGTGCAGGCTGCTGTTAGCTGTGTTGCTTTTTTTTTTTTTTTCTCAAAATCGGCGGTGCAGAGCATTGCACCCTCCATTGATACTACAGGCACAGAATTGTGTAGGCAGGGCCACAATACAGTTATTAGTCATTGAATAGACGCAGTGGGCCTATCCTTTTAAACAAAAGGGAAGAAAGTATATTTGCCCTGCCTCTGTCAGTCCTAAGGGCTCTGGGTACGTGTGTGCTGCGTGGAGAACGTAAAAAACTCAGACGCAACCAGCTACGGTTGAGTGCAGCCTTGCGCCAATTTCTTTCCTGCCTGGGAAATACCTGCTCTGCCACAGTTAATAACTCTGCAACAGTAAAGTTCTGTGACACTTTTGCAGGGCCGCAACACAGTGTCAGTTATTAAACTTATTATTCAGTGAATAGACGCAGTGGGCCTATCCTTTTAAACAAAAGGGAAGAAAGTATATTTGCCCTGTCAGTCCTAAGGGCTCTGGGTACGTGTGTGCTGCGTGGAGAACGTAAAAAAATCAGACGCAACCAGCTACGGTTGAGTGCAGCCTTGCGCCAATTTCTTTCCTGCCTGGGAAATACCTGCTCTGCCACAGTTAATAACTCTGCAACAGTAAAGTTCTGTGACACTTTTGCAGGGCCGCAACACAGTTATATTAGTCATTGAATAGACGCAGTGGGCCTATCCTTTTAAACAAAAGGGAAGAAAGTATATTTGCCCTGCCTCTGTCAGTCCTAAGGGCTCTGGGTACGTGTGTGCTGCGGGGAGAACTTAAAAAAATCAGACGCAACCAGCTACGGTTGAGTGCAGCCTTGCGCCAATTTCTTTCCTGCCTGGGAAATACCTGCTCTGCCACAGTTAATAACTCTGCAACAGTAAAGTTCTGTGACACTTTTGCAGGGCCGCAACACAGTTATATTAGTCAGTGAATAGACGCAGTGGGCCTATCCTTTTAAACAAAAGGGAAGAAAGTATATTTGCCCTGCCTCTGTCAGTCCTAAGGGCTCTGGGTACGTGTGTGCTGCGTGGAGAACGTAAAAAAATCAGACGCAACCAGCTACGGTTGAGTGCAGCCTTGCGCCAATTTCTTTCCTGCCTGGGAAATACCTGCTCTGCCACAGTTAATAACTCTGCAACAGTAAAGTTCTGTGACACTTTTGCAGGGCCGCAACACAGTTATATTAGTCATTGAATAGACGCAGTGGGCCTATCCTTTTAAACAAAAGGGAAGAAAGTATATTTGCCCTGCCTCTGTCAGTCCTAAGGGCTCTGGGTACGTGTGTGCCGCGGGGAGAACGTAAAAAAATCAGACGCAACCAGTTACGGTTGAGTGCAGCCTTGCGCCAATTTCTTTCCTGCCTGTGAAATCAAATCACTGCTTATACAGCATGCTGAGGGGTAGGGGTAGGCCTAGAGGACGTGGACGCGGGCGAGGACGCGGAGGGCCAAGTGAGGGTGTGGGCACAGGCCGAGCCAGTGCGGTGTCCAGGGGTAGAGGCAGGGCCAGACCGAATAATCCACCAACTGTTTCCCAAAGCGCCCCCTCGCGCCATGCCACCCTGCACAGGTCAAGGTGCTCTACGGTGTGGCAGTTTTTCACAGAGACGCCTGACGACCGACGAACTGTGGTGTGCAACCTTTGTTGCGCCAAGATCAGCTGGGGAGGCACCACCAACAGCATGCGCAGGCATATGATGGCCAAGCACCCCACAAGGTGGGACGATGCCCGTTCACCGCCTACGGTTTGCACCACTGCCTCTCCCCCTGTGCCCCAACCTGCCACTGAGATCCAACCCCCCTCTGAGGACACAGGCACTACCGTCTCCTGGCCTGCACCCACACCATCACCTCCGCTGTCCTCGGCCCCATCCAGCAATGTCTCTCAGCGTAGCGTCCAGCCGTCGCTAGTGCCACAGTTTGAGCGCAAGCGCAAGTATGACGCGACGCACCCGCACGCTCAAGCATTAACCGTGCACATTGCAAAATTGATCAGCCTAGAGATGCTGCCGTATAGGGTTGTGGAAACGGAGGCTTTCAAAAGCATGATGGCGGCGGCTGCCCCGTGCTACTCGGTTCCCAGTCGCCACTACTTTTCCCGATGTGCCGTCCCAGGCCTGCACGACCACGTCTCCCGCAACATTGTACGCGCCCTCACCAACGCGGTTACTGCCAAGGTCCACTTAACAACGGACACGTGGACAAGCACAGGCGGGCAGGGCCACTATATCTCCCTGACGGCACATTGGGTGAATTTAGTGGAGGCTGGGACAGAGTCAGAGCCTGGGACCGCTCACGTCCTACCCACCCCCAGAATTGCGGGCCACAGCTCGGTGGTGGTATCTGCGGCGGTGTATGCTTCCTCCACTAAAGCACCTTCCTCCTCCTCCTCCTCCAACGCAACCTCTGTCTCGCAATCAAGATGTGTCAGCAGCACGTCGGCAGCAGTCGGTGTCACGCGGCGTGGCAGCACAGCGGTGGGCAAGCGTCAGCAGGCCGTGCTGAAACTACTCAGCTTAGGAGAGAAGAGGCACACGGCCCACGAACTGCTGCAGGGTCTGACAGAGCAGACCGACCACTGGCTTGCGCCGCTGAGCCTCCAACCGGGCATGGTCGTGTGTGACAATGGCCGTAAGCTGGTGGCGGCTCTGCAGCTCGGCAGCCTCACGCACGTGCCATGCCTGGCCCATGTCTTTAATTTGGTGGTTCAGCGCTTTCTGAAAAGCTACCCCCACTTGTCATACCTGCTCGGAAAGGTGCGCCAGCTCTGCGCACATTTCCGCAAATCCCACACGCACGCTGCCACCCTGCGGACCCTGCAACATCGGTTTAATCTGCCAGTGCACCGACTGCTGTGCGACGTGCCCACACAGTGGAACTCTACGCTCCACATGTTGGCCAGACTCTATGAGCAGCGTAGAGCTATAGTGGAATACCAACTCCAACTTGCGCGGCGCAGTGGGAGTCAGCCTCCTCAATTATTTACAGAAGAGTGGCCCTGGTTGGCAGCCATCTGCCAGGTCCTTGGAAAATTTGAGGAGTCTACCCAGGTGGTGAGCGGCGATGCTGCAATCATTAGCGTCACCATTCCTCTGCTATGCATCTTGAGAAGTTCCCTGCAAAGCATAAAGGCAGACGCTTTGCGCTCGGAAACAGAGCCGGGGGAAGACAGTATGTCGCTGGATAGTCAGAGCACCCTCCTGTCTATATCTCAGCGCGTTCAGGAGGAAGAGGAGGAGGAGCATGAGGAGGATGAGGAGGAGGGGGAAGAGACAGCTTGGCCCACTGCTGACGGTACCCATGCTGCTTGCCTGTCATCCTTTCAGCGTGTATGGCCTGAGGAGGAGGAAGAGGAGGAGGAGGAGGATCCTGAAAGTGATCTTCCTAGTGAAGACAGCCATGTGTTGCACACATGGCTGACTTCATGTTAGGATGCCTTTCTCGTGATCCTCGCGTTACACGCATTCTGGCCACTACGGATTACTGGGTGTACACACTGCTCGACCCACGCTATAAGGAGAGCCTTTGCACTCTCATTCCCGAAGAGGAAAGGGGTTCGAGAATGATGCTATACCACAGGGCGCTGGTGGACAAACTGATGGTAAACTTCCCATCCGACAGCGCTAGTGGCAGAAGGCGCAGTTCCGAGGGCCAGGTAGCAGGGGAGGCGCAGAGATCAGGCAGCATGTACAGCGCAGGCAGGGGAACATTCTCCAAGGCCTTTGCCAGCTTTATGGCTCCCCAGCAAGACTGTGTCACCGCTCCCCAGTCAAGGCTGAGTCGGCGGGAGCACTGTAAAAGGATGGTGAGGGAGTACGTAGCCGATCGCACGACCGTCCTCCGTGACGCCTCTGCCCCCTACAACTACTGGGTGTCGAAGCTGGACACGTGGCCTGAACTCGTGCTGTATGCCCTGGAGGTGCTTGCTTGTCCTGCGGCTAGCGTCTTGTCAGAGAGTGTGTTTAGTGTGGCTGGGGGAATCATCACGGATAAGCGTACCCACCTGTCAACCGACAGTGCCGACAGGCTTACACTCATCAAGATGAACAAAGCCTGGATTTCCCCAGACTTCTCTTCTCCACCAGCGGACAGCAGCGATACCTAAGCAATACGTAGGCTGCACCCGCGGATGGAAGCATCGTTCTCTCTCACCATCCAAAACGGGGACATTTCTGCTTCATCAATCTGTGTATAATATTCCTCCTCCTCCTGCTCCTCCTCCTGAAACCTCACGTAATCACGCCGAACGGGCAATTTTTCTTAGGGCCACAAGGCTCACTCATATAATTTTTCTAAACAATTTTTATATGTTTCAATGCTCTTAAAAGCGTTGAAACTTTAACTTGAACCAATTTTTAGTTAAACTGGGCTGCCTCCAGGCCTAGTTACCACTTAAGCCACATTAACCAAAGCGATTAATGGGTTTCACCTGCCCTCTTGGTTGGCCATGGCCAATTTTTTGGATGTACATTAGTACTGTTGATACAGCAATTTTTGTGGGCCCTCGCCTACAGTGTAATCAAATTAATTTTTTGCCCACCTGCATTAAAGCTGACGTTACATCAGCTGTGATGGGCAATGCAATGGGATATTTTTATGTACCGCCGGTGGGTTCCAGGGAGCCACCCATGCTGTAGGTGCACACGGAGTTTAACCTACATGTGTCCACTTGTAAAGAACCCCAGTCTGACTGGGGCATGCAGTGTGGGCCGAAGCCCACCTGCATTAAGCACGACATTACTACCTCAGCTGTGTTGGGCAATGCAATGGGATATTTCTATGTACCACCGGTGGCTTCCTGGCACCCACCCATGCTGTGGGTCCACAGGGAATTATAAATGCATCTGTTTCCACTTGTAAACAACCCCAGTCAGACTGGGGCATGCAGTGTGGGCCGAAGCCCACCTGCATTAAGCACGACATTACTACCTCAGCTGTGTTGGGCAATGCAATGGGATATTTCTATGTACCGCCGGTGGCTTCCTGGCACCCACCCATGCTGTGGGTCCACAGGGAATTATAAATGCATCTGTTTCCACTTGTAAAGAACCCCAGTCTGACTGGGGCATGCAGTGTGGGCCGAAGCCCACCTGCATTAAGCACGACATTACTACCTCAGCTGTGTTGGGCAATGCAATGGGATTTTTTTGTGTATCGCCGGTGGGTTCCAGGGAGCCACCCATGCTGTCGGTCGACAGGGACTTCACAATAGGGAGTTGTACCTGCCTGTGTCTATGAATTAAAAAGCCCGGTCTGACTGGGGCATGCAGAGACACCTTGACAGAATGAATAGTGTGTGGCACATAGGTTCCCCATTGCTATGCCCACGTGTGCAGCTCCTGATGGCGGTGGCACAGGATTCTATTTCTCATTGCTTCTGTACAGCATTGTGGGCTATCGCCCCGCCCCTTTTAAAGAGGGTTGCTGCCTAGCCATGCCAACCTCTGCAGTGTGTGCCTGCGGTTCCTCGTCATGGCAGACGCACTTCTAAATAGACATGAGGGTGGTGTGGCATGAGGGCAGCTGAAGGCTGCGCAGGGACAGTTTGGTGTGCGCTGTGGGGGGGAGGGGAGGGCGGTTGGGCAGCATGTAAGCCAGGAGAAGTGGCAGTGGAGTGTCATGCAGGCAGTGATTGTGCTTTGTTGGAGGTAGTGTGGTGCTTAGCTAAGGTATGCCATGCTAATGAGGGCTTTTCAGAAGTAAAAGTTTTTCGGAGGGGGGGGCCCCACTCTTGCCGCTATTGTGGCTTAATAGTGGGACCTGTGAACTTGAGATGCAGCCCAACATGTAGCCCCTCGCCTGCCCTATCCGTTGCTGTGTCGTTCCCATCACTTTCTTGAATTGCCCAGATTTTCACACAAGGAAACCTTAGCGAGCATCGGCGAAATACAAAAATGCTCGGGTCGCCCATTGACTTCAATGGGGTTCGTTACTCGAAACGAACCCTCAAGCATCGCGAAAAGTTCGTCCCAAGTAACGAGCACCCGAGCATTTTGGTGCTCGCTCATCTCCAGTAACGAACCCAATTAGGGCAAGAGCCTGGCAATCACCCCCCTAACAATTTACTTGGGACAGACCATAAGCAGCAAGGCACACGCGCTGGCACATCTTAGCCAAGCAGCACACTAGCTGCAACCAAGGCCAATCACCGCCTGCGGGTGACACCGCTGCCTCTTTTCCTGGGTTACATGCTGGCATTGCTGTCCAACCCCCTGCACGAGCCTGCGTCTACATCGCACACAAAATTTTCCCTGCGCAGCGTTCAGCTGCCCTCTTTCCACACGCTGGCTTGATAGCCATACCACCCTCATGTCTATTTATAAGTGCATCTGCACTGAGGAGGAACTGGAGTCACACACTGCAGAGGGTTGGCAGGGCCTGGCAGTGACCCTCTTTGAAATTGTGGGCGATAGCTCGCAATGCTGATGAGAATTGCTGATAAATTGACGTATGATTATCATTCCAATCCTGTGCCACCTCTGTCACAAAATTGTCAGGAGCCACAAATGTGGGCATAAAGGGGGACTCAGATGCCAGTACTTCTACACATCTCCACAATGCAGCAGCACATACTAACACCAAAGATTGGTTTGAAGCAGGAGGTGTCGCAAAAGTAGCCACCACATGCATACAGTGACCCTGTAAAAGACTGATGAAATCAGTGTAAGGGGTCTAAACACAGACCGTTGAGCTAATGCTGTCTGCTTCCAAATTGGTTTTAGGGTTGAGTACTCAAAGACAACTTAGATGGATGACCACACGGGTATGCGGTTAGCCAAAGAAGAAGTGAAGTTTATTCAAAGAATTACAGATGATATAGGAAAGGTTTGCTGACGTATTGATTTGATTACTGCGCATGCCCAAGGCTACATAACATCTGTTGATTTTAATTAGCATTACACATCTTTCAAAGAAGTCTCCTACATGAGCAATGCATCAATGTCCGGTGACAACTGTAACAAAACAAAACATTCCTGGACGCTTATTACTAGAAGGGAATGAGCTTTCTCAAGGGAAAGGAGGCATGAGAGAGAGAAAGCTGATAAGGATTCAAAGCCAATTATTATAATTGGGTCTAACATTTTTCTAGGTAAAAGGTGAAATTAATACAGATACATGATTGAAGCAAAACAAGCAAAGAGATACAAAATGGAGTCGCTGTAGTCTATTATTAAGCGTCGGCCCTTACACGTTTAAGCTTAAACCTTTAGCAAAAGAAAATGCAAATTATAAACACATAAGTATTCTGTGACATACACTTATCAATTTAAAAGGCATAAACGTGAATTAACCCATCACATTAGTTTCGCTTCCTGTGAACGCTCCAATCCAGTATCTCGGATAACTGTGGTAATTTGTAGCACAAGAGATAATATATGCCGACCAACGCTGATCCCCAGACCCCAAGCAGAAGGAGGAGGTGGCATAATAAGCCTGAGAAACCGTGACCAAGGTAGGACTCGTAATACTCTGTGTGGGCAGCATGTGAGCGGGCCTCGTGTGAGGCTCAGTCCCAGCCTCCACCTTGTGTGACCCAAGGTGTTGTGAGTTACATAGGTATGGGAAATCCATGTGTCCCCACACAATTCATTCTGTCTGTCAGATAGCTGAACAACACAATGGGAAAGCTGTCTGCACTCTGCACCCTACCCAAGTAATTAGGTGTATTTCAGCCACTTAGCTAAAACACCGCAATGGGAAATCTTTGTGCACCCACAGCATAGGCGAGCCCCTGCAACCCGGTGACAATATTAAATATGAAGAAATCAGAATGCCCAAACATGGCAGAGTTTCACCCTGCCAAGGACCTCAGCCTTCTGTAGCAAGTATATAGGCAGACCCCTCAAACACCTCACTAAATCAGTTACGGTTGCTTTCATCGCTCCAAAGACTGGATGAACCACAAAAAAGTTCACAGGCCAAACCTGGCGCAGTTGCATCCCCCCCCCCCCCTTAGGACATCGGTCTCTGCCCACACCCTCAGCAATTGTGGGCATAAAGCGTACTCAGATGCTAGTACTGCTGTGAACGTCTCCTTAATTCAGTTACGTTTTTTTTGATTGGTCCAAACCAGTGTCTCAGATACTGTGGTAATACTGGAGCAAATACATGTTGCCTAGTGCTGATCCCCAGACCCCAAGCAGGAGGAGGAGGTGGCATAATAAGCCCGAGAAACAGTGACCGAGGTAGGACCCGCACTCCTCTGTGTGGGAAGCATGTGAGTGGCCCAGAGTCAGGCTCAGTCCCAGCCTTCACCTTGTGTGACCGAAGGTGCCGTGAGTTACATAGCAATGGGAAATCCACAATTCATTCTGTGTAGGTGTCAGATAGCAGAACAACACAATGGGAAAGGCTGCAGCACCCTACCCAAGTCATTCAGTGTATCTGTGCCAGACAGCTGGACACCGTGCTGTAAAACCTTTATGCACCAACAGCACAGGCGAACCCATGAAAGCCAAGGAAAGTATTAAACATGAAGAAATTACAGTGTCCAAACATAGCAGAGTTTTACCCCGCCCAGGACCTCGGCTTCTGCCGGATTCATTCTGTGTATGTGTCAGATAGCGGAACAACGCAATGGATAAAAGCCTTTGTGCACTCACATTATAGGCGGATCCCTGAAACATTTCTGTAGCAAGAGTATAAGCGAACCCCTGAAACATTTCTGTAGCAAGAGTATAAGCGAACCCCTCAAACATTTCTGTAGCAATAGTATAGGCGGACCCCTCAAACCTTTTTGTAGCAGGAGTATAAGTGAACTCCTCAAACCTTTCTGTGGCAATAGTATAAGCAAAACCCTCAAACTTTTCTGTAGCAAGTGTATAGGCCGACCCTTGAAACATTGGTGTACCAAGAGTACAAGTGTACCCCTGAAAAATTGCTTTACCCCGAGGGCAGGTGAAAGCTATAAACATTTTTTAAAGATACAGGTCGTTGTTGCTTAATTTGTAATAGAGGCTGGAGGCAGTCCTCCGAAAAAATTGTTTGTTTCAGAGGCTTTTGGCCCGCAGAAAAATTGGCAGTTCAGCATGATGACATGCTATTTTAGGAGGAGGAGGAGTAAGATCCGAGAGGGATAGACCAAGCTACTTCTCCCCTTTTTTTGGGTTAAAGAGAGGATGCATATTTCTGCTGTTGCCGCTAAAAGATTCTTTATGAACCGCTGCTTTCCACTGGTAAAGAAGAGAAGTCTGGGGAAATCCAGCATTTGTTCATCTTAATCAGTTTAAGCATGCTGTCAGTTGACAGGCGGGTACGCTTATTTGTGATGATCCCACCCCCAGGAGCACTAAACGTCTGATAGGACGCTAGCGGCATGGCAGGCCAGCACCTCAAGGGCGTACAGTGTGAGTTTGTGCCACGTGTCCAGCTTTGACACCCAATAGTTGCATGGAGCAGAGGCATCACGGAGGACAGTGGTATGATCGACTATGTACTCCCTCACCATCTTTTTGAAGTGCTCCCTCCGACTCAGCCTTGACTGGGGAGTGGTGAGACAGTCTGGCTAGGGAGCCATAAAACTGGCAAAGGCCTTGGAGAGTGTTCCCATGCCTGCGTTGGACATGCAGCCTGATCCCTGCGCCTCCCCTGGTAGGTGGTCCCTGAACTACATATTCTACCGCTAGTGCTGTCAAATGGGAACTTTTGCATCAGTTTTTCCACCAGGGCTCTGTGGTATTGTATCACTCTCGTACCACTTTCCTCTTCAGAAATGAGAGTGCAAAGGTTCTCCTTATACCGTGGGTCGAGAAGGGTTTACACCTATTAATCCGTGTTGGCCAGAATGCGTCTAACGTGAGGGTCACAGGAAAGGCAGCCTAACATAAAGTCAGCCATGTGTGCCAGAGTCCCATTACGCAACACATCGTTGTCCTTACTAGGAGGATGACTTTCAGGATCCTCCACCTCTTCAGCACATACACGTTGAACAGATGAGAGGGAAGCAGCATGTACCCTCTGCAGTGTGGCCAGCAGTCTCTTCCCCCTCCTCCTCCAAAACGCGCTGAGATACAGACGTGAGGGTGGACTGGCTATCAAGTGACATACTGTCATTCCCCTGCCTCCTATTCTAACCGCAGCGAACAAAGCAGTGGGATGGTAACGCTAATAATGGCCGCATCGCCATTCACCATTTGGGTAGACTCCTCAAAATTTCTGAGGACCTGACAGATGTCTGCCATCCATGCCCCCTCTTTAAAGAACTGCGGAGGCCATGTTGCAGCTAGTATTCTACTATTCTACGCTGCTCGTACAGCCTGGCCAACATGTGCAGCATAGAATTCTAGCGCGTGGGCACGTCACACAACAGTCGGTGCTCTGACAGCTGAAACTGATGTTGAAATGTCCTCAGGGTGGCAGCAATCGTGGTGGACTTGTGGAAATGTGCGCAGGCCGAGCAGGTCAGACAAGTGGGCTAGTTGTTCAGAAACCGCTGAACCACCAGATGCAACACGTGGGCCAGGCATGGCACGTGTGTGAGGCTGCCAAGCTGCAGAGCCGCCACCAGGTTATGGCCGTTGTCACACACATGCCGCTCACCATCTGGGCAGACTCCTCAAAGTTTCTGCAGTCCTGGCAGATATCTGCCATCCATCCCCACTCCTCAGTAAAGAATAGTGGAGGCTGATGACCACTCTGCCACCCATATTGCAGCTGGTATTCCATAATTGCTCTATGCTGCTCGTGCCTGGCCCACATGTGCAGCGTACAATTTTAGCGTGTGGGCATGTCCCACAGCAGTTGGTGCTCTAGCAGCTGAAACCAACGTTGCCAGGTTCTCAGGGTGGCAGCGTCCGTGGTAGACTTGCGGAAATGTGCGCAGACGTAGTTTTTCAGAAACCGCTAAACCACCAGATTGAAGACGTGGTCCAGGCATGGCACGTGTGTGAGGCTGCTGAGCTGCAGAGCCGCTACCACGTTACAGCCATTGTCACACACTACCATGCCCAGTTGGAGGCTCAGCGGCAAAAGCCAGAGGTCGGTCTGCTCTGTCAAACCCTGCAACAGCTCGGGGGCTGTGTGCCTCTTGTCACCTAAGCTGATTAGTTTCAGCACTGCTTGCTGACGCTTGCCCACCGCTGTGCCGCACGCTACTGACTGCTGGCGATGTGCTCACACTTCTTAATTGAGAGGTAGATGTGGCGGAGGAGGAGGGGGAGGGTTTGGAAGAGGTGGCATAAAACGCCGCAGATACCAGCACCGAGGTAGGACAGGCTATTCTGGGTGTGGGTAGGATGTGAGCGGTCCCAGGCTCTGACTCGGTCCCAGCCTCCACCAAATTCACCCAATGTGCAGTCAGGGAGAAATAGTGGCCATGCCCGCCAGTACTTGTCCACGTGTACGTGGTTAAGTGGACCTTCCCAGTAACCGCGTTGGTGAGGGCACGATTTATGTTGCTGGAGATGTGCTGGTGTAGGGCGGGGAAGGCACACCAGGAAAAATAGTGGCGACTGGGGACCAAGTAGCGCGGGACCGCCGCCACCATCATGTTTTTGAAAGCCTCCGTTTCTACAAGCCTGTATGGCAGCATCTCCAGGCTGATTAATTTGGCAATGTGCACGTTCAAAACTTGTGCATGAGCGTGGGTGGCAGCGTATTCCCGCTTTTGCTCCAACGCTTGTGTTAATGACAGCTGAATTCTGCGCTGAGAGACATTGCTGGAGGGAGTGGAGGACAGTGGAGGTGAGGGTGCAGGTGCAGGCCGGGAGGCGCTCGTGCCTGTGTCCTGGGAGGGGGATTGGATCTGTGTAGCAGGTTGTGGCACAGGGGAAGAGGCAGTGGTGGGACCCATAGACGGTGAATGACCTTCGTCCCACCTTGTGGGGTGCTTGGCCATCATATGCCTGCGCATGCTGGTGGTGGTGAGGCTGGTAGTGGTGGCTCCCTGGCTGATCTTGGTGCGACACAGGTTGCACACCACTGTTCGTCGGTCGTTCGCGCTCTCATAAAAACGTGTGAAGTTCTTTGGAGGCGTCTGTAGCCCGTATATCTCCCACAGCCAACTGTAGGCCACTGGGTAAACATTGCCAATGGCTTTCACACCCGGGCACAGTTTCCCGTGTGCATTGTGGCGTTAGATAGAAAACATGTGCGCATAAGGAAGCCTGTGCAAGCTGGCTTTCGTTTTTTATAATTATAAACATTTTTTCTCAGTTTTGCTACTGGAAATAGCAGACACTGATTTTAAGTTTGTTTTAGTGGACAATGGGGCCTATGGCAGTATGGCCGATTTGCGAGCGTTCATGTTTTCCCGTATTGGCCAGAGGCTGCAGGAAGGCACCTTATTTCGTAGCACGTAATGAGACCATTTGCCCGTAGGCATTTAACAGTAGGGTGGCGCATGTACAACTGACGTCTTTCAAGGGCCAGACGTTATGTGAAATACACTTTTGGGGTCCTAGTGGCCCCATAGTGTGTGTTGGATAGAACCCTTCCCTTCACTTCTGAAGGCGCTGTGGGAGTCATAGAGGCCTGCGTCGTGTGCATAATTTGATGCGGACTGAAGAGGGCACTGTATGATGAGTTTACTAGCGCATTTCCTAACTGTGATGGCTTGATGTTTGGCAACACTGCTACCCACAGTGGGCCTCCGTATTCAGGACACCCTGGAAACTTATTTTCAAATGCCGCAAGGTGGCCGTTCCTTGGCAACATAGAGCACTTAAAGGCGGGACAGACATTAGCTACATCCATATTCGCTCATGATCTTCTAACTTTATTTATTTTGCTTTTGTCGTCTAAACCATTGTAGTGTCACATAGCCTGGCTCACATATAGAAGGTGTAAGTTGCCTGTTGCTTATAAAGTTATGTTTTTGTGGCCATGCATGTTTTGTTTTTTTTTCCTTAAAAATGTGTGCCTGTAAATAAAAAAAAAAAACTATTGTGCATGGCCTAACTTTTTTGTCAAAAACACATCAAGCTTTTAACATGTTTATTGCCTAACTTCCAGAGGGCTAACTAGTAATCTTTTATTGCAGCAGGAATTGTGCTTGCATGAACTGCACTTAAATTTAAGTTTGTGTGCGTTACAGCTGCTTTAACCCCTTAATGACATGGCCTATTTTGGGTTTAAGGACGATTTTTGGCAGATTTTCTTCTCCATTTTTCAAAACTCATAACTTTTTTTATTTTTCCATCGACGCGGACGTATAAGGGCTTGTTTTTTGCGTGAAGAACTGTAGTTTTTATTGGTGCCACTTTTGGGTACATAAGCTATATTGTAAAACTTTTATAATTTTTTTTATGATAACAGGGAGAAAAAAAACGCATCAATTCTGCCATAGATTTTTTTTTTTTACAGCATTAATAATGCAGCATATAAATGACACAATCCATTTTTTCTGCGAGTCGGCATGGTTACAATGATACCAAAATTCTTACTTTTTTTTAGGTTTTTCCAGTTTTCTGCAATAAAAACCCTTTCTTTAGAAATCTTTTTTTTTTCTAAATCGCTGCATCCAAAGTCCTGTAACTTTTTTATTTTCTATGTACAGAGCTCTAAGTGGGCTTATTTTTTGAGAGACAAGCTTTAGTTTTTATTGGTACCATTTTAGGGTACATTTGGCTTTTTTTATCACTTTTATTGCGTTTTAAGGGAGGCAAAATGCTAAAAATTAGCATTTTGCCTCAGATTTCTTAACGGTGTTTTTTCAACGCTTTTTTTCATGCACAGTCAAAAGCATGTGCAACGTATTGTACGCATCGTTATGGACGTGACAATACCAAATGTATGGGGTTTAAATGTTTTTTCTTTACTTTTTTATGCGAAAAAGCATAAAAAAGAGTTTTTTTGCTTTTTTTATGTACATTTTTTCTTTTTTATTCATCTTTAGTATTTTTTTTTTTTTTTTTTTTTTTTACACAATTTGTGTCCCTCTGGGGGACTTTCACCACAGCACTGATGATCACTGTGATAACTGTGTTATACAGCGATCCCAGGCACTGGCAACACAGAACGCCAGTGTCTGGTGTCTTGTTGCCATGGCAACCAGCCGGGCTCTCTGCGATTATATCGCGAGAGCCCGGTGATGTCACAGAGGGAGCGCGCTCCCTCTGTGAACCCCTCCCTTGCCGCGATCTACTTAGATCGTGGCAGGGAAGGGGTTAACAGGGGGGGGGGGGGCATCTCCAATGACTTCAATGACTGACAGCCAGCTCCCGCTGCGGGATAGCGCGAGATCATAAGTGATCTCGCGCTATCCTCCAGGACATAAGTTTACGCCCTGTTGCGGAAAGTACCCCGCTGCCAGGAAGTAAACTTACGGCCTGGAGCGGGAAGGGGTTAAACACAGTGATTAGCCTTGTAATAACTTATGCAGCTATAAGTGTTCTATGCTTATTTATTAACCACACAAGATCATCACAGAAACGATAACTCAACACCCTGCGCTCACAGTGGTGCATGTCAAAGAAAATTGGGCCCATTTTCCAAGGAGCGGGATCCAGGTGTTGCTATAGGTTCAGCTATATTGCATGCAAAAATCCTGATAACTGATAGCTCATCTGTCATTATGTTTAAATATCATTCCACAGCCACGCCTTAGTGCAAAATGCACAATGTCAGTGCCTTTTACACGCAATGCTTATTGGTAAAAACACGGCTTGGTGCATTTGTGGAGCGACAATTGTGGTGTATAAAATCTGGGATTACTTACTTATCAGCAATGCACTAATGTTGCAGCCACGTGTACTGGACATGTGCTGTGTTGTCCATTCTGTATTTAATTAAGCCTTGTAAAGTTGGGGACAAATGTTGGGCACACTGGCTTTACTGAGGGCAAAACTTTCCATGCAGGAAAAAGTGTAATCTTCTTTTATTTAGTCATATTTAAAATTGCTAGGTGTACACATCTCTAACCAGACGCGTATCGGCTGCACAGTGCCTTCGTCAGTTGTCAGTTACTGAGGGCAGCGTTGAAGCCATACCTGAATGTGTCCACCCATGGACACTTTTCATACATTGACCTGCAATAAGCATTGTAAACTCTATACGAGTATTTCAGAAGTTAGGACATTGTATACTGTATTTCACATGTGACCAATGTGTGTGCTCCTGCTTGTGCCATACATATTGACTTTTAATGTGGCCGTAATGGGTATTATGCCCCCATTTTGCAGCATCAATTAAGCACACGCATTACAGGAAGCATCTTATTAATGCAGATGGTACACATAAATTTACAGTTGCTGAAGGTGTTTACAAGGCTGGTTCACACCTAAATAGTGGTTTTAAGCTTCCTGGTCTAATGCGGTGAAGACTCAAGGCCTGAGATCGTGTAGCAGAAATCCCCAGCTTGCCCGTCTACTGCATGTGGGCAAAGATGTGCAACACCAAATTTCAGAAATGTTATGTGGTTGCCCACTGCCATACACTTAGGCCGCCTGCAGACGAGCGGGTCGGATCCGGCAGCGAGAAATCTCGCCGCGCGATCCGACCCCAGAGCCTGCAGGGACGAGCGCGTACTCACCCGCGCCTGGCGGCCCCGGCTCTTTGATGTGCCGGCTGCCGCGCAGCCGGCGCATGCGCAGACCGGAGCCGGCGGCCAGGTGAGTGCGTGCCCCGCAGGAAATTAGAACATGCCGCGGTTTGTTTGCCGCGCGAGATTTCGCGCGGCCAAACCGCGGCCGTCTGCATAGGAGTGCGTATTGTAATGCACTCCTATGCAGACTTTCAGCGGCGGAAATCCCGCGGGAAATCCCGCGGCGGGATTTCCGCTCGTCTGCAGGCAGCCTTAAGTTGTAGCAGTTTTTCAGACCAAAAAGGTTTCAATAATGACTTATGAAAAACCCTGTGAACCCTCCATTTATCTGGCAAATCAAGTTCATAAGCAAGCGGATTTACTACACGTATGATGACAAAGGGACCCACATAACACGGGGCCAGTTTCAAAAATGGAACCTTCAATTTGAGATTTCTAGAAGACAAATATACCTTCTGTCCCACCCTGTAAGGTTCAGATACTGACAGACTCCTTCCACTATGAAACTGCATACGAGCCCCGTTGCTTTCGTACTTCTTGCCATACCCCCTGCAGCGCATCTGTGGCAACATCAGCTGCAGGACAGGCAGACGGAGTAGCAATAACTGTAAGGAAGCGAGGATGCTGACCATATACGCAAAGGAATGGAGATACCCCAGTGAAAGTACAAGTACGGTTGTTTAGCGCAAACTCTGCCAAGGGCAGGAATTCTGCCCACTGATGAGCCTTTTCGCTAGTAAACAACCGTAAATATTGCACTAAATCCTGGTTCTTCTGCTCAGTCTGACCATTAGTTTGCGGGTGGAATGTTGACGAAAAGGAAAGCGACGTTCTCAGATTTCTACAGAAAACTCGCCAAAATTGCACAAAAAACTGAACCCCGCGATCAGATACAATGTTCTCGGGAATCCCATGTAGACGAATGATTTATTTTACAAAAATCTTGGAAAACTCTATAGCAGAAGGTAGCTTCTTTAGTGCCACAAAATGTGCCATTTTTGAGAAACAATCTACAACCACTACGATAGTGGTGAACTTCTGAGACTCAGGTAGATTGGTGATAAAATCTACCGATTAAATGAGACCACGGACGAGAAGGCACCGGTAATGGTCTCAGAGGCATCTTCAGATGACGACGACAACTTTTACTGCGTGCACAGACAGAGCATCCCTTAACAAAGTTGCGGATCTCCCGAGACATGCCTGGCCACCAGTAGTGTCTAGTACAAAATCCAGAGTCCCCTGAACCCCCGAATGGCCTGCAAGAACAGATGAGTGAGACTCTTCAATGACTCTGAGATGCAAGGTCTCTGGCACAAACCATCTGCCCTCCAGCACCCGGGGGAGCGTCCTGCTAATAATTTTGTAGATAAGGAATGAGATCCGATTCTACAGCTGCCACAACCACCCCAGGTGCCAAGATATGTACGGAAGCCACTGTCTCACTTTCCGGCGAACCGAAACTCTGTGAGAGGGCGTCCTCCTTCACGTTCTTCTCCCCTGGAATATATGTAACGACGAAGTTAAACCTAGCGAAAAACAACGTCCACCTGGTTTGACAAGCTGTAAGTCTCTTAGCATTGGCGAGATATACCAAGTTTTTATGATCAGTATACACAGTAATGGGATGCCTAGCCTCCTCAAGATGGTGACGCCACTCTTCCAGAGACCACTTAATCGGCAATAACTCACGATTACCCACGTCGTAGTTGCATTCCACCGAACTGAACTTCCGTGAGAAAAACGCACATGGGCTATACCCAGACCTCCCGCTGACTTCCTGAGACAATACAGCCCCCGCCCCCACCTCAGATGCATCGACCTCAATAAAGAACGGTCGCTGCGTGTCAGGCTGTACAAGCACTGGGGCAGCAGTAAATGCCTTTTTGAGATGACTGAAAGCCTCTAGGGCCTCTGGCAACCATCTTACTAAGTCGGCCCCCTTCTTGGTAAGATCTGTCAGGGGTTGAGCAATAACAGAATAATTCTTAATGAATTTACGGTAAAAATTGCGAAACCTAAAAACCGCTGGAGAGCTTTCAGGTTGTCTGGTCTGACCCATGGGAGATTGCTGCTATTTTATCAGACTCCATTTGAATCTCCGTGGGTGAAATCACATAACCAAGGAAAGACACTTGTTTAGTACCAAAAATGCATTTCTCCAACTTAACAAAAAGTTGGTACTCCCATAAACGGGTCAGGACCAGCCTCAGGTGCCGCACATGTGAATCCCAGTCTGGGGAATACACCAGAATGTCGTCGAGATATATGACCAAAAATACCCCCAGGAAGTCGTGGAAGACCGCGTTCATAAATCCCTGGAACACAGCGGGGGCATTAAAAAGTCCAAAGGGCATGACTTGCCATTCAAAATGTCCTAACGGGATCATAGGATCTGAAGTTTTCCACCGGTTCAGACTGATGTTGCAGACGCTTCTGAGGACAGATAAGTCATCCGAAATCGTCGCCATTCCTCGGGACTTAGCTGGTCCACTTCCATAGGCTCGGCACCAGAAGTTGGCATGAGAGAAGTGGGAGGGGGTCTGCTGGATTCCCTATCGCTATGGGCCTGACGTTCCTCTTTTCTAGATCTCAGCCTCCTGTCAGCTTTGACTGCCAATTCCATCACATAATTGAGTGTCACAGGGGCTTGATGAGAAATGAGTAGATCTTTGACAGCGTCAGAAAGACCCAACAAAAACACGTCTTTAAGGGCTCTATCATTGCAAGAGGTTTCACCTGCATACTGTCTAAATTAAGAGCAATAGTCCTCTACCCACTGCTGCCCCTTACATAGAGGCATGAGATGGGATACCGCCAACCCTGCACGGTCCGGCTCATCAAAAATACCTCCAAGTTCCTGAAAAAACAAATCAACTGACTCCAGGCAAGCTGAACTCTCGGGTTAGGAGTAGGCCCATGTCTGGGGGGGACCCCGAATTAAGGACATAATCAATCAAACTTTCTGGGATTCTGAGCCAGATGAGCGGGGCCGCATCTGAAAAAACAATCTATATGCTTGCTGAAAAACAAAAAAACTTGCTCCTCTCCCCTGAAAACACCTCCGGAAGAGGATACTTGGGCTTAGGAATAGAAGGGGCGGCTGAAACATGCACTAACTCCCGCTGCTCCTGGGCCACCATACGACCGGACAGGTCTTTGATTACGAACACCAAATCCTGCAACTGACTTGCGAGAATACTCATGGCTTCCATTGGAAAGCAAAGAACCAGCTGAGCAATATTTAAGGGCCAGTTATTATGTTACGGTATACTATCCTTGATACGCCAGCCTGGGTTGCCCTGGATCTCGCCCACAACCCCTGTTCCTGCCTGCTTGCCTCCACTCCCGGCTAACCCCAGGCCGGCAACTGGGTGGCGGTCCCTACTCTCACTAGGGACCGAGAAGGGACGCTGACGTACCTGATGGAAGGGTAGAACACTGACAGAAAAAGCAGATGAAAAGCAACCAACACGAACAAACTAATCAGAACCGAGGCAGATAGAAAAACCTGGCAGATGGTAGCAACTATAGCAGACAAGCTGACAGGGGCAGGAGACCTACAGAGCCAAACTAGCTAGCACACTGAGGGAAACCAATAATTGGCAGTGACTGCAAGTACCTGCCAGAGCTTTAAACAAAAGCCTTCACCCAGGGGCGGAGATAGGGAGACAGCCCACTCCCAACAGATCATAATGAAAGGGAACTCGTGCACAGCAGCTGCACTCTCAGGTGCGCACGTGCACGGCACCACGCTGGCCAGGCATCTGCGCCCCCCATCAGCCGGACAACAAGCTGCGGGACCCCGCACACCGCCGCCCTGGGAGAACCATCAACCGCCGCATGGTAACACTTACCTATTCTCCGCTGTGGCATCTCCTCTGGCTGGATCCCCGACATTGGTGTTCAGCTCTTTCAGCTGGTGGCCCATTCCTTTATCCCTGCGGTCAGCCATGGGAGGCTGAAAACCCCTACCACAGCTGCAAGAGCTGTTGCAGAAGTCTGCAATATACTCCCTATTTTTACCATGGGGTTGGGGCTTCTGTCCCTGTCCCTGTAGAACACAGGGAGCAATATGCAATATTGCTGGTTGATGATGGGAGCAGCGAGTTTGCCATGAAATATGGCAACTGAGTTTGAAACCTTTGCAATACATTTACTTCCTTATCAGCACTCTTGCATTGCACACAAAACGTAGTGATTCAAACCCCTAATGTGCTTTACAAAATTTGTTTTGGTGTCCCTGCTTGCCTTCTGCATCCAGCTGTTTTCTGCACATAGCACAGGCTGTTATACTGCCAAGCGCTCCATGCAGGGTATGGAAAACACAGCTGGACTGCTCCGTTCTTCATACCCAGCCTGTCATCAAGGAGCGGGAAACAGCTGAAACAACAGCATCAGCTGTATCCGGCTGTGAATCCCTGATGAGGCTCATTATTGTCTTTAAGCATACAGAAAGACAATGATGAGCGACGGCATAACAAAAAATGTACAATGTCCGTGCAGTTACACACAACGATTATCACTGGAAAGATGGTTTTTGTTTGAATTTAGAGCAAAAATTATGGTGGATAAATTGCCCTACACACCCCTCACTCTCCACCCCACCATACCATGCACATCTTCAGCCAATTTAGCTCATGTATCACCCCATTACCTGTTGAATGTCAGCTCGTTGGAGCAGGACCGGCACTCCTACTGTTTCCCAAAAAGCATTAATACATGTGGGCCTGGTATAGTTTTTGTCCCCCTGTATTGTAAGTTCTGCAAAAAACCATCGGGAATACTTTCATTAACCAAATGCTTTTATTCAGCTGAAAGGCCAGACATCATTTAAAAACATTCAAATGCAAAGGCATAAATGTGTGTGCCCTAATTTTGGTCCTTTGCTTTTAAGAACAAGGAAAGGAGGACGGCGTCTGTAAAACACAGACTACAAACACAAATGTCCAAAGGTGCTCTGGAACATTTTTTTAAACATTTTTCTATACCCAAAAATAGCTAAAGTTGGCAATATCTGGACATTGTGCTAGACAAGGTTCCTTCACAGGGGTCATTAGCCAAAAGCGCCAGGGTGGCATCTGACATCCCTTCAGCAACATTGCATCGCCGACGCCATGGCTGCTGCAAGCTTCCCAAATCTTCCTCCAACAATTGTCGGTATGGGCCATGTGTTGGCTCATTACCCATGTCCCCAGGAAAAGGAGGCTGTTATGTGGCTCCAAGTTGCCAGAGGGCACTGTTTGTGAGAATGAGTTATGTTGGGCAAACTGCGATATTCTTGCAAACAGGGCCCTCCCCCGCTCGGGTTTCTGAGATACATTTATTACTGCTATTAGGACACTAAGTAACTCTATTTGTATGTCTACCGCTATGTGGCAGCCACACGCTGCAAGGCACTGCCCCATTGTGTCAGGCCAGTCGACCTGTCTTTGTCGGCGCAGATACTCTATCACCTCCTCGTAGACTAAATGACCAACAAAAGGCCCCTTATGGCTGCTGATGGTTTGGCGTGGAGCTCTGGTTCGCCTTTGGGTTCTGGTTGGTGTTGGTGGTTGGGTAGGTTCTTCAGGAAAAATCTCAGCAGCAGGGGGGGCCTCAGGCCCTGCAGCTCCCTCACTGAGGAGTGAAAGAGTAGGGGAGCTTGCCTCTGTGTCGGAGCCTTCTTCAGGCGAATGCTGCTCCTGAAGATTATCACCAGTCCTGAAAGGCAAAATACAAAGATGAATATACACAATGTTGCTGTGATGGTGTGCAAACAAGGTTACTGTGCCTCAAATGAGATAGTACTAGAGTGCGAAGTGTCAAATCAGTCTTTAAAGCGGGAGAGGGCTAAGATCAGCAACTGAGAGACCTCCAAGGGCTCAACACAAAATGACACAGCTACGTAATGACTAATGAGGGGAAAAAAGGTTACATGGCTTGTAACACATTTGGCAGTAAAGAACATTGTTGTTCACCATGATTGATTAAGCACCATAAGATGGTTAGAAACAATCACTAGTCAGAGAGAAGACAAGGCTATAGTTAGGTTCAGGGCAGCACACATGGTGTGACAAAACACAGCAAATTCTCAAACGTCACATGGGAGCAAAACAGCCTATCAGGCATGGCCCAAGCTGCACAACTAGGGACTATTGGTAAAACATATAATCAAACAAAACACCTAAATCACAGACAAAAAAGGGGCACATACGGTCTTTGATCCATTAGAGGACGGAGAAAGGACAGAGCGTGAGCCAAATAATAAGGCCTTTTTCGCCTCCTGCCTGAGCCGCTGGGCACGTGCTTCGCAACCTCTATGCAGTATGTGTCCCGACATCTTTGCCACTTCATTTAGATATCCTCCACTGTTAAAAAAAAAAAAAAAGACAACATTAAAAAGGGGAGGCAAGGGCATCACATCCAAAAAGGGGAGACAAGGGCATCACATCCAACTAAACCCCAACTTTTGCTTTCTTTTGATGTTGCGCCCAAAACACTGATGCAGTCCCCAGAGCAATATAGCCAAACACAGACACACAATTAACACCATCTCCGAGGGAGGTCAGTACTACAGGAAAATGAAAACAAACAAAAACACCAGTCATAGACAACAAATGTGGAAGAGTAGCAGATTTGAAAAAAAAAAAAAAGGACACAGACATGGGATCACAATGGTGCCGGGACATTTGCATGTACAGCAGCCATTATTTTTATTTACAGCCCAGGAGGGACACAAGCAAAAAGAAACCAGCAATGTTCATGGGATTTGGTTGCCTCAGAAATCAGCAATGTTTAGCACTACACAAATCTCTCTGAACAGGTAACACTGACGGTAGCACTGTATATACCGTTTCCCTGAAAATAAAATATACCCTGAAAATAACACATAGCATGATTTTCCAGAATTTTTGAGAATGCAAAATGATTTTTCAGGATGCTTGAAATATAAGCCCTACTCCAAAATTAAGCCCTGCTGACAGTTAATTAAAAAACCAATTTAAATAGTGTCCAGGCAGCTATACATGTAAAAAAGTTAAACCTTTTTGAACAAAAATTAATATAAGACACTGTCTTATTTTCGGGGAAACACGGTAGTAACAATACAGCAAGTGCATTTTATAGTGTGTTTAGAAAGGAACACCTATGGCTATTGAAAGAGACATACAGACGGCTGCAAAGGGATATGTTATTATTATCAATGATTTTTGCACCCATAAAAAAACATACAGACATTAACAGGAACAGCCATGAAAACCCCGACAAACCATGGACCACACTGGAGAAGGGGGGAAAAACATGCAACAAACATTGATACTTACGCAGTTTGAGCCTTCCTTGTGCGCGAGTCTGCAGTCACTGCATACCATACAGCTCCTCAGCGATTTCTTCCCAGGCTTCTTCCCTCAGGCTTTTCACATGAAACTCCTCAGTACGCGTATCCCAAATACAGTGACCATTGTGAACTAAGAAAATGAGCCGCTACTTGTCAATGCAAGGAGTACTAGACACAGTACAGGCAAGGTTGAAGCAATATGGCTGCTGAAGTTCTCTCTGAGCTGATGCTGCTGTTTCTTCCCACCTCCACGCATCTAGGAAATCCCCACACTCAGCCCCACCCTGCAGCACCTGAGCTCCAAACCCACCCTTCCTCCTTGGCCATTGGGAAAAAAACTGCAAATGTTAGTGCTGGTTTTTGGGGATTTTCCTGTTAGCTTTCTCCAGCACTGGTAGGAGTGCCTATAAGAGTGTTCTGCTACCTGTTGCACCAGCTTAGCAATCAGGGAGAGTTTTTATTTCTGTCTAGGCTGTGGACCTGTGCTAATTATTCTCAGTCTTTGGGCTTATATAGACGACTGTATATCGGCTGGGTTTTCACGCCCGACCGATATACGGTGTTCTTGTCTGCAGAGGGAGGAGGCTGGAAGAGCCAGGAGCAGGAACTGAGCTCCCGCCTCCTCTCCGCCCCTTGCCACTATTTGCAACAGGAGGGGGCGAGATGGGGGTGGAGCTAAGTAATGTCACAGCCCCGCCCCGTCCCACCCCTCCCATTGCAAATAGTGGCGGGAGCTCAGTTCCTGCTTCTGGCTATTCCGCCCCCCCCCCCCCCTGCATACAAGGACACCGTATATCGGCTCGGCGTGAAAACCCAGCCGATATACGGTTGTCTAAATAAGCCCTTTATATGATGGTTCTTGGAATCAGAATTGGACCTTGGGTTCCTGTTTTCTCCTAGAATCATAGAATAGTAGAGTTGGAAAGGACCTTCGGGGTCATCTGGTCCAACCCCCTGCTCAGTGCAGGATTCGCTAAATCATCTCAAACAGATATTTGTCCAACCCTTGTTTGATTTACAAACTTCTGCTGGTCGCTGAGGTGAAATCGTGGCTTGTCGCTGTGTCATGTAAGCTGCATTAGCTTCACAGCAGCGTTGAACCCTCTGTGATGACATGTTTGCACGACAGTGACGGTTTGTTTCAACTTTGGACAATGGTTCATGATTAGATGAAGGCTGGGCTGGTGTTGGTGGCATTAGCACTTGAGATGACATGATATCATGTTCAGGAGTTGTGAAGATAGTGGTGAAGGACTATGCATCCATGTTATTGTTCAATATGCATTGCCAGCTTTGTATGTGTACATTTGTGAGGTGTCATTTATTGGATTCTCCACAAAGGTGTGCAGCTGTTTCACAACAAGCAACCGTCAGATTGAGTACTGCTGTATCCATAGCAACTGAGACCACAGGGGTTTGTTGGGGATGTGTAGTGGCCCAAAACACATATATAAATATGGCCCTACATAATTGTCATACATGTCATGTCTTCAGTGTGGATGCGCTGTGCAAAGTGTCTTGTCTGCTGTTATGTGTATTGCACAGCTGCAGCATGTAAGAGGTTAATGTCTGCAAGTGACTGGGATATGTGTGGAAAATGTAATAAGTCTGTCTAGTCACGTGATGATTGAATGCTATAAATATGAGTGATTGAGAGTTAAAGTTGATCTTCTGTCCATCTTCTGCAAATAGTTGAGAGAGGAGTGAGAGTGCCAGCCGCATGGGGGTAACTTCAACCCTCATGTGGTGAAGGAATGGAAGGAGAAGAGAGGTATCCTGACGTCCCCAATTCCAGGAACCACCTGTGAGGAGTGAGAGAGAGAGGAGAGTTTGCCGTGCAGCAATTTACCTTCTAAGCCTCAAGTGAGCGTCTGCAGAATGTTGTGTCACCCCCCAGTATTACTCTGCATCCTGAAGTGTACTTGTACAGGAGCGGAGTCATACAGAAAGCAACTGTAGGCCCGAATTCACCCTGTGTCCTTCCTCCTTGACCGTCTTGACCATTAAAGTTGTCTTTACCTGCATGAGCAAGTAAGCTGTATTCTGCAAAGCCTGAGGTAAAATTTTCAAGTCACTGTCCGTTCCCAGTGATTGAGTTTACAACGTTTTCCATGTGTTGACTTTATTATTTCTACCGGAGAATCAACGGTGTGAAGGAATGGTGGTGTCACGAGTGACAACTTCTTCAGTACACTACACATATACAGGTAACTGCTGTCCCATCATTGCATGGAAGAGGCCTAGCAGTGTCTTGGCCAAGGTTACATGTGTCCCTCCGGGAAGGAGTCTGGTAGAGCAACCGTGACAAGTGCCAACTCTACCCCGCTAGCTTTTCAGCATGGTCCTTGTGTCTTGGTCGCTGCAGGACGTTACAGATGTAGTCCGCCAATAATCCCTCAATTAGCTCAGAGACTATGTGACTGATCACATGATGGTGACAGCACACATGATGGTCCTGTCAGCACACGAGCTATGTATGTGTTAATTTGTAAGGTGTCATTTATTAGAGTCTTGACACAGGTGTGCAGCTGTCTCACAACAAGCTACAAACTGCCAGACTGAGCACTGCCTAATCCATAACAACTGAGGTCGTAGGGGTTTGAGGGGGATGTAGTTCACCCATAATCCTTCATTCAGTGCACTAGGAGGATAAAGGACCTGTGATGACATCGCAGTCATGTGATCAGGTGCAGAGCTTAGCGTAACTGATTACATGATGCTGACACAATCACGGGTGCTGTCAGGCTCTGCATGTAACTCACACAGCACACACTGACAAGTGTTCGTTAGCACTTTGACATAGTTATTAGAGTGCACCATTGTTACAGTGCTGGGTATAATAGATGATGGGACGTGAATTGCAGACCCCTTAACCATCTTGGTAACCCTTCTCTAAACTTGCTCCAGTTTGTCTTTTTTAAAGTGGGATGCCAAGAACTGGGCACAGTATTCCACATGAGGTCTGACTAAAGAAGAGTAGAGGGGGATAATTACTTCATGTGATCTAGACTCTATGCTTCTCTTAATACCTCCCAAATTGTGTTTGCCTTTTTGGCTGCTGCATCGCATTGTTGACTCATGACCAGTCTATGATTTATTAGAATACCCATGTCTTTTTCACATGTCCTGCTGCTTAGCCCAATTCCTCTCATTCTGTATGTGCTTTTTTCATTTTCTTGCCCATATGTAGGATTTTGCATTTCTCCTTGTTAACCCTTTGAGTGGCACGCCCAGAAATTTTCCGGGAGGAGCTCCACTGCCCATAGCAATATAGCCCGGAAGATTTCCAGGCAATGTATTACTATGGGAGCTGCAGAGCACAATGCCACAAGCTCTGCCTACATAGACCCACACAGAGCAGTTCAGGACCTTGAAATAAGAAGCAGGGAGATATTGCCCATCTTCCATCAATCTCCCGCTTTTAATTTCAAACTCCTGCACTAGTTTGTATACAGGTTGCAACAGAGACCATCGGCTTGTCAGAAGCAAGCCGATGGTCTCTGTGGCAGGGAGAGCTGGTGCTTGGCTGTCAGAGGATAGCCAGGCACCAGCTCTTACAGCAGAGATCAGAGAAAACCTCTGATCTCTTCTGTGTTAACACTTTAAATGTAAAGGGCTGTCATTATTAGACCCCCGGAATGTGATCAGGTGGTCCTGATGGGTCTCTGTGGAAGTCCCCTAAAGGGACAAAAAATGTAAAAAAAGAAAAAAAAAGTTTAAAAAAAATTATTAAAAAAAGAAAAAACAAAACAACTTGTCTGCCTTTACTTTGTAAAAAATTAAAAATAAAATTACACATGTGGTATCCCTGCATTATGACAGAGAAGGAAGTTAGTACATTATTTAACCCCTTAATGACACGGCCCCTTTCTTTCTTTTTTCCCCATTTCTTTTTTTCCTCCCCCTGTTTAAAAAATCATAACTCCTTTATTTATCCTTTGATGTCATTTTTTACGGGATGTCCTGTAGTTTACGTTAGTACTAATTTAGAATACATACGACTTTTTGATCGCTTTTTATTGCATTTTTTCTAGGAGACAGGGTGACTGAAAAAGTGCATTTGTGGCGTTCTTTATTTTTTTTCGGACTACGTTCACCGTGCAGAGTAAATAATGCACTACTTTGATAGATTGGACATTTACGGACGCAGTGATACCAAATATGTATTTTTCTTTTATGATTTAGATTTTTTTATTAGATATGGCAAAAGGAGGGCAATTTGAACTTTTACTTTTTTTTTTTTTTTTTTTTAAGTGTGAAAAAGTCGTGAAAAAGAAAAAAAAACTATTACAATTTGGTATTGGCATAATCGTACTGGCCTGTAGAATGACTTTAATATATTATTTATATGGCTCACAGAATGCAGTGAAAAATAAAAATAAAAAACATGCCAGAATTACAGATTCTGTTAATCTTGCCACTAGAAAAAATGGAATAAACAGCGCTCAAAATTTTACATGTTCCAAAAAATTAGATAAATGAAGACTGGAGTTCATCCCGCAAAAAAACAAGGCCTTCTAGAGCTTCGGCAATGGAAAAATAAAATGAATATGGAATGCGGCGACACAAAAGCAAACCTTTAAGAAAAAAAATGCTTTAAATGTACAAAAATAGCAAAACATAAAAAACTGTATAAACTTGGTATCACTGGAATCTTGTGACTCAGAGAATAAGGTCATCACACTATTTATTCTGCACGCTGAACGCCGTAAAAATGAAATCGAAAAAACTAATGGCAGAATTTCTTTTTTCCCCCCAATCTCCCTACAAATTTTTTTCCAAAGTTATGCAATACATTATATATACCCAAAAATGATGCCATCAAAAAGTACAACTTGTCCCGCAAAAAACAAGCCCTCATATAGCTGTGTCAATGGAAAAATGAAAAAGTTATGGCTCTTGGAACGCGACTGCAAAATTAGTTGAAATTAAATGATTAGACCATTTAACCCCTTGAGTGGCACGCCCGGAAAAGTTCCGTGACGAGCTCCACTGCTCATAGCAACATAGCCCGGAAGATTTCCGGGCTATGTATCACTATGGGAGCTGCAGAGCACAATGCCACAAGCTGTGACATTGTGCTCTGCCTGAACAGACCCACAGAGAGCAGTGCAAGGGCTTTGAAAAACCAGCAGAAGATATTGCCGACATGTCGGCAATGTCCTGCTTTGTTTACAGGTTGCCATAGAGACCATCGGCTTGTCAGAAGCAAGCCGATGGTCTCTGTGGCAGGGAGAGCTGGTTGTTAGCTGTCAGAGGACAGCTAGGTACTAGCTCTAACAGCAGAGATCAGAGAAAACCTCCGATCTCTGCTGTGTTAACCCTTTACATGCTGCAGTCTATGTGACTGCAGCATGTAAAGGGCTGTCACTGCAGCATGTAAAGGGCTGTCACCATCGGACCCCTGGAATGTGATCAGGGGTCCTGATGGGTCCCTGTGGAAGTCCCCTAAAGGGACAAAAAAAAATAAAAAATTTTAAAAAAATTAAAAAAAAAAAAAAGTAAAAAAATTATTAAAAAAATAAAAAAAACACTTGTCTCCCTTTACTTTGTAAAAAATCAAAAATACAATCACACATGTGGTATCCATGTGTGTCGTAATGACCCAGAGAAGGAAGTTAATACATTATTTAACCCCTTAATGACATGGCCCCTTTTTTCTTTTTTCCCCATTTCTTTTTTTCCTCCCCCCTGTTTAAAAAATCACAACTTGTCCCGCAAAAAACAAGCCCTCATATGGCCGTGTCAATGGAAAAATGAAAAAGTTATGGCTCTTGAGACGCAACTGCAAAACTAGTTGAAATTCAATGATTAGACCATTTTAAAAAACCTGCCCTGGTGGGCACGACAGGGTGGTAGGAAACCTGCCACTCAAGGGGTTAAAAAACCTGCCCAGGTGGGTCTGACAGGGTGGTAAGAAACCCGCCACTTAAGGGGTTAAATACCATTCTATTAGTCGCTGCCCACTGTTCAAGCTTTTCTAGATCTTTTTGTATACTCTTCCTCATTCTTAACCAAATCACCATTTTCATGTTGTGAGCATCCAATAGCATTTTTGCTTTTGACATACTTTTTTATTGCTTTTGGCCTCTGTTGCTTGCCTCAATTCATTATCCGCTTTAGCATTTCTAACACTTGCCCTACAGTTTCTGCAGAGAGCATTATATTCTTCTTTAGATATTCCCCCCTCTTTCCATTTGATAAACATATTTTTCTTCCTTTATAGCATGTGTGCAAGTTCTGCGTTCATCCATTCTGGTCTCTTTAAATGCTTCTTATTCTTCCTTCTTTTAGGGATTGGTAACGATTGTGCTTTGAGAATCTCATTTCGCAATATTTCCCAACTTTCTTGGACATTTCTGTCCTTAAGAACATCAAGCCATTGGATTCTTACCAAGTGTAATAGAACACCATGAGACATCCATTTTCTGCCTACAGAAAAAGGGCCACATATAGCAGACATGTTTCAGAAGATCTCCACCCAAAAATATATGGCACATAGTTCTCCGTGAATTGGTGTAGTTTGGCAATCCTTACTTATGTATGTAGGTCTTAGCAGGTCTGTTTTTGTAGGTCTTAGCTTTTGGGATTCAGAAGTAACATATGATATGCAGGTGCACGTCGGGGCACATTGCGGTTGTCACAGTTACATTAAGAAGTGTGGGTTTTGCAGGTACTATAGAGGTGATAAAAAAGAAATTGAGTAATAAATTTGTACCAACTATACCAGTGATGACCAACCTTTTCAGCTTGGTGTATCAAAATTCACCCAAAACTGAGCATATCTCAGGTGGTGTATCACTTAAAAAAAAAAAACACATAAATTTGCGAAATTTATAGTTTAAATAACATAAAAGTACAATTGTAATACAGAACTGTATTTAATAAACCAAAAACTAATTATTTAACTTACCTGCTTAGTGACTTCTTTGTTTATCCGTCAGTCGGTTTCTTTTGTTGGTCTTGATTAGAGATGAGCGAGGACCAAAATGCTCGGCTGCTCGTTACTCGGGACGAAATTATCGCGATGCTCGAGGGTTTGTTTCGAGTAACGAACCCCATTGAAGTCAATGGGCGACCCGAGCATTTTTGTATTTCGCCGATGCTCGCTAAGGTTTTCATGTGTGAAAATCTGGGCAATTCAAGAAAGTGATGGGAACGGCACAGAAACGGATAGGGCAGGCGAGGGGCTACATGTTGGGCTGCATCTCAAGTTCACAGGTCCCACTATTAAGCCACAATACCGGCAAGAGTGGGCCCCCCCCTCCCAACAACTTTTACTTCTGAAAAGCCCTAATTAGCAATGGATACCTTAGCTAAGCACCACACTACCTCCAACAAAGCACAATCACTGCCTGCATGACACTCCGCTGCCACTTCTCCTGGGTTACATGCTGCCCAACCCCCCCGCACGACCCAGTGTCCACAGCGCACACAAAAGTGTCCCTGCGCAGCCTTCAGCTGCTCTCATGCCACACCACCCTCATGTCTATTTATAAGTGCGTCTGCCATGACGAGGAACCGCAGGCACACACTGCAGAGGGTTGGCACGGCTAGGCAGCGATCCTCTTTAAAAGGGGCGGGGCGATAGCCCACAATGCTGTACAGAAGCAATGAGAAATATAATCCTGTGCCACCGCCATCAGGAGCTGCACACGTGGGCATAGCAATGGGGAACCTATGTGCCACACACTATTCATTCTGTCAAGGTGTCTGCATGCCCCAGTCAGACCGCAGTTTTTAATTCATAGACACAGGCAGGTACAACTCCCTATTGTGAAGTCCCTGTGGACCGACAGCATGGGTGGGTGCCAGGAAGCCACCGGCGGTACATAAAAATATCCCATTGCATTGCCCAACGCAGCTGAGGTAGTAATGTCGTGCTTAATACAGGTGGGCTTTGGCCCACACTGCATGCCCCAGTCAGACTGGGGTTCTTTAGAAGTGGAAACAGATGCATTTATAATTCCCTGTGGACCCACAGCATGGGTGGCTCCCTGGAACCCACCGGCGGTACATAAAAATATCCCATTGCATTGCCCAACACAGCTGAGGTAGTAATGTCGTGCTTAATGCAGGTGGGTTTCGGCCCACACTGCATGCCCCAGTCTGACTGGTAATATATACTTTAACAGTAACCTCGTTGGTGGTAATGTGGTGGTGATTGCGGACCTGGTAGCGCGGTTTTATGTAGTTGGTTTTCGGAATGTGGCCAGAATTAAGTGGGCCGTGGCGGGGGGATGGTGGTGGTGCTCTCTTGTTGTGTCGTTAAAGGGGAAATTCTTGGACTGCCACCAGACGGACCAATGCAAAGGTATTTGCCAAGAATGTTTTCATTGTTGGAGGAGGAGGGGGATGTTTTGGAGGCACTATGTGTCCTCTACACGTGTCCGTGGTTATATGCACCTTAACAGTAACAGCGTTGGTGGGAAATGGCCTCGCCGCCATCATGTCTTTGTGAAGCCTCTGTTTCCACACCCCAGTGACATAACATTAGCAGCGGTATAGGCAGAGCCCACAATTATTAACATTTCAGCGGTAGCATTAGGGACAGGCCCCACTAACATATCACTAGCAGCAGTATAGGGGGAGTGCAGTCTTAGTTCCATTTCAGTAATAGTAGCACTCAAGACAGGCCCCAGTAACATTCCCATTGCAGCAGTTTAGGGAGATAACAGTCTCTTTCACATTTCAGTAGCTGCAGTATAGACATTTATGTAGCTAAAGTGTAGGCCAACCCCACACACCTTTCTGTACCATGAGTGCAGGCAAAGAACATAGAAATTACTATGATTACACTGTAGGTGAGGGCCGAAAAAAATTGGTGTACCAACAGTACTAATGTACCTCAGAAAAAATTGGCCATGCCCAACCAAGATGGCAGGTGAAACCCATTAATCGCTTTGGTTAATGTGGCTTAAGTGGTAACTAGGCCTGGAGGCAGCCCAGTTGAACGAAAAATTGGTTCAAGTTAAAGTTTCAACGCTTTTAAGAGCATTGAAACGTATAAAAATTGTTTAGAAAAATTATATGAGTGAGCCTTGTGGCCCTAAGAAAAATTGCCCGTTCGGCGTGATTACGTGAGGTTTCAGGAGGAGGAGCAGGAGGAGGAGGAGGAATATTATACACAGATTGATGAAGCAGAAATGTCCCCGTTTTGGATGGTGAGAGAGAACGATGCTTCCATCCACGGGTGCAGCCTACGTATTGCTTAGGTATCGCTGCTGTCCGCTGGTGGAGAAGAGAAGTCTGGGGAAATCCAGGCTTTGTTCATCTTGATGAGTGTTAGCCTGTCGGCACTGTCGGTTGACAGGTGGGTACGCTTATCCGTGATGATTCCCCCAGCCACACTAAACACACTCTCTGACAAGACGCTAGCCGCAGGACAAGCAAGCACCTCCAGGGCATACAGCGCGAGTTCAGGCCACGTGTCCAGCTTCAACACCCAGTAGTTGTAGGGGGCAGAGGCGTCACCGAGGACGGTGCTGCAATCGGCTACGTACTCCCTCACCATCCTTTTACAGTGCTCCCGCCAACTCAGCCTTGACTGGGGACCGGTGACACAGTCTTGCTGGGGAGCCATAAAGCTGGCAAAGGCCTTGGAGAATGTTCCCCTGCCTGCGCTGTACATGCTGCCTGATCTCTGCGCCTCCCCTGCTACCTGGCCCTCGGAACTGCGCCTTCTGCCACTAGCGCTGTCGGATGGGAAGTTTACCATCAGTTTGTCCACCAGCGCCCTGTGGTATAGCATCATTCTCGAACCCCTTTCCTCTTCGGGAATGAGAGTGCAAAGGCTCTCCTTATACCGTGGATCGAGCAGTGTGTACACCCAGTAATCCGTAGTGGCCAGAATGCGTGTAACGCGAGGGTCACGCGAAAGGCATCCTAACATGAAGTCAGCCATGTGTGCCAGGGTACCTGTACGCAACACATGGCTGTCTTCACTAGGAAGATCACTTTCAGGATCCTCCTCCTCCTCCTCCTCCTCAGGCCATACACGCTGAAAGGATGACAGGCAAGCAGCATGGGTACCGTCAGCAGTGGGCCAAGCTGTCTCTTCCCCCTCCTCCTCATCCTCCTCATGCTCCTCCTCCTCCTCCTGAACGCGCTGAGATATAGACAGGAGGGTGCTCTGACTATCCAGCGACATACTGTCTTCCCCCGCCTCCGTTTCTGATTCCAAAGCGTCTGCCTTTATGCTTTGCAGGGAACTTCTCAAGAGGCATAGCAGAGGAATGGTGACGCTAATGATTGCAGCATCCCCGCTCACCATCTGGGTAGACTCCTCAAATTTTCCAAGGACCTGGCAGATGGCTGCCAACCAGGCCCACTCTTCTGTAAATAATTGAGGAGGCTGACTCCCACTGCGCCGCGCAAGTTGGAGTTGGTATTCCACTATATCTCTACGGTGCTCATAGAGTCTGGCCAACACGTGGAGCGTAGAGTTCCACTGTGTGGGCACGTCGCACAGCAGTCGGTGCACTGGCAGATTAAACCGATGTTGCAGGGTCCGCAGGGTGGCAGCGTGCGTGTGTGATTTGCGGAAATGTGCGCAGAGCTGGCGCACTTTTCCGAGCAGGTATGACAAGTGGGGGTACCTTTTCAGAAAGCGCTGAACCACCAAATTAAACACATGGGCCAGGCATGGCACATGCGTGAGGCTGCCGAGCTGCAGAGCCGCCACCAGCTTACGGCCGTTGTCACACATGACCATGCCCGGTTGGAGGCTCAGCGGCGCAAGCTAGCGGTCGGTCTGCTCTGTCAGACCCTGCAGCAGTTCGTGGGCCGTGTGCCTCTTATCTCCTAAGCTGAGTAGTTTCAGCATGGCCTGCTGAAGCTTGCCCACCGCCGTGCTGCCACGCCGCGTGACACCGACTGCTGGCAACGTGCTGCTGCTGACACATCTTGATTGCGAGACAGAGGTTGCGTAGGAGGAGGAGGTGGGTGGTTTAGTGGAGGAAGCATACACCCCCGCAGATACCACCACCGAGCTGGGGCACGCAATTCGGGGGGTGGGTAGGACGTGAGCGGTCCCAGGCTCTGACTCTGTCCCAGCCTCCACTAAATTCACCCAATGTGCCGTCAGGGAGATATAGTGGCCCTGCCCGCCTGTGCTTGTCCACGTGTCTGTTGTTAAGTGGACCTTGGCAGTAACCGCGTTGGTGAGGGCGCGTACAATGTTGCGGGAGACGTGGTCGTGCAGGCCTGGGACGGCACATCGGGAAAAGTAGTGGCGACTGGGAACCGAGTAGCGCGGGGCCGCCGCCGCCATCATGCTTTTGAAAGCCTCCGTTTCCACAAGCCTATACGGCAGCATCTCTAGGCTGATCAATTTTGCAATGTGCACGTTTAACGCTTGAGCGTGCGGGTGCGTGGCGTCGTACTTGCGCTTGCGCTCAAACTGTGGCGCTAGCGACGTCTGGACGCTACGCTGAGAGACATTGCTGGATGGGGCCGAGGACAGCGGAGGTGAGGGTGTGGGTGCAGGCCAGGAGACGGTAGTGCCTGTGTCCTCAGAGGGGGGTTGGATCTCAGTGGCAGGTTGGGGCACAGGGGGAGAGGCAGTGGTGCAAACCGGAGGCGGTGAACGGGCATCGTCCCACCTTGTGGGGTGCTTGGCCATCATATGCCTGCGCATGCTGTTGGTGGTGCCTCCCCAGCTGATCTTGGCGCGACAAAGGTTGCACACCACTGTTCGTCGGTCGTCAGGCGTCTCTGTGAAAAACTGCCACACCGTAGAGCACCTTGACCTCTGCAGGGTGGCATGGCGCGAGGGGGCGCTTTGGGAAACAGTTGGTGGATTATTCGGTCTGGCCCTGCCTCTACCCCTGGCCACCGCACTGGCTCGGCCTGTGCCCACACCCTGACTTGGGCCTCCGCGTCCTCGCCCGCGTCCACATCCTATAGGCCTACCCCTACCCCTCAGCATGGTGTATTACCAGTGATTTGATTTCCCAGGCGGGAAATAAATTAGCGGAAGCCTGCTGTTAAACTTAGCTGGCTGCGTATGATTTTTGTTTACGTTCTGCACCCACCACACACGTACCCAGAACGCTGAGGACTGTCAGAGGCAGGCCAAATAGAATGTTTTCCCTTTTTTTTTTAAAGAAAAGGCCCACTGCGTATATTCAATCTATAATATATGTCTTCTGGCCCTGCAAATGTGTCACAGAACTGCAGGGTTGCAGAGTTATTAACTACAGCAGAGCGGTGATTTTTCCCAGGCAGGAAATAAATTGGCGCAAGCCTGCTGTTAAACGTAGCTGGCTGCGTATGATTTCTTTACGTTCTCCACCCACCACACACGTACCCAGAACGCTGAGGACTGTCAGAGGCAGGCCAAATAGAATGTTTCCCTCTTTTTGGTAAAGAGAAGGCCCACTGACTATATTCAATCAATAATATATGTCTTCTGGCCCTGCAAATGTGTCACAGAACTGCAGGGTTGCAGAGTTATTAACTACAGCAGAGCGGTGATTTTTCCCAGGCAGGAAAGAAATTGGCGCAAGCCTGCTGTTAAACGTAGCTGGCTGCGTATGATTTCTTTACGTTCTCCACCCACCACACACGTACCCAGAACGCTGAGGACTGTCAGAGGCAGGCCAAATAGAATGTTTCCCTCTTTTTGGTAAAGAGAAGGCCCACTGACTATATTCAATCAATAATATATGTCTTCTGGCCCTGCAAATGTGTCACAGAACTGCAGGGTTGCAGAGTTATTAACTACAGCAGAGCGGTGATTTTTCCCAGGCAGGAAATAAATTGGCGCAAGCCTGCTGTTAAACGTAGCTGGCTGCGTATGATTTCTTTACGTTCTGCACCCACCACACACGTACCCAGAACGCTGAGGACTGTCAGAGGCAGGCCAAATAGAATGTTTCCCTTTTTTTGGTAAAGAAAAGGCCCACTGACTATATTCAATCAATAATATATGTCTTCTGGCCCTGCCTACACAATTCTGTCCCTGTAGTATTACTGCAGGGCGCAATGCTCTGCACAGCCGATTTAAAAAAAAAAAAAAAAAAAGCAACACTGCTAACAGCAGCCTGCACAGTTCTGCACACGGTTAAATGTGGCCCTAAGAAGGACCGTTGGGGTTCTTGAAGCCTACACTCACTCCTAACACTCTCCCTGCCTAACCACCACTTCTGTCCCTGTAGTATTACTGCAGGGCGCAATGCTCTGCACAGACGATTTTGGGAAAAAAAAAAAAGGGCAACACTGCTAACAGCAGCCTCCACACGGATAGATGTGGCCCTAAGAAGGACCGTTGGGGTTCTTGAAGCCTACACTCACTACTAACACTCTCCCTACAGCAGCTCCGGCACCAGCAGCACTGTCCCTCAGCTAACTCACAAGGCATCTGAGGCGAGCCGCGGGAGGGGCCGATTTATATACTCAGGTGACACCTGATCTCCCCAGCCACTCACAGCAGGGGGTGGTATAGGGCTTGAACGTCACAGGGGGAAGTTGTAATGCCTTCCCTGTCTTTCAATTGGCCAGAAAAGCGCGCTAACGTCTCAGAGAGGAAACTGAAAGTAACCCGAACATCGCGTGGTACTCGTTAAGCGTAACGAGCATCCCGAACACGCTAATATTCGCCCGAGCATCAAGCTCGGACGAGTACGTTCGCTCATCTCTAGTCTTGATATTATTTAACAGTTAAATATTAAATTTTAACTTGTGCGGGGTGCTGTGAACTGCAATAAGTGAGGGGAGGGGGAATTCTTTAACTAACCCGCCTATTAGTGACATTTTTGTTACTGAATTTCATTGGCTAAATCTTCAATTGAAGGTTGGTATTTTGTACACTTCAAGCCCAAGCAAGCGCTTCTAACTTCATCTGTCAGTCTGTTTCTTTTGTTGGTTTTGATATTTTTTTAATGCTGAGAATAAGGTCCCACAAAAGTACATAGAGGGAAAAATTGTGAGTAAAGCCATTGCTATATTTTTCAGGGTGCTAAAAGTGTCTGGTAATCGTTTCCAGGAACGCCAAAGTTCCTGATCGTAGTGGCACTCCTCTTGATTCTCCAAGCGGCACCTTTGCAGATTCTCAAGCTTTGACCTCAAGTTGACAAACACCTGAGCCCAGATGCTGTCTTGAATTTCTGCAAGTTGCATCTCCAAATCTTCAATTTGCATCCATTGGAAACCATTTAATTCCAAACTACGGTAGACGACTACATCAGGATACTTAATTATTTTCATGGTCTGTTCTAGGCTTCTAAATTGGTTAAATCTATCACTGAACTGGTCAAGTAACGAGCCGAAAACATGCTGGTACTTTATATGCAAGGGTTCCATTTCATTTGGTACAGCTGCACTGGCCTTCTCAAAATACTTTGTTACTCGAAGAAAATACTTATCAGTTTTAGTTTCTAAATCTCGCTTGAAATTTTTAAGTTTACTTTCAAAAGCTTTTATGTATCCAAACATAATGTCAATACATTTGCCAAAACCTTGCACCTTTAAGTTCAGTTCATTAATATGAACGGATAGATTTGTAAAAAAATATCAGGGTGTTGACCTACTTATCATCATTGAGCTGAGGAAAGTTTCCCAGATCCTTATCCTCCAGAAATACCTTAATTTCTTCAAAGCACTCCACAACGCGCTCAAGAACTTTGCCTCGGCTCAGCCATCTTACATTAATGTACATCAGCAGTCCACTGTAGGTGGAATCAACCTCCAGTAACAGCGCAGAAAATTCTCGCTTGGAAAGAGGGCGAGCAGCTATTAGGTTAACTATTTTAAGTTAAAGGGGTTGTCCCGCGAAAGCAAGTGGGGGTATACACTTCTGTATGGCCATATTAATGCACTTTGTTATGTACATTGTGCATTAATTATGAGCCATACAGAAGTTATTCACTTACCTGTTCCGTTGCTAGCGTCCCCGTCTCCATGGTGCCGTCTAATTTTCAGCGTCTAATCGCCGGATTAGACGCGCTTGCGCAGTCCGGTCTTCTTCTCTTCTGAATGGGGCCGCTCGTGCCGGAGAGCGGCTCCGTGTAGCTCCACCCCGTCACGTGCCGATTCCAGCCAATCAGGAGGCTGGAATCGGCAATGGACCGCACAGAAGCCCTGCGGTCCACCGAGGGAGAAGATCCCGGCGGCCATCTTCACCAGGTAAGTAAGAAGTCACCGGAGCGCGGGGATTCAGGTAAGCGCTGTGCGGTTTTCTTTTTTAACCAGTGCATCGGGTTTGTCTCGCGCCGAACGGGGGGGCTGTTGAAAAAAAAAAAACCCGTTTTGGCGCGGGACAACCCCTTTAAGTCGGTGAATCCTGACTTGGCACATAAAGCCTCCTGATGGATAATACAATGAAAAGGCACAATCAGATGTCCAATAGCTTCCGTAAACAATTTGATAATCTGACTTTTTCCCCCTCTATGCTTGGTGCCCCATCTGTCGTCACTGACACAACTTTAGAGATATCAATGCTGAGGTCATGGAATGTTTGTATAACAAGCTTACATATTTTGCTTCTTGATGTACTTGTCGGCACTGATACTAACTTTATCAACTCTTCTCTCATTGTGAGACCATCAGTATATCGACCAATAATGGCCAACTGAGCATGTGATGTGACATCAGTAGTTTCATCAAGAGAGATCAAAAATTAGTTACAATTACTTATGTCTCTCTTTAATTGATGTTGCACATTTGTGTTCAGTCTCATTATTCGGTCTTTTATGATATTTCTACTGAATGGTAACTCAGATATCCTCTTAATCATTGCATCTTTATTCTGCATATCGTTAAATAGAACTGGTGCACATCTTAGGAGATTTTCTTTAATAAATTCTCCCTCACTGAGAGCTTTTCCATGCTGAGCTATGGGATGCTCAATTAAGCAATAGAGATGAGCGAGCACTAGAGATGAGCAAACGTACTCGTCCGAGCTTGATATTCGTGCGAATATTACGGTGTTCGGGATGCTCGTTACTCGTAACGAGTACCACGCGGTGTTCCGGTTACTTTCAGTTTCCTCTCTGAGACGTTAGCGCACTTTTCTGGCCAATTGAAAGACAGGGAAGGCATTACAACTTCCCCCTGTGACGTTCAAGCCCTATACCACCCCCCTGCTGTGAGTGGCTGGGGCGATCAGATGTCACCCGAGTATAAAAGTCGGCCCCTCCCGCGGCTCGCCTCAGATGTCTTGTGAGTTAGCTGAGGGAAAGTGCTGTTCTATTGGAGTTGCTGTAGGGAGAGTGTTTGTAGTGAGTGTAGGCTTCAAGAACCCCAACGGTCCTTCTTAGGGCCACATCTACGTGTGTGCAGGCTGCTGTTAGCAGTGGAGAATTTTTTTTTCTTTCTCAAAATCGGCAGTGCAGAGCATTGCACCCGGTATTAGGGACAGAAGTGGTGGTTAGGCAGGGAGAGTGTTAGGAGTGAGTGTAGCCTTCAAGAACCTCAACGGTCCTTTCTAGGGCCACATTTAACTGTGTGGAGTACTGTGCAGGCTGCTGTTAGCTGTGTTGCTTTTTTTTTTTTTTTCTCAAAATCGGCGGTGCAGAGCATTGCACCCTCCATTGATACTACAGGCACAGAATTGTGTAGGCAGGGCCACAACACAGTTATATTAGTCAGTGAATAGACGCAGTGGGCCTATCCTTTTAAACAAAAGGGAAGAAAGTATATTTGCCCTGCCTCTGTCAGTCCTAAGGGCTCTGGGTACGTGTGTGCTGCGTGGAGAACGTAAAAAAATCAGACGCAACCAGCTACGGTTCAGTGCAGCCTTGCGCCAATTTCTTTCCTGCCTGGGAAATCAAATCACTGGTAATACAGCATGCTGAGGGGTAGGGGTAGGCCTAGAGGACGTGGACGCGGCCGAGGACGCGGAGGGCCAAGTGAGGGTGTGGGCACAGGCCGAGCTCCTGATCCAGGTGTGTCGCAGCCGACTGCTGCGCGATTAGGAGAGAGGCACGTTTCTGGCATCCCCACATTCATCGCCCAATTAATGGGTCCACGCGGGAGACCTTTATTAGAAAATGAGCAGTGTGAGCAGGTCCTGTCCTGGATGGCAGAAAGTGCTTCGAGCAACCTATCGTCCAGCCACAGTTCTGCGCCGTCCACTGCTGCAAATCCGAATCCTCTGTCTGCTGCTCCTCCTTCCTCCCAGCCTCCTCACTCCACTACAATGACACATGCTCAGGAGCGGGAAGACTCCCAGGAACTGTTCTCGGGCCCCTGCTCAGATTGGGCAGCAGTGGTTCCTCTCCCACCAGAGGAGTTTATCATCACTGATGCCCAACCATTGGAAAGTTCCCGGGGTCCGGGGGATGAGGCTGGGGACTTCCGGCAACTGTCTCAAGACCTTTCAGTGGGTGAGGAGGACGATGACGATGAGACACAGTTGTCTTGCAGTGAGGTAGTAGTAAGGGCAGTAAGTCCGAGGGAGCAGCGCACAGAGGATTCGGAGGAAGAGCAGCAGGACGATGAGGTGACTGACCCCACCTGGTGTGCAACGCCTACACAGGACAGGTTTTCAGAGGGGAAGGCACGGGCAGCAGCAGGGCAGGTTGCAAGAGGCAGTGCGGTGGCCAGGGGTAGAGGCAGGGCCAGACCGAATAATCCACCAAGTGTTTCCCAAAGCGCACCCTCGCGCCATGCCACCCTGCAGAGGCCGAGGTGCTCTAAGGTCTGGCAGTTTTTCACCGAGACGCCTGACGACCAACGAACAGTGGTGTGCAACCTTTGTCGCGCCAAGATCAGCCGGGGAGCCACCACCAACAGCCTCACCACCACCAGCATGCGCAGACATATGATGGCCAAGCACCCCACAAGGTGGGACGAAGGCCGTTCACCGCCTCCGGTTTGCACCGCTGCCTCTCCCCCTGTGCCCCAACCTGCCACTGAGATCCAACCCCCCTCTCAGGACACAGGCACGACCGTCTCATGGCCTGCACCCACACCCTCACCTCCTCTGTCCTCGGCCCCATCCACCAATGTCTCGCACCGCACAGTCCAGCCGTCGCTCGCGCAAGTGTTGGAGCGCAAGCGCAAGTACGCCGCCACGCACCCGCACGCTCAATCGTTAACCGTCCACATAGCCAAATTTATCAGCCTTGAGATGCTGCCGTATAGGGTTGTGGAAACGGAGGCTTTCAAAGCTATGATGGCGGCGGCGGCCCCGCGCTACTCAGTTCCCAGTCGCCACTACTTTTCCCGATGTGCCGTCCCAGCCCTGCACGACCACGTCTCCCGCAACATTGTACGCGCCCTCACCAATGCGGTTAGTGGCAAGGTCCACTTAACTACGGACACGTGGACAAGCACAGGCGGGCAGGGCCACTACATCTCCCTGACAGCACATTGGGTGAATTTAGTGGAGGCTGGGACAGAGTCAGAGCCTGGGACCGCTCACGTCCTACCCACCCCCAGAATTGCGGGCCCCAGCTCGGTGGTGGTATCTGCGGCGGTGTATGCTTCTTCCACTAAAGCACCCTCCTCCTCCTCCTCCTCAACCTCTGTCTCGCAATCTAGATGTGTCAGCAGCAGCAGGACGTCGCCAGCAGTCGGTGTGACAACGGCCGTAACCTGGTGGCGGCTCTGCAGCTCGGCAGCCTCACGCACGTGCCATGCCTGGCCCACGTCTTTAATTTGGTGGTTCAACGCTTTCTGAAAAGCTACCCACGCTTGTCAGACCTGCTAGTAAAGGTGCGCCTGCTCTGCTTACATTTCCGCAAGTCCCACACGGACGCTGCCACCCTGCGCACCCTGCAACATCGGTTTAATCTGCCAGTGCACCGACTGCTGTGCGACGTGCCCACACGGTGGAACTCTACGCTCCACATGTTGGCTAGGCTCTATGAGCAGCGTAGAGCTATAGTGGAATACCAACTCCAACATGGGCGGCGCAGTGGGAGTCAGCCTCCTCAATTATTTTCAGAAGAGTGGGCCTGGTTGGCAGATATCTGCCAGGTCCTTGGAAACTTTGAGCAGTCTACCCAGGTGGTGAGCGGCGATGCTGCAATCATTAGCGTCACCATTCCTCTGCTATGCATCTTGAGAAGTTCCCTGCAAACCATAAAGGCAGCCGCTTTGCGCTCGGAAACCGAGCCGGGGGAAGACAGTATGTCGCTGGACAGTCAGAGCACCCTCCTGTCTATATCTCAGCGCGTTCAGGAGGAGGAGCATGAGGAGGATGAGGAGGAGGGGGAAGAGACAGCTTGGCCCACTGCTGACGGTACCCATGCTGCTTGCCTGTCATCATTTCAGCGTGTATGGCCTGAGGAGGAGGAGGAGGAGGAGGAGGAGGAGGAGAAGGAGGAGGAGGAGAAGGATCCTGAAAGTGATCTTCCTAGTGCGGACAGCCATGTGTTGCGTACAGGTACCCTGGCACACATGGCTGACTTCATGTTAGGATGCCTTTCTCGTGACCCTTGCATTACACGCATTCTGGCCACTACGGATTACTGGGTGTACACACTGATCGACCCACGCTATAAGGAGAACCTTCCCACTCTCATTCCCGAAGAGGAAAGGGGTTCGAGAGTGTTGCTATACCACAGGACCCTGGCGGACAAGCTGATGGTAAAATTCCCATCCGACAGCGGTAGTGGCAGAAGGCGCAGTTCCGAGGGCCAGGTAGCAGGGAAGGTGCGTAGATCGAGCAGCATGTACAGCCCAGGCAGTGCAACAGTCTTTAAGGGCCTGGACAGCTTTATGGCTCCCCAGCAGGACTGTGTCACCGCTCCCCAGTCAAGGCTGAGTCGGCGGGAGCACTGTAAAAGGATAGTGAGGGAGTACGTAGCCGATCGCACGACCGTCCTCCGTGACGCCTCTGCCCCCTACAACTACTGGGTGTCGAAGCTGGACACGTGGCCTGAACTAGCGCTGTATGCCCTGGAGGTGCTTGCTTGTCCTGCGGCTAGCGTCTTGTTGGAAAGGGTGTTTAGTGCGGCTGGGGGAATCATCACAGATAAGCGTACCCGCCTGTCAACCGACAGTGCCGACAGGCTAACACTCATCAAGATGAACAAAGCCTGGATTTCCCAAGACTTCTCTTCTCCACCAGCGGACAGCAGCGATACGTAAGCAATACGTAGGCTGCACCCGCGGATGGAAGCTACGTTCTCTCTCACCATCCAAAACGGGGACATTTCTGCTTCATCAATCTGTGTCTAATATTCCTCCTCCTCCTCCTGCTCCTCCTCCTGAAACCTCACGTAATCACGCTGAACGGGCAATTTTTCTTAGGGCCACAAGGCTCACTCATAATTTTTCTAAACAATTTTTATATGTTTCAATGCTCTTAAAAGCGTTGAAACTTTAACTTGAACCAATTTTTAGTTAAACTGGGCTGCCTCCAGGCCTAGTTACCACTTAAGCCACATTAACCAAAGCGATTAATGGGTTTCACCTGCCCTCTTGGATGTACATTAGTACTGTTGATATAGCAATTTTTGTGGGCCCTCGCCTACAGTGTAATCAAATGAATTTTTAGCCCACCTGCATTACAGCTGACGTTACATCCGCTGTGTTGGGCAATGCAATGGGATATTTTTGTGTATCGCCGGTGGGTTCCAGGGAGCCACCCATGCTGTGGGTCCACAGGGAATTATAAATGCTTCTGTTTCCACTTGTAAAGAACCCCAGTCTGACTGGGGCATGCAGTGTGGGCCGAAGCCCACCTGCATTAAGCACGACATTACTACCTCAGCTGTGTTGGGCAATGCAATGGGATATTTCTGTGTACCGCCGGTGGCTTCCTGGCACCCACCCATGCTGTGGGTCCACAGGGAATTATAAATGCTTCTGTTTCCACTTGTAAAGAACCCCAGTCTGACTGGGGCATGCAGTGTGGGCCGAAGCCCACCTGCATTAAGCACGACATTACTACCTCAGCTGTGTTGGGCAATGCAATGGGATATTTTTATGTACCGCCGGTGGGTTCCAGGGAGCCACCCATGCTGTGGGTCCACAGGGAATTATAAATGCATCTGTTTCCACTTGTAAAGAACCCCAGTCTGACTGGGGCATGCAGTGTGGGCCGAAGCCCACCTGCATTAAGCACGACATTACTACCTCAGCTGTGTTGGGCAATGCAATGGGATATTTTTGTGTATCGCCGGTGGGTTCCAGGGAGCCACCCATGCTGTCGGTCGACAGGGACTTCACAATAGGGAGTTGTACCTGCCTGTGTCTATGAATTAAAAAGCCCGGTCTGACTGGGGCATGCAGAGACACCTTGACAGAATGAATAGTGTGTGGCACATAGGTTCCCCATTGCTATGCCCACGTGTGCAGCTCCTGATGGCGGTGGCACAGGATTGTATTTCTCATTGCTTCTGTACAGCATTGTGGGCTATCGCCCCGCCCCTTTTAAAGAGGGTCGCTGCCTAGCCGTGCCAACCTCTGCAGTGTGTGCCTGCGGTTCCTCCTCATGGCAGACGCACTTCTAAATAGACATGAGGGTGGTGTGGCATGAGGGCAGCTGAAGGCTGCGTAGGGACACTTTGGTGTGCGCTGTGGGGGGGAGGGGGGGCGGTTGGGCAGCATGTAACCCAGGAGAGGTGGCAGCGGAGTGTCATGCAGGCAGTGATTGTCCTTTGTTGGAGGTAGTGTGGTGCTTAGCTAAGGTATGCCATGCTAATGAGGGCTTTTCAGAAGTAAAAGTTTTTGGGAGGGGGGGGGCCCACTCTTGCCGCTATTGTGGCTTAATAGTGGGACCTGTGAACTTGAGATGCAGCCCAACATGTAGCCCCTCGCCTGCCCTATCCGTTGCTGTGTCGTTCCCATCACTTTCTTGAATTGCCCAGATTTTCACACAAGGAAACCTTAGCGAGCATCGGCGAAATACAAAAATGCTCGGGTCGCCCATTGACTTCAATGGGGTTCGTTACTCGAAACGAACCCTCGAGCATCGCGAAAAGTTCGTCCCGAGTAACGAGCACCCGAGCATTTTGGTGCTCGCTCATCTCTAGCGAGCACCAAAATGCTCGGGTGCTCGTTACTCGGGACGAAATTATCGCGATGCTCGAGGGTTCGTTTCGAATAACGAACCCCATTGAAGTCAATGGGCGACCCGAGCATTTTTGTATTTCGCCGATGCTCGCTAAGGTTTTCATGTGTGAAAATCTGGGCAATTCAAGAAAGTGATGGGAACGACACAGCAACGGATAGGGCAGACGAGGGGCTACATGTTGGGCTGCATCTCAAGTTCCCAGGTCCCACTATTAAGCCACAATACCGGCAAGAGTGGGCCCCCCCCCCTCCCAAAAACTTTTACTTCTGAAAAGCCCTCATTAGCATGGCATACCTTAGCTAAGCACCACACTACCTCCAACAAAGCACAATCACTGCCTGCATGACACTTGGCTGCCACTTCTCCTGGGTTACATGCTGCCCAACCCCCCCCCCCCCCCCCCCCCCGCGCACGACAGTGTCCACAGCGTACACCAAATTGTCCCTGCCCAGCCTTCAGCTGCCCTCATGCCACGCCACCCTCATGTCTATTTATAAGTGCGTCTGCCAGAGGAAAAGCAGGCACACACTGCAGAGGGTTGGCATGGCTAGGCAGCGACCCCCCCATAAAAGGGCGGGCCGATAGTCCACAATGCTGTACAGAAGCAATGAGAAATCCAATCCTGTGCCACCTCCATCTGGAGCTGCACACGTGGGCATAGCAATGGGGAACCTATGTGCCACACACTATTCATTCTGTCAAGGTGTCTGCATGCCCCAGTCAGACCGCGGTTTTTTATAAATAGTCACAGCCAGGTCCAACTCCGCAATGGGAATTACGTGTGCACCCACAGCATGGGTGGCTCCCTGGAACCCACCGGCGGTACATAAATATATCCCATTGCAGTGCCCTACTCAGCAGAGCTAACGTCAGATACAATACAGGTGGGCTTCGGCCCACACTGCATGCCCCAGTCAGACTGGTAATATGTACCTTAACAGTAACCTCGTTGGTGGTAATGTGGTGGTGACTGCGGACGTGGTAGCGCGGTTTTATGTAGTTGGTTTTCGGAATGTGGCCAGGATTAAGTGGGCCGTGGGGGGGGGGATGGTGGTGGTGCTCTCTTGTTGTGTCGTTAAAGGTGAAAGTCTTGGACTGCCACCAGACGGACCAATGCAAAGGTATTTGCCAAGAATGTTTTCAGTGTTGGAGGAGGAGGGGGATGTTTTGGAGGCACTATGTGTCCTCTACACGTGTCCGTGGTTATATGCACCTTAACAGTAACAGCGTTGGTGGGAAATGGCCTCGCCGCCATCATGTCTTTGTGAAGCCTCTGTTTCCACACCCCAGTGACATACCATTACCAGCGGTATAGGCAGAGCCCAGAATTATTAACATTTCAGCGGTAGCATTAGGGACAGGCCCCACTAACATATCACTAGCAGCAGTATAGGGGGAGCGCAGTCTTAGTTCCATTTCAGTAATAGTAGCACTCAAGACAGGCCCCAGTAACATTCCCATTGCAGCAGTTTAGGGAGATAACAGTCTCTTTCACATTTCAGTAGCTGCAGTATAGACAAGGCCCCAGTTACATTCATGTAGCTAAAGTGTAGGCCAACCCCACACACCTTTCTGTACCATGAGTGCAGGCGAAGAACATAGAAATTACTATGATTACACTGTAGGTGAGGGCCCAAAAAAATTAGTGTACCAACAGTAGTAATGTACCTCAGAAAAAATTGGCCATGCCCAACCAAGATGGCAGGTGAAACCCATTAATCGCTTTGGTTAATGTGGCTTAAGTGGTAACTAGGCCTGGAGGCAGCCCAGTTTAACGAAAAATTGGTTCAAGTTAAAGTTTCAACGCTTTTAAGAGCATTGAAACGTATAAAAATTGTTCAGAAAAATTATATGAGTGAGCCTTGTGGCCCTAAGAAAAATTGCCCGTTCGGCGTGATTACGTGAGGTTTCAGGAGGAGGAGCAGGAGGAGGAGGAGGAATATTATACACAGATTGATGAAGCAGAAATGTCCCCGTTTTGGATGGTGAGAGAGAACGATGCTTCCATCCGCGGGTGCAGCCTACGTATTGCTTAGGTATCGCTGCTGTCCGCTGGTGGAGAAGAGAAGTCTGGGGAAATCCAGGCTTTGTTCATCTTGATGAGTGTAAGCCTGTCGGCACTGTCGGTTGACAGGCGGGTACGCTTATCTGTGATGATTCCCCCAGCCGCACTAAACACCCTCTCTGACAAGACGCTAGCCGCAGGACAAGCAAGCACCTCCAGGGCATACAGCGCGAGTTCAGGCCACGTGTCCAGCTTCGACACCCAGTAGTTGTAGGTGGCAGAGGCGTCACGGAGGACGGTCGTGCGATCGGCTACGTACTCCCTCACCATCCTTTTACAGTGCTCCCGCTGACTCAGCCTTGACTGGGGAGCGGTGACACAGTCTTGCTGGGGAGCCATAAAGCTGTCCAGGGCCTTAAAGAGTGTTGCACTGCCTGTGCTGTACATGCTGCTCGATCTCCGCACCTCCCCTGCTACCTGGCCCTCGGTACTGCGCCTTCTGCCACTAGCGCTGTCGGATGGGAATTTTACCATCAGCTTGTCTTCCAGGGTCCTGTGGTATAGCAACACTCTCGAACCCCTTTCCTCTTCGGGAATGAGAGTGGAAAGGTTCTCCTTATACCGTGGGTCGAGCAGTGTGTACACCCAGTAATCCGTAGTGGCCAGAATGCGTGTAACGCGAGGGTCACGCGAAAGGCATCCTAACATGAAGTCAGCCATGTGTGCCAGGGTACCTGTACGCAACACATGGCTGTCTTCACTAGGAAGATCACTTTCAGGATCCTCCTCCTCCTCCTCCTCCTCCTCCTCCTCCTCAGGCCATACACGCTGAAAGGATGACAGGCAAGCAGCATGGGTACCGTCAGCAGTGGGCCAAGCTGTCTCTTCCCCCTCCTCCTCATCCTCCTCATGCTCCTCCTCAACGCGCTGAGATATAGACAGGAGGGTGCTCTGACTATCCAGCGACATACTGTCTTCCCCCGCCTCCGTTTCCGAGCGCAAAGCATCTGCCTTTATGGTTTGCAGGGAACTCAAGAGGCATAGCAGAGGAATGGTGACGCTAATGATTGCAGCATCGCCGCTCACCACCTGGGTAGACTCCTCAAACTTTCCAAGGACCTGGCAGATGTCTGCCAACCAGGCCCACTCTTCTGAAAATAATTAAGGAGGCTGACTCCCACTGAGCCGCCCATGTTGAAGTTGGTATTCCACTATAGCTCTACGCTGCTCATAGAGCCTGGCCAACATGTGGAGCGTAGAGTTCCACCGTGTGGGCACGTCGCACAGCAGTCGGTGCACTGGCAGATTAAACCGATGTTGCAGGGTGCGCAGGGTGGCAGCGTCCGTGTGGGACTTGCGGAAATGTGCGCAGAGCCGGTGCACCCTTGCGAGCAGGTCTGACAAGCGTGGGTAGCTTTTCAGAAAGCGCTGAACCACCAAATTAAAGACGTGGGCCAGGCATGGCACGTGCGTGAGGCTGCCGAGCTGCAGAGCAGCCACCAGGTTACGCCCGTTGTCACACACGACCATGCCCGGTTGGAGGCTCAGCGGCGCAAGCCAACGGTCGGTCTGCTCTGTTAGACCCCGCAGCAGTTCGTGGGCCGTGTGCCTCTTATCTCCTAAGCTGAGTAGTTTCAGCACGGCCTGCTGACGCTTGCCCACCGCTGTGCTGCCACGCCGCGCGACACCGACTGCTGGCGACGTCCTGCTGCTGCTGACACATCTAGATTGCGAGACAGAGGTTGCGGAGGAGGAGGAGGAGGGTGCTTTAGTGGAGGAAGCATACACCGCCGCAGATACCACCACCGAGCTGGGGCCCGCAATTCTGGGGGTGGGTAGGACGTGAGCGGTCCCAGGCTCTGACTCTGTCCCAGCCTCCACTAATTTCACCCAATGTGCCGTCAGGGAGATGTAGTGGCCCTGCCCGCCTGTGCTTGTCCACGTGTCCGTTGTTAAGTGGACCTTGGCAGTAACCGCGTTGGTGAGGGCGCGTACAATGTTGCGGGAGACGTGGTCGTGCAGGGCTGGGACGGCACATCGGGAAAAGTAGTGGCGACTGGGAACTGAGTAGCGCGGGGCCGCCGCCGCCATCATACTTTTGAAGGACTCCGTTTCCACAACCCTATACGGCAGCATCTCAAGGCTGATAAATTTGGCTATGTGGACGTTTAACGCTTGAGCGTGCAGGTGCGTGGCGGCGTACTTGCGCTTGCGCTCAAACACTTGCGCTAGCGACGGCTGGACGGTGCGGTGCGAGACATTGGTGGATTGGGCCGAGGACAGCGGAGGTGAGGGTGTGAGTGCAGGCCAGGAGACGGTAGTGCCTGTGTCCTCAGAGCGGGGTTGGATCTCAGTGGCAGGTTGGGGCACAGGGGGAGAGGCAGCGGTGCAAACCGGAGGCGGTGAACGGCCTTCGTCCCACCTTGTGGGGTGCTTGGCCATCATATGTCTGCGCATGCTGGTGGTGGTGAGGCTGTTGGTGGTGGCTCCCCGGCTGATCTTGGCGCGACAAAGGTTGCACACCACTGTTCGTCGGTCGTCAGGCGTCTCTGTGAAAAACTGCCAGACCTTAGAGCACCTTGGCCTCTGCAGGGTGGCATGGAGCGAGGGTGCGCTTTGGGAAACAGTTGGTGGATTATTCGGTCTGGCCCTGCCTCTACCCCTGGACACCGCACTGCCTCTTGCAACCTGCCCTGCTGCTGCCCTTGCCTCCCCCTCTGAAGACTGGTCCTGAGTAGGCGTTGCAAACCAGGTGGGGTCAGTCACCTCATCGTCCTGCTGCTCTTCCTCAGAATCCTCTGTGCGCTCCTCCCTCGGACTTACTGCCCTTACTACTTCCTCACCGATAGACAACTGTGTCTCATCGTCATCGGCCTCCTCACCCACTGAAAGGTCTTGAGACAGTTGCCGGAAGTCCCCAGCCTCATCCCCCGGACCCCGGGAACTTTCCAATGGTTGGGCATCAGTGACGATAAACTCCTCTGGTGGGAGAGGAACCACTGCTGCCCAATCTGAGCAGGGGCCCGAGAACAGTTCCTGGGAGTCTTCCCGCTTCTGAGCATGTGTCATTGTAGTGGAGTGAGGAGGCTGGGAGGAAGGAGGAGCAGCAGACAGAGGATTCGGATTTGCAGCAGTGGACGGCGCAGAACTGTGGGTGGACGATAGGTTGCTCAAAGCACTTTCTGCCATCCACGACAGGACCTGCTCACACTGCTCATTTTCTAATAAAGGTCTCCCGCGTGGACCCATTAATTGTGCGATGAATGTGGGGATGCCAGAAACGTGCCTCTCTCCTAATCGCGCAGCAGTCGGCTGCGATACACCTGGATCAGGAGTTCGGCCTGTGCCCACACCCTCACTTGGGCCTCCGCGTCCTTGGCCGCGTCCACGTCCTCTAGGCCTACCCCTACCCCTCAGCATGCTGTATTACCAGTGATTTGATTTCCCAGCCAGGAAATAAATTGGCGCAAGCCTGCTGTTAAACTTAGCTGGCTGCGTATGATTTTTGTTTACGTTCTCCACCCAGCACACACGTACCCAGAACGCTGAGGACTGTCAGAGGCAGGCCAAATAGAATTTTTGCCCTTTTTTTTTTTAAAGGAAAGGCCCACTGACTATATTCAATCAATAATAAATGTGTCGTGGCCCTGCAGTGTGTCACAGAACTGCAGTCTTGCACTGTTATTAACTGCAGCAGAGCGGTGATTTCCCAGCCAGGAAATAAATTGGCGCAAGCCTGCAGGCCAAATAGAACTTTTTGCCCTTTTTTTTTAAAGGAAAGGCCCACTGACTATATTCAATCAATAATAAATGTGTTGTGGGCCTGCAGTGTGTCACAGAACTGCAGTCTTGCACTGTTATTAACTGCAGCAGAGCGGTGATTTCCCAGCCAGGAAATAAATTGGCGCAAGCCTGCAGGCCAAATAGAACTTTTTGCCCTTTTTTTAAAGGAAAGGCCCACTGACTATATTCAATCAATAATAAATGTGTTGTGGCCCTGACGTGTGTCACAGAACTGCAGTCTTGCACTGTTATTAACTGCAGCAGAGCGGTGATTTCCCAGCCAGGAAATAAATTGGCGCAAGCCTGCTGTTAAACTTAGCTGGCTGCGTATGATTTTTTTTACGTTCTCCACCCAGCACACACGTACCCAGAACGCTGAGGACTGTCAGAGGCAGGCCAAATAGAACTTTTTGCCCTTTTTTTTTAAAGGAAAGGCTCACTGACTATATTCAATCAATAAAATATGTCTTCTGGCCCTGCCTACACAATTCTGTCCCTGTAGTATTACTGCAGGGCGCAATGCTCTGCACGGCCGATTTGGAAAAAAAAAAATGTGCAACACTGCTAACAGCAGCCTCCACAGTACTGCACACGGTTAGATGTGGCCCTAAGAAGGACCGTTGGGGTTCTTGAAGCCTACACTAACTCCTAACACTCTCCCTGCCTAACCACCACTTCTGTCCCTGTAGTATTACTGCAGGGCGCAATGCTCTGCACGGCCGATATAGCAAAAAAAAAAAAATGTGCACCACTGCAAAAGGCAGCCTCCTCAGTACTGCACACGCTTAGATGTGGCCCTAAGAAGGACCGTTGGGGTTCTTGAAGCCTAAAATAACTACTAACACTCTCCCTATAGCAGCTCCAACAAGATACCACTGTCCCTGATCTCTGTCACAACGCATCTGAGGCGAGCCGCGGGAGGGGCCGATTTTTATACTCGGGTGACACCTGATCTCCCCAGCCACTCACAGCAGGGGGGTGGTATAGGGCTGGAACATCACAGGGGGAAGTTGTAATGCCTTCCCTGTCTTTCAATTGGCCAGAAAAGCGCGCTAACGTCTCAGAGATGAAAGTGAAAGTAACCCGAACATCGCGTGGTACTCGTTACGAGTAACGAGCATCCCGAACACGCTAATATTCGCCCGAGCATCAAGCTCGGACGAGTACGTTCGCTCATCTCTATTAAGCAATGCTCAAACTTGCAGATGTTAAATTTGTAGAGCCTTTTACAAATTTAAGGATGAAATTAGATTGGCTCTTATAAAGGTGTAGCTGCCTGGAAATGCATTCCTTCCTTTCATCCTTACTTTTTTCAAGAGCTGGGAATGATTAGTTTCAAAATTTCTATGTATATGTCATGTTCTGCTTACTACTGTTTCAGTACATAGAACACAAAATGATCTGCCATTTTTTTCTATAATGCCATACATCTCGGTCCATGTCTCTTGAAAGGGTCGGCTACTGCTACTACCACTTCCTTTACTTAACCTTGCTTTTTTATTTTTTGGGTTCTCCATCAGGAAGGCACTGACAGAAGATAGAATTATAGATAGCCTGTTACCCCTGCTAGCAATTAAGGCTAACAGGCTATCTATAATTAGCCTAACTGACCACAAGATGGCACATGTAACAGTCTTTTAGGAAAGGGCAGTAATAGTGGTGAAATGGAGTCTGCACTATGCTGCAAGATGGCGTTCCTTATGTAAATTAAGATGGCAGCCGCACAGGCCCTCGCCTCTCCCAGCCTCCCCCTCACTTATTTCAGTAATGGAGGTAATGGCAATGCTGGTGGTTTGATCAAAGGGCCCCCAGAGAAGTGTCCCCCGTGGCATTCCGCTGCTCCGACGGCCAGAAGTGAGGTCAGCGGCCTATCTGGAAGTCCTAGATTAGATGCTCTCTGCCGGAGTTCTGTAGTTTTTGGCCTACAGACCACCAGCACAGAGTGTCTACAGCAATGTTTTATCCTTGGCTACTGCACCTGGCCGTGCAGGAGCTGAGGATGAATCATCCTTCTCAGTTCTCGGCATGTGGCCCCATACTTCTCTGTATGTGGCCGCATGCTGCCGCGTGTCAGCAAAAATGACTACGCGTGTCAGTGCTGACGTGTGTCATAGGTTTGCCATCACGGAACTATACCATTGCCTGCCCTGCGGTTTTCTATTTCAGAGTGTTGAATGGTTTGCTACTTTACATAGCATCAAGTCTTTTTTTCAGCATTTTCTTCTAGTATGCTGAGAAAGGTGAGTTCTTACTTTCTATGGTATGTTATTTTGAACAATTAATATTAATGTTTGGCTGCACTCTAGGAGGTGAAGTAGAGTGCAGGTTAGTTCAAAATACGTAACTGAGATGGACTTAACGAACTTTGGCCTTTGCTGTGTATTATGTTAGACATCAATTATCTTTCAGGTTCTGCCAATTAGCACATGATGAATTATGAATGAAGAATTGGATTAGAGTGACACCTGGCAACCTTTGCTGTTATTCCTTCTTTTATGCTTTACCTTGAGTTCTGGCATGCTGGCTATGAGTTCATAAGGAATCCTCACATCTGGTTTATTTGTGTAGTCATCTGGAACAAGTTGTGGTGCCAGGTCTCTGTATCTGTGAAAAAGTCTGAAAGGTACAAAAAAAAATCAAAAATCAAAATAAACTTTACATTAAAATTTTGTCGATTTAACTGCAATAACCCTTTAGTAACCAAACCTGTTTGCGCCTAAATGACCAACCAATTTTTTGGTTGTTTTCATCGTCCCATTCCTAGAGCCATAACTTTTTAATTTTTCCGTGGACAGAGCCAAATAAGGGCTATTTCTTGTTGAACAGATTGTGTTTTTAAAGGCATAATTTTGGAGTACATATAATATGTTGTATAACTTTTATTATTTTTTTTTTCATTTTGAAACTTGTTTTTTGGGTTTCATTTTGGAGATGTTCAGTGTGCAAAATAAATACTGTGATAACTTTACTCTCTAGGTCGGAAGGATTCCAGCAACACCAAGTTTATACAGGCTTTTTTGCGTTTTGCTATTCTTTTACACAAAAAAACTTTTTTTAAAGATATGCTTGTGTCGCCACATTTCCAGAGCCACAGTGTTTTTATTTTTCCATTGATGTAGCCCTATGAGGGATATAACATTTAACATTTTGATAGCTTTTTATTCCTTCCTTTTCAAGAGGCATTCATGTAGCACAGTGTTAGGGCAGCCAAAATGCAATTCTAAGCTCTTACTCATCTGAAGGTTGCAAGTTCAATCCCTGCATGGTTAAGATAGTCAGCTCAAGGTTGACTCCTTCCAAGGTTTGTAAAATGAGTACCCAGCTTGGTGCGGGGTAATAAGTTACCTGAAAGCGCTGTGGAATAAGTTGGCGCTATACAAATAACAAGACTTATTTTTTTTTAGAGGCAAGATTAACAAAATCTGCAATTCTAGCTTTTTTTATTTTTATTTTTAACAACGTTTACCATGCACTATAAATAATATATTAAATACCAAATTATATAGTTTTTTTTTTCTTGCAACTTTTTCACACTTTAAAAAAAAAAAAAAAGTGTGTGGTGTACAAGATTCTACACTCCATAAAGGCCTGTGGACTCAGAGGAGATGTAATCAATATATGTATGTTCATGTCACTTCAATATGCAAATCTGTTGTTGGTCAACCACACTTTACTGGTACAGGGTACAGCCTAGTTTAAGGGCACGAGTCAGCTAGTTAGATGAGAAATAGCCTGTGATAGGTAGAAGGGTCCTAGACACTGGTTGGTCAACAGGAGCTTCATAAAAAAAGGGAGGAGCAGTTGAGATCAGGGGTCTAGGCCAGAGAGTTCCAGAAAACAGACTTAGGTGTTCTGGAGAAGAGATGAAATGTTAGGAGAAAGGAGCCTAAGCTGAGATCCAGTGCTGTGGGAAGGAAAGAAAATGTGAGTACCCAAATGCTCTGTAATTCATGCAAAGAGAAGAGGAAAAGCCAAGAGAAGCTAAACTTCAATCAGTATCTACAAGAACAGGAAAAAATTAGAAGAGACGCAAGTCAAGCCTAAAGTTACTGTAATGTTCTACCGGAAAGCAAACCTTATGTCTATGATTAACAATGGATGAGGCAGAAGGCATAGACAGATGGAAGCCAGGAGTTGTTATTGGGAAGACTTGCAGAATTACTACTAGGAGCAGGTAACGTGGAGCTTGAACAAACAGTGCTGTGAAGCAGAATAATCACACAGGGAGGGAGTGGCAGGGCCAGACTTTTATATAGAGGCCAATTAGTGGCAGGGCCGGGACAGGACAGAGACGCAGAGCTTTGGAGCATGTACATTTTTATCTGGCTCCTAGAAGCTCTACTGCAGTCCATATCCTTGCCACTTCACAAGGCTCTCTGTTGTCTAGAGTCCAGAATTTTCTCTACAACGACCGAAGAATGGGGGTACACGTTCAAACTACTAAAGCAAGAAGGCAGCGAATAAGAACTAAAATCGTACAGGGAAAAAAACAAAATATGCAAAGATAAGATCAAAATTGCTACGGAGGAGGCAGAAAGACTGATCGCCAAAGAGAGCAAAAACAACCCGAAACTATTTTTCAACTATATTAACAGCAAAAGGATTTGCACCAAGAGCGCTGGCCCTTTAACAAATAATCCAGGAGAAATCATTGAAGATGATGGAGGGAAGACAAATCTATTAAATGGTTTCTTTTCAAGCGTATTCACAAATGAAAAGGAAATGCCACACGAGAGGCAGGGGAATAAAATGAGCCCCTCACAAAATATCTCATACCTAACGCACGAGCAAGAGCAGAATCTGTTAAAGAAGATTAAAATCGATGAATCGCCAGGCCCAGATGGAATACACCCAAAGGTACTAAAGGAACTAAGTGATGTGATAGCTAGGCCGTTATATCTAATATTTGTGTATACTATCAAGACCGGGGTTGTACCATTGGATTGGCGCATTGCCAACGTGGTTCCAATTTACAAAAAGGGGACCAAAACTGAGCCTGGTAACTACAGGCCAGTAAGTCTCACTTCAGTAACGGGAAAAATATTCGAGGGGTTTCTGAGAGACGCCATCGAAAAGTACCTCAAGGAAAACAACGGAATAACTTCTCACCAGCATGGTTTCATGAAGGGTCGATCATGTCAGACCAATCTGATCAGCTTCTACAATCAAGTAAGTTCTAGGCTGGACCTTGGAGAGTCTATTGATCTCGTATATCTGGACTTCTCTAAAGCATTTGACACCGTGTCGCATAATAGGCTGATATATAAAATGAGACAGCTCGGATTGGGTGAAAACGTGTGTATCTGGGTAAAGAATTGGCTCAGAGATACAAAGCAGAGGATGGTAATAAATGGTTCATACTCTAAATGGGCCACCGTCGCGTGCCACAGGGTTCAGTATTAGGCCCTTATTCTGTTCAATATATTTGCACAGTAAAATATCAATATTTGCAGATGACACAAAATTATACAATATAATCAATGCAACGGAGGACAAGGTACGACTACAAACAGACCTAGATAAGCACGGGGCTTGGGCAGAAAAATGGCAAATGAAGTTCAATGTTGAAAAATATAAGGTTATGCACATCGGCAGGAGAAATGGATGTCACCAATATACACTAAATGGGGTACTGCTAGGGAAAAGTGATATGGAAAAAGACCTGGGGGTACTAGTGGATTGTAGACTAAACTGGAGTAACCAATGCCAGTCAGCTGCTGCAAAAGCTAATAAAGTCTTATCCTCCCACTATATAAGGCACTTGTCAGGCCTCACATGGAATACTGCACACAGTTCTGGTCACTGGTGCTCAGGAAAGATGTTACAGCGCTTGAGAGGGTTCAAAGAAGGGCAACTAAACTAATACATGGAATGAGAGGACTAGAATACCCAGAGAGGCTATCCAAACTAGGATTATTTACTCTAGAAAAAAAAACGGCTAAGGGGTGACCAAATAACTATGTATAAATACATGAGGGGACAATACAAGGATTTCTCCCATGATCTGCTTATACCCAGGACTGCGACGGTAACGAGAGGGCATCCACTACGACTAGAGGAAAGCAGGTTTCACCACCAACACAGAAAGGGTTTCTTTACTGTAAGAGCAGTGAGACTGTGGAACTCTCTGCCTGAGGATACGGTGATGGCAAAATCTATAGAGGAGTTTAAAAGGGGACTTGATGTCTTTCTGGAGCGGAAGGATATTACAGGATCTAAATCTTAGGTTAATTGTTAATCCGGTTATACAAGCAGGTAGGAACTATTAGGGGTTGATCCAGGGATTAGTCTGATTGCCATTAGGGAGTCGGGAAAGAATTTTTCCCCCAAAAGGGCTAATTGGCTCCTGCTCTTGGGTTTTTTTGCCTTCCAACAACACAGGAGGATGAACAGGCTGGACTAGATGGACATTGTCTTCATTCGGCCTTACATACTATGCTAATATGTTGTCCTGGCTGTGAACCTTCACAGGAGAGGGGGCAGTTGGTATCTTCCCACAAAAGTATTTTCATGGAATGACTTTAGCAGGGACATGTGAAAGATTGGGTGAATCCTCAGGCTGCCTGGGAGCCTTAGCTGGATTGCCACCTGGCTGACCTTTGCAGTGATTGGGAAGGATCCCATGAATTTTTGCCCAAGTTTAGGAGAAGGTATGTGCACCATCACGTTTTCGGTAGGAGGTAGGAGCTGGTTGACGGTGGCAGCTTTTTTTATAGGTATCCTGGGCTACCCTTAAAGTTTCTTTTTATTGCTTCTGTGTTTCTACAAACACTGTCAGTCTATGATTAACCCTCGGGACCGGAGTTTTGATGGGGAGGCCAAGAATGAACATGGGATGTGTACCATAGTTGGAATAGAATGGTCTCTGGCCAGTTGAACTGTGTTGAGCATTGTTGTAAGTGAACTCTGCTGTTAATAAATAATTCACCCAGTCATACTGGAGATGGGAGATGAAGCAGCAGAGATACTGCTCCAGAGTCAGGTTTGTTCTCTTGGTCTGGCTATTAGACTAAAGATGAAAGGCAGAGAGAGTTCCCAGGGCAATGCAGAAGTGTCTCCAGAACTTTGAGGTGAACTGGACCCCTCTGTTAGAGACCACATCAGAGTACAGGAATTCCATGTATTTGGAAAACTTCCTGGATCATCAACTCTATGGTGCGCTCAGCGGTGGGAATCTTTTGTATGAGGATGAAGTGAGCCATCTTTATAAGTCAGTCCACGACCACAAGGATAGTATTCATCTCTTTCAATGGAGGCAGATCCACTATAAAGTCCATGGATATAGATCTCATTGCCTGCATGAGACTGGAAGAGGCTGTAGCAAACAAACAGGCTCCGGAATATATAGTTAGTGTTCTCACATTCCAGAGCCCCTCTGTACAGAAAAGCTTCCAATCCTTGGAAGGATGACTCAAAAACGGTTCTTTTTCTTATCCTCCCTTAAGCTTTGTAATCGTGGACTAGTTTAAAGGGGTTGTCTCGCGCCGAAATGTTTTTTTTTTCCATAGGCCCCCCGTTCGGCGCAGGACAACCCCAAGGGATGTGTTAAAAAAAAAAAAACATATTACTTACCCGAATCCCCGCTCTGCGACGTCTTCCTTCTTCCTTCTTCTTCCTTCACCAAGATAGCCGCCGGGATCTTCACCCACGATGCACCGCGGGTCCTTTCCCATGGTGCACCGTGGGCTCTGTGCGGTCCATTGCCGATTCCAGCCTCCTGATTGGCTGGAATCGGCACACGTGACGGGGCGGAGCTACGATGACCGACTCTCCGGCACGGGCAGCCCCATTCACCAGGGAGAAGACCGCACAGCGCAAGCGCGTCTAAAAAGAAGACATCAGAATTAGACGGATCCATGGCGACGGGGACGCTAGCAACGGAACAGGTAAGTGAATAACTTCTGTATGGCTCATATTTAATGCACGATGTACATTACAAAGTGCATTAATATGGCCATACAGAAGTGTATACCCCCACTTGCTGCCGCGAGACAACCCCTTTAAGGACTTCACGTCGACCAGCCTCCAGAACATATAGTTAGTGTTCTCACATTTCAGAGCCCCTCTGTAAAGAAAAGCTTCCAATCTTTAGAAGGACGACTCAAAAACTGTTCTTTTTCTTATCCTCAATTAAGCTTTGTTAAAAGGTCTTCAGAGTGTAAGATACCCAAAACTTTCTAGAGACAGAATTGTGTTGTCTGTATTTGCTCTCTCTTCATGCTCTGAAAATATTCCGGACAATGTATCTACCTTGCTATTTCAAGAAGCAGGGCGGTAGGATGCAATGAAATTAAACCTGGAGAAGAACAGAGCTCATCGTGCTAGTCTCACAGATAACCTCTTGTCAGTGCAGAGAAAGTCTTGGAAGGCCAAGTCTTGGCTTGGAAGGCCACCTTAACCCCTTAGTGACGGAGCTTTTTTGCTTTTTTCCATTTTTTCCTACTCCCTTTTAAAAAATCGTAGCTCCTTTATTTATCCATCGACGTCGCTGTATGAGGGCTTGTTTTTTGCAGGGTGAGTTGTATTTTTCAATGGCACTATTTATTGTACCATATAATTTACTGAAAAACTTTTAAAAAATTCTAAGCAGAGAGAAATGGGAAAAAAACGACATTCTACCATCTTTCGGTGCGTCCTGTTTCTACAGCACACAAACTGCAACAAAAACAACCTGATATTTTTATTCTATGGGTCAGTACGATTACTACGATACCAAACTTATATAGTATTTTTTTTGCTGTACTACTTTTATTTTTTTTTAAGATATTTAATTTTTTTCAATTATTTTCTGCGGTCATTTTGTGCGCGCAATAACTTTTATTTTTTCGTCGACGTAGTTGAGCAAGGGCTCATTTTTTGCGAGATGTCCTGAAGTTTCCGATAGTATCAATTTGGAATACATACGACTTTTTGATCGCTTTTTATTGCGTTTTTTCTGGGAGACAGGGTAAATAAAAAAGTGTATTTCTGGCGTTCTTTATTTTTTTTTTCGGACGACGTTCACCGTGCGGGAAAAATAATGCGCTTTGGTACTGTGTCAGAAATGAGAGCGGCATCTAAAGGGTTATTAGCTGCGATCGGCCAAACGGCCGAGCGCAGCTATTGCCCGCGGGTGTCAGCTGTAATAAACAGCTGACGCCCGCGCTGTATGGAGGGAGATAACGGCGCTACCTCCCTTTATACACGTCCTGCAACAGCAGGATGTAGTTTTACGATACGGCCGTCACTAAGGGATTAATGGCCAGAAGTTCCTTGTTCCTGACAGCATAGATTTTCTCTGCACATAATAAGTCATAGTACAGAAATGCACAATGATGCAGTTGCATCTTATCTCTAACTCATTGTGACAGCATAGCTCACGTTGCAGAGTTTAAGGCATCCACCTCAACAACAAAAGGCACTTCTGGTCTTGGGTGGATCAGTATTGGTGCTGAAGTAAACAAGTCTTTAGTGGGACTTCCGCCGTAGACACAGAGAGAGTAGGATGTGCACTGCAGAGCTCCTGGTGAAACAACTTCCCAGAGACATCGGGACCCTCTGGCGCCTGAAATACAGCAGCTGTAGGGGACAGAAACCCCCCTATATGCTCGGCGGAAGCCCCCCACACTGCAAGAGAGACATTTAGAAAAAATACCTCGGATCGCTGGAAGCAGCATGCTGGGACGGGGAGCCGGAAAGCAGACACGGCAGGGAAACCGAGAACAATGGCCCACTGAGCTACAGCCGTCCTCCGGGAGCTCCAGTAAGCCCGATTGGTACATAGACATCGGCGCGCGCCGTGCCGGGAGGCCCCCTCGAGGCACCACGGTCCAACAGCAACTAAGGCCGCGGCCTAGACTTCCGGTCGCGGCAGCCACGACACACCGCACCGGGCACCGCGAGAATAGAAGGAGGCCCCGAATCATCCCCAGACCGTCGGGGTGCTCCCCCCAGGAGCAGTGACTCCATCGAGAAACCACCAACACACCGCGGCCTGGCGGCGCCCGGAGCCATGGCCCAGATTTCCTGCAGCGGCAGCCGCGATACACCGCGCTGAACACCACAGGAGGAAAAGGAGGCCCTGAACCATCCCCAGACAGTCGGGGCGACCTGTCCGGTAGCAGCGACCTCATTGAGGGACCGCCAACGCACTGCGGCCTAGCACCGCCGGGAACTGCGGCCTATATTCCCGGCAGTGGCAATACACCGCGCCAGGCGCCGCGAGAGAAGAAAAAGGTCCCACACCATCCCCAGACCACCGGGAAGATCCCTCCGGGAGCGAAGACCCCACCATGAGACCGCCAACGCACCGAGGCCTAGCGGCACCCAGAACCGCGGCCTAGAGTCCCGGCCACGACGAGCACAACGTAGCCAGCCCGAAACGGCAAGAGGGGGGGAGGTCCTGAAACACACACAGGCCACCAGAGGGACCCCCGCAGGAACCATAATTAGGCCGGGAGACAGTCAACGAACTGCGGCCAAACAAGACGTGGAGCCACAGCCTAGATTTCCGGTCACAACACTCGCGATACACCCCGTGAGACACCAGAAGAGAGAGGAGAGGACCTGGGAGCCCCCTGGACTGTTGAAGAGCACCTATCTAACCCGACACATTGCTTTGAAACCGGTCCGAGGTGGAGACAGTGAAAACCCACACTAAAATAACGCAACACAAGAAAAAGGCCACAAGTGACCCCAACCCAGACACAACCCCCGACCAGGACTCAATAACACAGCAACAACAAGGGAGAGGGAAAGAAGAGAAGGAGGGGGGGGAGAGGAAAGAAGGAAAGAAGAAGGGAGAAAAGGAAAGGGGAAAAAAAAAAAGCCAAGAAGGACAGGCAAAGAGGGAGAGAGAGGGAGGGGAGGAAGGGACAAATAAGAAGAAAAGGAAGGCCCAGAGACAACACCTTTTGGGACAGAGTGAAACTCCTGTAAAATAAAATCATCAAATATCCTGGAAATAGGGGAGTGGGGAGAAAGGGAGACAAAATTAAATCAACAGACACACAAGCCGTGAGCCAAGTCAGCGAGACTATGTAAGCAGAAATGGACAAATAGACATTTGATGAGAAGCCACATTCCCAATAAAAAATCTGCAGCAAAGCAACAGTAATTCTGGAAACAGGAGGAAAAATCTCTTTGTGTACACAACCCGCACAACCGCCAGACTCTGAGAAGTCAAAATATATGGACAAATATTTAAATGAACCAAGCGCGGGCACCTCAACACGAGCAACATGTCAGCCGGACACACACAAAACAACCATAGGAGGAAAACAAAAGAACAAACTCTCTAAAAACATCAAGGAAAAAGAGTGCAAGAACACACAACAAACCGTATCCCCCCTAAAGAACACCCCACCCCAAGCCACAGTCATACCAGATCCCTGCCCCGAGGCAATGGACACCTCATCCCCACAAACCACCGAGCAGCTGACGGATAACAGCATGGAAATGACAAAGGCGACACTAGTGGCGCAAGAGGTCTCAAAACTGCTTCTCTCCCTATTTGACAACAGGTTAGAGACACTGCACAAATCCATAAACTCAGCGCTGTCACAAATTACCGACAATGCTCAAAGACTGACAGAACTAGAAATGAAAACCCAGAATACAGAACACACTATTGCAATCCTAGAAGCTTTGTTACAAAGAAGCCGATCAGAAACTGAAACACTCTGGGAAAAAATTGACGATTTAGAGAACAGGCACCGTCGCAATAACCTACGCTTTGTGGGGATACCGGAGACAGTAACTAATAACCAGCTCTTAGCATATCTAAGAGCCGAATTGGCCGAATGGGCCGAATTGGCCCACCGGGAGATGGACGCAATAACAGAACTAGACCTCACCAGTGATAGCAAAATACATGCACTGGGCAACGAAAGAAACAATTTTGCAAGCTTACAAACAACAAGGGGAACTAACAATACAAGGGACAAAGATTCTTCTGTTCCAGGACTTCTCGGTGGCAGTGTCACAAAAATGCAAACTATTCACCCCCACCCGCTTCCAACTGTTATATCCAGCAAAACTTCGGATTCAAGATGGCAACAGATCCTTGGTGTTTAACACCCCGGAGGAAGCAAGAAGACACCTACACATGGAGGAGATTGGAGAACAGGGCTGAGAACTGCGAGAAGAAGGAACTGTATTTTTGTTATCTACTTCAATCCTGTTCCAAGTAACATGGATGTGGCAACCACTATGCAAAAGAAAAGACGATATTGATGTTAAATGTTTACATGTTCTTTTTTACGTTTTTCATGTTTTTCATTCTGACCCATCTGACTTCCAGAAAATGAACCAATAAGGAGATCGTAGGACCCCACAGATACGGCACGATCATTACTCAGTTGCATCCGCTGCTCGCTGGGACCGAAGGATGCGACAACAACAAAGAGGCAAAAGTAACGGTAATTATGACCAAAACACATACACAACTATGCCTATAGACTCAGAGACAACAGACTATCAAACACCCAAAACACTACAAATCCTATCCTGGAATGTAGACAGACTCAACACACCCATCAAACGAAAAAAAGTACTCACACACCTGAAGTGACATAAACCAGACATTGTGTTTTTACAGGAAACGCATTGGAAAAGAGAGCAGAGGGGTGAAATGAGGGTACCATGGATTGACGCTACACAGCTTCACATACATCAGCATCGAGGAATAGCCATCTTAATTGGTAAAATACACCACACACATTACTGCAAACCATAGCCAACCCGCAGGGAAGATACCTACTGTTGAGAATTTGTATGGACTCACAAACATACACCCTGGTGAACATCTATGCCCCCAACACAGATCAATCAATATTTTATGCCACACTAATAGAAAAGCTACAACCCTACCTAAATGACAGAATAATTTTGGGGGGAGACTTTAACAGCACACAAGATGAATCATTGGACAGAACAGGACCCTCCACCCAACCAACTTCAACCACACACATGCTATTAACATTGAAAGAGCAACTCCACGTGTGCGACCCGTGGCGACTCCTGAACCCTACTAGCAGGGAATATACATGCTGCTCCAACGCTCACCACTCATTTTCACGTATTGATTTCTTCTTAATATCAAACAGCATTTTTGACCACCACCACCAATCTGTAATCCAACCAATATCCCTTAGCGACCATGCGCCGATTGCAATGAGATTGCAACTGGTTGCACCTCGAAGGTTATCAAGACTGTGGCGCTTCCCTTCATTCCTAAGTGAATCGGATGATTTCAGAGAATTTCTGAAAATCCACGAACAATTACGCAGACGATAACAGGATACACACAGACAACATAAGTCTATACTGGCAAGCTTCAAAGGCAGTGATGAGAGGCCACATCATAAGCGATATATCTCATAGGAGAAAAAAATTTCAAACAGAATTTGAGACCTTACATGACTCCCTCCTGACAGCACAAAAGGAACACATGGACGCCCACAACGACAATTCATACCAAATTTTCCTCACAGCAAAACATCTATTAAATACGTTTGTACACACCCGTGCACACTGGCAAACTCAACTAACAAAAAACAAATTCTACAGGTGGGGCAACAAGACAGGACGTTTACTAGCCAATTTGGCCAAACAAAGACAACCACACAAACCAATACTGACTCTAAGACAAACTAACGGGGACAACCTTACAACAAAACAGGAAGAGGTGGCCCAAATATTACATGAATACTTCGAAAACCTATATAGGGCAGAACCAACTAACATAAAAGACATAAGTAATTTCCTAGAATCAATGAGTCTACCGAGACTTACAGATGAACAAAGATCTTTACTAGATGCCGACATACGGGAGGAGGAGGTATGGGGGAGTGATCGCGATGGTAGCAGGGGGAAAATCGCCGGTACAGACGGATTTTCGACAGAATATTACAAGATACTATCAACAGACATTGTGCCAGTGTTAACTCAACTCTACAACACAATATACACAAACGACACCCAAGTAGAAGACTTTGGACTCTGCAGAATGATCTTGCTCCCTAAACCAAACAAGGATCTGACAGACCCACGATCATACAGACCAATTGCACTATTAAACTGCAATTACAAATTTCTGTCCAAGATACTGGCCGATAGGCTCCAACTAATTCTCCGTACTGGACCCATCACAGAAGGGCTTTACACAAGAGCGAAGTGCTCTAAAAAACATCAGAGCCGCCATAGCAGCGACGGTCGCAGCACAAAACCCTGAGAGCCCGATGGTGATGCTTTTAAGTTTGGACACCGAAAAAGCCTTCGACAAAATGGCCTGGCCATTTTTGAATGCATTACTGGAAAGACGAGGTTTTGGACGGACATTTGTGAACTATATCGACACAACACACACAAACCTCACCACGATCCTCACAGTTAATGACCTCAACACCCCCAATATCGATCTATTTAGAGGGGCTTGACAGGGCTGCCCTCTCTCACCACTATTATTTTACGTAACACACACAACACTTTTCTCGGGGGCGTGCTATGGAGATGTAAAGATAAAGGTAGAAGCATTCGTAGATGACCTTCTATTAATTGTTAACAACCCCAGGGAGACGCTAACACCTTTGTTGTAGGAAATTGAGAGAACTGGTAAACTCTCGGGTTACACTATAAACCTAGATAAAACAAAAGCTTTACTCCTTAGGGGACCGGCTAAGCCCCTACAGGCAACGCAGTACCCATTCAAATGGGAAAAACATTCTATACAGTACCTAGGAATCCAAATCACAAAAAATCCTTCCAAGCTATATAACACAAACATTGAACCCCACATCAAAAAACTGGAAACGACCCTGAACATGTGGAAAAATTTCACGATTTCCTTCCTGGGGAGAGTTAGCCTACTAAAAATGATAGAGTTCCAGCGTCTACTATATATCCTACACTCACTACCCATATTCCTAAAATTAAAAGATATTAAGAAAATCAACTATCTATATAGGAAGTTTATCTGGGGAGGGAGGCGACCGCGCATAGCTCTTAAAACTCTACACAAACATAGAGATAACGGCGGAGTCAATTTACCCAACATTCGAGATTACAACCTAGCAGCACAGGCGAATTATCCACAACTGGATCTACTTCAAGTCATATTTCACAAATAAACTACTTGAACAGAAAATGGCTGGCCCAATACGACTCCAGAACATCCTCCACTACCCCTACGCAGATCTACCAGAAAAGATCAAACGTAATCCCCTGATACTAACGGCCTGGAAGGCATGGAACAAATTGCGCCAAGACAGCCAAACATCACCACATACATCCCCACACCTGTCACTAATAAACAACCCCAACTTCCAAGACGGCAACCCCCATAATATCTTTGTTGAATGGGAGGCTCAAGGAATAGACTCAATAGACAAATTGCTACACAAAAGGGAAAGACGGGTCATATCATACGAAGAAATGAAACAAAAATATCCTGAGCTCCTGATCCCGCTATTCTCATACCTACAGATTAGGTACTATATTACGGGACTCATACCACAGCTTCGGGAACTTGATTGGGCACAGACGGGTGACACATGGATCTCTAGGAAAACAGGACCACGGGGAATTATCTCTAAGCTATTCACACCCACACTAATAATGGAATCCTTGTCTTTAGCCCACAAATACCTGCCGTCGGCTAGGTTCTTGGAGATGAGATTACAGATTGTCCACAGATCATACCTAACCCCAGCCAGGGGATTTCATATGGGAATCTACACCACCTCAAAATGCTTCAAATGCCAGACGCCAACTTATACCATAGCCTGTGGACATGCCCTTCAACACAAGCCTTCTGGACACAAATATGCGAATATACCAAATCACACCTGACAAACTTTTGCCCACAGGAGCCAACATGGGCAATATTTGGGTATCTAGACCCTAAGACATACCATTGTTTAAGGGCAGTTAGAAAGTTACTACACTTTATAGCGACAGCGGGACTAAAAGCCATTTTACAGACGTGGTTACAACCAACGGGTCCCCCATTCAGACTGTTCTTGGACAAGTTGGCGTTCTTGTTCCTGGATTGGGCGGAGATATCACTTTCCAAGGAAAATATTGTACAAGCCTTCTTTGAAACCTGGGGGAGCTTTGTTCAATTATTACTGCAAAGGGTAAAAGAAAAACTAAGAAATTGCTTCTACCACACTTGCTGGTTCCAGGAGCAGGTGGCGGTGGGAGATTCACCTGTTTAGGGTGGCTCATAGATCGTGCCGTAGTCGTGTGAGGCCTCCATACTTTTTGAAGATCTCCAATATACAGGTCAGTAGACCAAGCACATCCGTAGTCATAATGGGTCAAGAGTTTGGTTTAATGTATGTATTTTTTTTTTGCTTTGTTTCCTTTTTTATTCTTGTTATGCGTTTTGTTTTTTCTGTTTTACCTAATTGTTATGTAAAAAAAAAAAAACAAGTTGGGATAACCCATTTATCCATGGTAAAGAAAATCTACAGAATTATTGTAAAGTCGAATGTTTATCCTGATTTGATTAATAAAAACATAGTTAAAAAAAACGAAAAAAAAAAGTCTTTAGTTTCTCCAACGTAAAACGTGCCTCCAAGTACTAGGAAATGTGTGAGCTTTGTTCAGGAAGCAGGTGATGGGAAAGATGACCTTTTGAGACGTCCTTAATAAATCTGCTGTAGAAGTTCACAAAGCCGATCAGGTGCTGTACTTCCTTCAAATTTCTTGGAATGGGCCAGTCCAGGATAGCTTTAATCTTGCTGGGGTCCATAGTTAGCCCATCTGGGGAGATGATGTATCCCCAGGAATTGCATTTGAATCCGTTCAAATTCACACTTCTCTAGATTAATGTAGAGATTATTCTTTTGCAGTCGATCCAAGATCACCCGAACTTGCCTGCAACGTTCGTTTAAGTCATCAGAGAAAATGAGGATTTCACTGAGATATGCCACGAATTGCTCCAATATGTCTCGAAATACATCATTGATAAAGTGCTGAAAGAACAAACAGCATCACTAGAGATTCGAAGTGTCTATATCTGTTCTGAAAGCCATTTTCCATTCATCTCCATGACGGTTCCGTACCAGATAATATGCTTCTCTGAGGTCCAGTTTAGTAAAGACTTTGGCTGCATGAAGCCTTTCCAGCAGTTCTCTGATTAACGGGAGAGGATAACAATTCTTAATAGTGATCTTGTTAAATTCCCAGTAATTAATCCATGGTCGAAGAGGAGACTTTATTTTTAATGAAGAATATGGGTGCTCCTGCTGGGGAGGAAGAAAGCCGAATAATGAAGCCCTTTTTTAGATTTTCATCCAAATGTTTCAGAAGGTTTTTTAACTCTGGTTCCAAAAGATTGGAATAGTAGATCCAGGGAGCAGCTGAATAGGGCAGTCATAAGGCCAATGAGATGGCAGCTGGTCAGCTTTCTTCTTGCTGCAGACATCCTTGACCATCTGGTATTAAACTGGTAACTGATCAAAGTCCTGTTGACCATCTTGCACTGGTTTAGGGGCGGATGGTGCTATTTGACAAAAAATTATCTTTACAAAATTCTGAAGGTAAAGCAATAGTCCTCGATTCCCAGTTAGCAGAGGGATTATGGGTAGAGAACCAGGGGTTTCCAAGAGTCATCGGAAATTTAGAGGACGAGATGACCTGGAAGCTGATCATTTCTTGATGGTCAGCTTTCGACCATCTCCTGTGTGACAAATCCCAAGGATAAGGGTGACCCATCCACAGTTTCCATATGAATCGTTATGAGCTTAAGTTTGGTGACAATGTTTTTGTCAAGAGTGAATTCTAAATCCCCAAAGTTTCCTCCTGCTCTTGATTTCTACATCGCTGAACACTGCAACTTCTGATTACTCATTAAGATGGTGAAGCGAGGGAAGAGGTTTTCACACCATCTTGAATTACTGGTGCAAAGGTGTGTTTGGTGACATCTTCTTGTTTCGTGACAGCTAGATAGGTTGTTGCAATACCATCAAGAAAGAGGAATGGCAGCAAGTTTGGTGCAAAATTTTTGTCAAGCTTGACAAAGACTAATACAGTCAAAACGTCGCTGATTTTAACATGGAGGAATAAAATGGACTTTTAAAATTTTGTACCATACTTGCTGCCACTCCTCTTTCTTAATGGTATTAGGACTGTGTATATAGAGGTATTGGACCTCTGAGTGGCTATCTGCCAAAGATGTAGGAGCCTCAGCAAAGAAATTTTGCTTGATCTAAGAGTGTGCTGCTGACGATACAAAGTGGTAATGAGCTAGATTGTGGCCTTGATGTTGGCTAGGGTGAGAGTTCTTTGGAACTTGTTTGTACAGATTAAAGCATAATTTCCTGAGCTTCCACAATAAATACACAGATTATAATGGCATCTTTCTTTCTTTCTCTCAGCGGTGGAAAGGGGTTTGCGGATTACAATGACCTGCATCAGTTCGGGTGTAGCTTTAGTCCTTGGTGGAGGACTTAATGTGGATTAACTGAAGGAATAAGGGGTGTTGGTGGCCAAAGCCCGCAGTCTCTATTTTTGCTGCTCAAACTGTCTCTGTTCAATCCGGATGCATCGCTGAATGAAGTCTTCCAGGTTATCAGGAGTCTCCCCTCTGGCAAATTCATCCTTTACCCACTCAATCTCTGGAGGAATTGGCTCTGTTGGTCAGCTGGAGTCCATGTGGTATCATTTACCCAGCATTGAAATTCTGCTGTATACTCCACAACGGAATGTCACCCTTGTTATTAGAATATGTAACCTCCGTTTAGCCATGGCACAGCTGTTCAGATTATCCAAAATTTGAACCATTTCACTCCTCAACAACAACATTAAGATTCTTGCAAAACTACTGGTGACGCGCATGAATATACATGCTGACCAGTCTAGTATCATGCCTTGCAAAATGCAGACATGAATCTAAGGCGACTTTTTGACCATCTGACGTATGGAACCCTCAAACTGTGGGAAGCGGACCCTGGTGTTTATAGATCAGGCAAAAGCCTTTGGCCGCCTGCAGACAGCCAGGTCAGATCCCGCTGCGAGCCCTGCACAGCAATAGAGCATGCCGCGATTTGTTTTCTGTGCAGACAAATCGCGGCCGTCTTCATAGGGTTGCGTTTTCTAACGCAATCCTATGGCAGCTTCCACGGACGGAAATTCTGCGGGAAATTCTGCCGCGGAATTTCTGCTTGTGTGCAGGGGGCCTTCGACTCAGTGGAATGAAGATACTTGTGGGCAGTGATGCAGTGGTTTGGATTTGGAGTAACGTTTATTAAATGGGTACGGATCCTGTACCACTCTCCAGTGACCAATGTTAGAACCAATGTCCATGTTTCTGCCCAGTTTCCCCTCGGTAGAGGCACATGAGGTATTGCCCTCTGTCCCTGGTCTTGTTTGCCCTCACTATAGAGCCCCTTTCAATTTTGGGTCCGGAACGTCACCATTATAAAGGGGTTCAGGCTGCGCAATTATGAAGAGTGCATAGCGCTGTACGTGGATGACACCCTTCTCTTTCTCCGGGACCCGCAGTCGTCTCTTGACTCTGCACTCACCATTTTTGATGTATTTGACCTACACTCTGGCATTCAGGTCAATTGGAACAAAACCCATCTTGTTGCAGTGGACTCAGCGGCTCCTGAGCGTCCCCTGCCCGCTCCACTGAGCTGGACAGCTCAGACAACTTATCTGGGTATAAGGGTGTCGGCGGATGTCTCTGCCTTTGGTGATCTCCTAATTTAACCCCCCTTCTGGACTGGGCAGAGGGAATGGTGGCACGCTTGGCCTCTCTCCCACTAACCCTGGTAGGCAGAATTAATTTGATTAAAATGAAACCGTTGCTGAAGATTCTGTATCTCTTGCATAACTCCCCTATCCTTGTTCCAAATGGCATTTTTTCTACACTCTGTGGGATTCTATTACACGTCCTGTTGAGAGGTTCATCCCCCACGATTAAACTAGAGACCCTGTGCCTCCCAGTGAGCTAGGGAGGTCTAGCCTTACCCCACTTTTATCTGGCCAGTCAATTGGTATATGCTGAGTGGTGGCTGTCTTCGTCAGATTACAACTCTGTAGTGTGCCTGGAGTGTAGAGTGGCGGGTCCTGATCAGAGTCTGAGAGCCTTGCTAATGTGGGGCCCTTTCTCTTCTACTGTTCCTCTACCCATTTCCATGGTACTAACACTCAAGGTGTGGCACAGGGCCTTGCAGCAGGTGCCTGTAGAGAAAGTTACGTGGTCTCTGCATACTCCCTTGTGGAACAATCCCCACCTGCCACACCTGCAATGCTTCATTGAGTTTGCATTCTGGAGACTTCATTGAGTGAGTGTCCTGTCTGACATAGTCAGTGAGGACACCTTACCTACAACTGTAGAAAAGCCATAACTTGCCTGAACATTCGAACTTTAGATATTACCAGCTAAGACACGTGATCGGGGCTTAGTTTCGGGGTCTGTCCATACCACTGCCTGTCTCGTTTGGAGCGTCTGGCGCAGATGTGTAACCTCGTGAAGCCACTGACTAGTTTCTACACCCAGCTAATACAGCATCTGGCCCTGATGAAGGAGAGGGTAACCCGGAAGTGGATCAATGATATTCTTGATCTGTTGTCAGGGGAGGATGGGGACATACTGGTGGGTTTTGGCCCCCCTCTGATTAGTGCTAGGGACAGAATTATGTAGGTCAAGTTCTTGCATCGGATATATTACACTCCCTCCAGCCTGCACGTTATGGGTTAATGTTAAGAAAATTGTAGATCAATGTATCAGTTAATTATTCTATATTGCATTGTAGACTAGAAATATATAGCATGATACTAGTATAAGTAGTGAAGGGGTTAAACGAAACCCTTCTATAGGCCTGCATGTCTTCTGAGGTAGACAGATAAGAGATAAGACAGTCTACTAGACCACCCATGTATGCATGAGGCCCACAGGAAATGGGATAGACTAAAAGACCCCCTCCCTTGCATTCCTTTCTCCTGAATTCATAACGGTTTTATTGTATGTAATAGATACACCTTAGGAGGTGTAACTTATGTTAATCATTTTAGTTTCAGCCTATTATGTATTCTTATTAATCTTGGAGGTATATACTTTTGCTGTGATGTCATTTATGGTACGTAAGCTGTGAACATCTTAGAATAAATTAGAAATCATCTGATACCGCACAGACTGGTGTGATTTGTATTTCTCCTGGGCCCAGACTTCTGCACGAGATCTGGGATGGTCTTCTCTTTGATAAACACATAAATTCTCCTTACAGTTTGCTTTCCTCAACAATGTTCCCACAATGCTTAAAGGGGTTGTCCCGCGCCGAAACGGTTTTTTTTTTTGTCAATAGCCCCCCCGTTCGGCGCGAGACAAACCCGATGCAGACGTTAAAAAAGAAAACCGGACAATGCTTACCTGAATCCCCGCGCTCGGGTGACTTCTTACTTACCTGGTGAAGATGGCCGCCGGGATCTTCACCCTCGGTGGACCGCAGGGCTTCTGTGCGGTCCATTGCCGATTCCAGCCTCCTGATTGGCTGGAATCGGCACGTGATGGGCGGAGCTACAAGGAGCCGCTCTCCGACACGAGCGGCCCCATTCAGAAAAGAAGAAGACCGGACTGCGCAAGCGCGTCTAATCGGGCGATTAGACGCTGAAAATTAGACGGCACCATGGAGACGAGGACGCTAGCAACGGAACAGGTAAGTGAATAACTTCTTATAACTTCTGTATGGCTCATAATTAATGCACAATGTACATTACAAAGTGCATTAATATGGCCATACAGAAGTGTATACCCCCACTTTGTTTCGCGGGACAACCCCTTTAATGGCTGATGGGACCGTTATGCATATGTTCTAGGACTGCAGTGTCCTGCGAGATTATTGGAGGGATATTCTCATATTCATGGAGTCTCACCTGGAGGCCCTGAGGATCCTGCACCCTGGGGTGTGCCTCTTCAGGCTTGTTGGAAACCTCCTTGTGGCTGGGGCAACCCGCACCTTATATAAATTGCTGCTTTTTTACGATAAAAAGGTGGTATTTCTGAAATGCAGAAACCTGGAGACGCCGACCAAGATGGAATGCATTAAGTTAAAATAAAAATATATAGCCAAATGTTATTGTGAAGGCTATGAGCATAAAACATATATATATATATATATCATCCTATCTCCTATGAACATCTTTGATATACACTTCTGGAGGCTATGGGCCTAAAACATATATATTTCATTCTGTCTCCTGGGAACATCTTTGATATATGCTTATACATTCATGTGTTATTTGCACGGCAAGATTGCATTGTTACAGGAATTAGAAATAGAGAATAGTACTTAGCAAAAGTATGTATAACGTACATTCTTCCTTATCTTCTGTAACACTGTTCAAAGGTCAGTGTGCAATAGTGTCCAGTAAAGACAATGTCTTAATGTTTAACTGCTATCTATGTAAAAGCACATGACTGTCTGAAATGTACACATATTGACAATAGAACACTCTCCTTTAAAATACTATATAAAGAAAAATGTTTGTAATAAAGGTAGATTGCTTCTAGACACAGTCCTTAATCTTTGTGTCCATTGTTTTCTCACGGGCCGCCATAACCACCTCTGATTTTGAGCCTCACAGCATATTGACAAAACAATTGGATTTCCATAACATTATGATTTATAAGGAATGTACGCACATATGCAAATAATTACACTATTTCTGTTTTCATGTACTATGTGGCGTCATTATGATGTGCACTTTCTGTGCCCACTGTTCCTGTTTATGTGTTCATTTTACTTTGGCTAAATAAAGTTCCTTTAAAAAAACAAAAAACAAAGGGGGCTGCATTTGGAAATAAATTTGGCATTAATTTGGGAAACCTCGTCTGGCAATGAATTGCGCATCTCCAGGAGTTGCCTTTTTAACCCCTTGATTTCTCATTGCATAGCAACAACCCTTTGCTGGTAGGTATAGAACTCTTGGACCTCTGTGACCTGTTTCCTGAGTGTGGGCACTACGGACTCAATTTTGGGTGTGATTATTTTGTGAAGTCTTACCAGCGCTGGATAGGAGCCATTGGTGTACTAGCCATGCGGGACCAGAGAGTAGTCAGGAGGAAGCTGGAGGAAGTCAGCAGGTAGTTACAGTTGCAGTACAATGGATGAGGCAGTAAGCATAGTCAGATGGAAGCCAGGAGTCATTATCGGGTAGTTACATTTGCAATACAAATGTTTGAAAGGGAAAGCATAGTTAGATGGATGCCAAGAGTCGTTATCAGGTAGTCTTGTAGAAATAGTTGCGGAGTAGGTAACGTGGAGCTAGACCAAGCAGTGCTGTGAAGCAGAATAATCACGTGCAGAGTGAGTAGCAGGGCAAGGCTTTATGGAGTCACAATTAGTGGCAAGGTGGGGCCAGGACAGAGAGTCAGGAATTAGATCAGGAGGAATATAGAACAAGGCTAGGTTTCAGCAAAGGAACTGTCCAAGGAAGTTGAATAGCTCAACTAAGAGGCACGTGAGAGGGAGTCAATGGGCAGAGGCATGTAAGAGGGAGCAAATGGGCAGCAGCCATAAAAGATGATGGGGAAGGCGAATCTATTAAAAAGTTTTTCTTAAGTATATTCACAAGACAAAAATAAATGATACACGGGATGCAAGAGGATAAAATTAACCCCCAAACTAAATATCACCTGCCTAACGCAGGAAGAAGTGCAGAGCCAGCTAAAATAGATTAAAATCGACAAATCGCTGGGCCCAGATGGAATACACCTAAAGGGAACTAAGCGGCGTGATAGACAGACCACTGTTTCTTAAATTTAGGGTCTCTACAGGGATCAGGGTTATACTGCTGGATTGGTGCAGTCGTTTCAATATACAAGGAGTCAAGAAGAAAGACTGGTAACTACAGGACGGTAAGTCTCACTTCAATAATTGTAAAAATCTTTAAGGTGTTTCTGAGAGGCGCCATCATGGAATACCTGAAGGAAAACAACAGTATAACTCCTCATCAGCACAAGTTCATGAGGGGTTGATCATGTCAAACCAACTTGATTAGCTTCTACAATGAAGTAAGTTGTAGGCTGGACCTGAGAGAGTCTATTGATCTTGTATATCTGTATTTTTCTAAGGCATTTGACACCATGCCGCATAATAATAATATATAAAATGAGACCGCTTAGTCTGGGTGAAAATGTGGGCAGCTGGGTGAAGAGCTATCTTGGAGATAGAAAGCAAAGGGTGGTAAATAGAGATGAGCAAGCGTACTCATCCGAGCTTGATGCTCGTTCGAGTATTAGGGTACTCGAGATGTCCGTTACTCGAGACGAGCACCACGCGGTGTTCGAGTCACTTCCATTTTCTTCCCAGAAAATTTTGCGCTGTTTTCTGGCCAATAGTAACACAGGGAAGGCATTACAAGTTCCTCCTGTGAAGTTCCAGCCCTATCCCACGCCCCTGCAGTGAGTGGCTGGGGAGATCAGGTGCCACCCGCGTATATAAACTGGGGCCGGCCGCGGCTCGCCACAGATGCACGCTGAGAGACATTAGGGATAGTGCCATCCTGCTGTAGCTGCTATAGGGAGAGTGTTAGGCTGTTATCTTCGTCTTCAAGAACCCCAACGGTCCTTCTTGGGGCTACATCTGACCGTGTGCAGTACTGTTGAGGCTGCTTTTAGCAGTTTTGCACAATTTTTTTTTTGTATATCAGGCGTGCAGACCATAGCGTCCTCAGTCTGCAGTCATTTTACTGAATATAGGGGCAGTACTGGTGAGGCAGGGACAGTGGTACAGGGAAAGAGGTATACTGGCTATATAGGCAGTGGGCTTTTTCAAAAAAATTGGGAAAAAAACTCTTTGGGCTGCATATGACCGTGTTCAGTTTACTACGTGTCTGCTGGGGGTAGTAGTCGCTCATTAATCCCCAGCCTTGCGCATAATTTTTTCTGGCTGCACTGTGCTTTCAATAACCTAACCACAGTCATCCTCCAACAGGGAAATCCATATACAGGCTATATAGGCAGTGGTGTTTTTCCCAAAAATTGGAAATAAATACTATATTTGGGCTGCCTGTGACCGTCTTAAGTTTACTGCGTGTCTGCTGGGGGTAGTAGTCGCTCATTAATCCCCAGCCTTGCGCATAATTTTTTCTGGCTGCACTGTGCTTTCAATAACCTAACCACAGTCATCCTCCAACAGGGAAATCCATATACAGGCTATATAGGCAGTGGTGTTTTTCCCCAAAATTGGAAATAAATACTATATTTGGGCTGCCTGTGACCGCCTTCAGTTTACTGCGTGTCTGCTGGGGGTAGTAGTCACTAGAGATGAGCGAGCATACTCTTCCGAGCTTGATACTTGTTCGAGTATTAGGGTGTTCGAGATGCTCGTTACTCGTGACGAGTACCACGCGATGTTCGGGTTAGTTTCATTTTCTTCCCTGAGAAATTTGCGCGCTTTTCTGGCCAATAGAAAGACAGGGAAGGCATTACAACTTCCCCCTGCGACGTTCAAGCCCTATACCACCCCCCTGCAGTGAGTGGCTGGCGAGATTAGGTGTCACCCGAGTATTAAAATCTGCCCCTCCCGCGGCTCGCCACAGATGCATTCTGACATAGAGGAGGGAAAGTGGTATCTTGGTGGAGCTGCTATAGGGAGAGTGTTAGGAGTGATTTTAGGTTTCAAGAACCCCAACGGTCCTTCTTAGGCCATAGAAATCGCAGATCGCACCTATGTGCGATCTGCGATTTCTGTTCTCTTCTCTATATGCGCTCAATGGGGCCGGCGGCAGCAGCGCCGACCCCATTGAGAACATATAGAAGACAAATCATTCTTCTCTGCCACAGCTCTAACAGCTGTGGCAGAGAAGAACGATGTTTGCCCATTGAATTCAATGGAGCCAGCAATACAGCAGGTTCCACTGAAAGCAATGGGCTGCCAGCGATCGCGGGATGAATTGTCGGGAAGGGCTTAAATATAGAAGCCCTTCCCTGCAATTCATCCAGAAATGTGTTCCAATAAAAATATATACCGGCGTATAAGGCGACGGGGCGTATAAGGCGACCCCCCAACTGTCACCTTATACGCCGGTAATATAGCGAAGCAAAGAATAAAATTCATTACTCACTTCCCCTGGCATTCTGCGGTGTTCCTGCAGGCTGTCGCTCCCTCCTGGTCCCCGGCAGAGCATTGCTTTCTCTACGAAGGGCTTTAAATCCCCGCCTCCAGAAACACACGTGCCTTCAGTATTACAGCCAATGACAATGATGTCATTGAATGGCTGTGATTGGCTGAAGGCACGTGTGTTTCTGGAGGCGGGGATTTCAACCACTGCGTCCAGAAAGCAATGCTCTGCCGGGGACCAGGAGGGAGCGACAGCCTGCAGCAGCACCGCAGAACGCCGGGGGAAGTGAGTAATGATTTTTATTCTTTGCTCCGCTGTATTGCCGGCGTATAAGGTGACAGTTGGGGGGTCGTCTTATACGCCCCGTCGCCTTATACGCCGGTATATATTTTTATTGTAACACATTTCTGGATGAATTTCAGGGAAGGGCTTATATATTTAAGCCCTTCCCGACAATTCATCCCGCGATCGCCGGCAGCCCATTGCTTTCAGTGGAACCTGCTGTATTGCTGGCTCCATTGAATTCAATGGGCAAACGTCGTTCTTCTCTGCCACAGCTGTTACAGCTATGGCAGAGGAGAACGATCTTTATGCTGACAGTGCGGGGGGGGGGGGGGCACTCTTGCCGCTATTGTGGCTTAATAGTGGGACCTGGGAACTTGAGATGCAGCCCAACATGTAGCCCCTCACCTGCCCTATCTGTTGCTGTGTTGTTCCCATCACTTTCTTGAATTGCCCCGATTTTCACACACGAAAACCTTAGCGAGCATCGGCGATATACAAAAATGCTCGGGTCGCCCATTGACTTCAATGGGGTTCGTTACTCGAAACGAACCCTCGAGCATCGCGAAAAGTTCGTCCCGAGTAACGAGCACCCGAGCATTTTGGTGCTCGCTCATCTCTAGTAGTCACTCACTATTACCCAGCTAAGCGTTACAGCAGGCTTGCTCATAATTGTTTCCTGGCTCTGCTGTGTTCGTTACATGATCGCCGTCATCCCTCCAAAGGGAAAGAGTATACATATATACGCTGCATACGGTGTCTGTCTGGTTCAGGTGTATCGCAGCCGACTTCTGCGGGATTAGAAGGGAGGCAAGTTTCTGGGGTCCCCAGATTCATCTCACAATTAATGGGTCCACGCGGTAGACCTTTATTAGAAACTGAGCAGTGTGAGCAGGTCCTGTCATGGATGGCAGAAAGTGCATCCAACAATCTATCGACCACCCAGTCTTCTACGCCGTCTACAGCTGCAACTCTGAATCCTCTGGCTGCTGCTCCTCCTTCCTCCCAGCCTCCTCACTCCATGAAAATGACACATTCTGAGGAGCAGGCAGACTCCCAGGAACTGTTCTCGGGCCCCTGCCCAGATTGGGCAGCAATGGTTCCTCTCCCACCGGAGGATTTTGTCGTGACTGATGCCCAACCTTTGGAAAGTTCCCGGGGTCCGGGGGATGACTTCCGGCAACTGTCTCAAGAGCTTTCAGTGGGTGAGGAGGACGATGACCATGAGACACAGTTGTCTATCAGTGAGGTAGTAGTAAGGGCAGTAAGTCTGAGGGAGGAGCGCACAGAGGATTCGGAGGAAGAGCAGCTGGACAATGAGGTGACTGACCCCACCTGGTTTACTAAGCCTACTGAGGACAGGTCTTCAGAGGGGGAGGCAAGTGCAGCAGCAGGGCAGGTTGAAATAGGCAGTGTGGTGGCCAGGGGTAGAGGCAGGGCCAGACCGAATAATCCACCAACTGTTTCCCAAAGCGCCCCCTCGCGCCATGCCACCCTGCAGAGGCCGAGGTGCTCAAAGGTGCGGCAGTTTTTCACTGAGAGTGCAGACGACCGACGAACTGTGGTGTGCAAGTTTTGTCGCGCCAAGATCAGCTGGAGAGCCACCACCACCAGCATCCGCAGGCATATGATGGCCAAGCACCCCACAAGGTGGGACGAAGGCCGCTCACCGCCTCCGGTTTGCACCACTGCCTCTCCCCCTGTGCCCCCACCTGCCACTGAGATCTAACCCCGCTCTCAGGACACAGGCACGACCGTCTGCCGGCCTGCACCCACACCCTCACCTTCGCTGTCCTCGGCCCCATCCAGCAATGTCTCTCAGCGCAGCGTCCAGCCGTCGCTAGCGCAACTATTTGAGCGCAAGTACGCCGCCACGCACCCGCACGCTCAAGCGTTAAACGTGCACTTAGCCAAATTGATCAGCCTGGAGATGCTGCCGTATAGGCTTGTGGAAACTGAGGCTTTCAAAAACATAATGGCGGCGGCGGCCCCGCGCTACTCGGTTCCCAGTCGCCACTACTTTTCCCGATGTGCCGTCCCAGCCCTGAACGACCACGTCTCCCGCAACATTGTACGCGCCCTCACCAACGCGGTTACTGGCAAGGTCCACTTAACAACGGACACGTGGACAAGCACAGGCGGGCAGGGCCACTATATCTCCCTGACGGCACATTGGGTGAATTTAGTGGAGGCTGGGACCGAGTCAGAGCCTGGGACCGCTCACGTCCTACCCACCCCCAGAATTGCGGGTCCCAGCTCGGTGCTGGTATCTGCGGCGGTGTATGCTTCCTCCACTAAACCACCCTCCTCCTCCTCCTACGCAACCTCTGTCTCGCAATCAAGATGTGTCAGCAGCAGCACGTCGCCAGCAGTCAGTGTCGCGCGGCGTGGCAGCACAGCGGTGGGCAAGCGTCAGCAGGCCGTGCTGAAACTACTCAGCTTAGGAGAAAAGAGGCACAGGGCCCACGAACTGCTGCAGGGTCTGACAGAGCACACCGACCGCTGGCTTTCGCCGCTGAGCCTCCAACCGGGCATGGTCGTGTGTGACAACGGCCCTAACCTGGTGGTGGCTCTGCAGCTTGGCAGCCTCACGCACGTGCCATGCCTGGCACACGTCTTTAATTTGGTGGTTCAGCGGTTTCTGAAAAGCTACCCACGCTTGTCAGACCTGCTCGGAAAGGTGCGCCGGGTCAGCGCACATTTTCGCAAGTCCAACACGGACGCTGCCACCCTGCGGACCCTGCAACATCGGTTTAATCTGCCAGTGCACCGACTGCTGTGCGACGTGCCCACACAGTGGAACTATACGCTCCACATGTTGGCCAGGCTCTATAAGCAGCGTAGATCTATAGTGGAATACCAACTCCAACATGGGCGGCGTAGTGGGAGTCAGCCTCCTCAATTCTTTACAGAAGAGTGGGCCTGGTTGGCAGACATCTGTCAGGTCCTTGGAAACTTTGAGGAGTCTACCCAGATGGTGACCGGCGATGCTGCAATCATCAGCGTCACCATTCCTCTGCTATGCCTCTTGAGAAGTTCCCTGCAAAGCACAAAGGCAGACGCTTTGCGCTTGGAAACGGAGGCGGGGTAAGACAGTATGTCGCTGGATAGCCAGAGCACCCTCATGTCTATATCTCAGCGCGTTTTGGAGGAGGAGGAGGGGGGGAGCATGAGGAGGAGGGGGAAGAGACAGCTTGGCCCACTGCTGAGGGTACCCATGCTGCTTGCCTGTCATCCTTTCAGTGTGTATGGCCTGAGGAGGAGGAGGAGAAGGATCCTGAAAGTGATCTTCCTAGTGAGGACAGCCATGTGTTGCGTACAGGTACCCTGGCACACATGGCTGACTTCATGTTAGGATGCCTTTCTCGTGACCCTTGCGTTACACGCATTCTGGCCACTACGGATTACTGGGTGTACACACTGCTCGACCCACGGCATAAGGAAAACCTTTCCACTCTCATACCCGAAGAGGAAAGTGGTTCGAATGTGATGCTATACCACAGGACCATGGCGGACAAACTGATGGTAAAATTCCCATCCGACAGCGCTAGTGGCAGAAGGCGCAGTTCCGAGGGCCAGGTAGAAGGGGAGGCGCGGAGATCAGGCAGCATGTACAGCGCAGGCAGGGGAACACTCTCCAAGTCCTTTGACAGCTTTATGGCTCCCCAGTCAAGGCTGAGTCGGCGGGAGCACTGTAAAAGGATGGTGAGGGAGTACGTAGCCGATCGCACGACCGTCCTCCGTGACACCTCTGCTCCGTACAATTACTGGGTGTCGAAGCTGGACACGTGGCCTGAATTCGCGCTGTATGCCCTGGAGGTGCTTGCTTGCCCGGCAGCTAGCGTCTTGTCAGAGAGGGTGTTTAGTGCGGCTGGCAGAATCATCATGGATAAGCATACCCGCCTGTCAACTGACAGTGCCGACAGGCTTACACTCATAAAGATGAACAAAGCCTGGATTTCCCCAGACTTCTCTTCTCCACCAGCAGACAGCAGCGGTACCTAAACAATACGTAGGCTGCACCCGCGGATGGGAGCATCGTTCTCTATCACCATAAAAAACGGGGACCTTTTAGCTTCATCAATCTGTGTATTATATTCATCCTCCTCCTCCTCCTAAAACCTCACGTAATCATGCCGAACGGGCAATTTTTCTTAGGCCCACAAAGCTCAGTCATATTACTTTTGTAAACAATGTTTATACGTTTCAATTCTCATTAAAGCGTTGAAACTTGCACCTGAACCAAGTTTTATTTTAACTGTGCTGCCTCCAGGCCTAGTTACAAAATAAGCCACAGTAACCAAAGCGATTAATGGGTTTCACCTGCCCTCTTGGTTGGGCATGGGCAATTTTTCTGAGGTACACCTCATTACTGTTGGTACACCAATTTTTTTGGGCCCTCGCCTACAGTGTAATCCTAGTAATTTTTATGGGCTTCGCCTACACTTTTGCTACATAAATGTAACTGGGGCCTTGTCTATACTGCAACTACTGAAATGTGAAAGAGACTGTTATCTCCCTAAACTGCTGCAGCGGGAATGTTACTGTGGCCTGTCTTGACCGCTACTACTACTGAAATGGAACTAATACTGTGCTCCCCCTATACTGCTGCTTCGGAATTGTTACTGGGGCCTGTCTTGACTGCTACTATTACTGAAATGGAACTAAGACTGTGCTCCCCCTATACTGCTGCTAGTGATATGTTACTGGGGCCTGTCTAGACTGCTACTACTACTGAAATGGAACTAATACTGTGCTCCACCTATACTGCTGCTAGAGATATGTTACTGGAGCCTGTCTAGACTGCAACTACTACTGAAATGGAACTAATACTGTGCTCCCCCTATACTGCTGCTAGTGGTATGTTTCTGGGGCCTGTCCAGACTGCTACTACTACTGAAATGGAACTAATACTGTGCTCCCCCTATACTGCTGCTAGTGATATGTTACTGGGGCCTGTCTAGACTGCTACTACTACTGAAATGGAAATAATACTGTGCTCCCCCTATACTGCTGCTTCGGAATTGTTACTGGAGCCTGTCTTGACTGCTACTATTACTGAAATGGGCGGTTGGGCAGCATGTTACCCAGGAGAAGTGGCAGCGGAGTGTCATGCAGGCAGTGATTGTGCTTTGTTGGAGGTAGTGTGGTGCTTAGCTAAGGTATGCCTTGCTAATGAGGGTTTTTCAGAAGTAAAAATTGTTGGGGGGGGGGGCACTCTTGCCGCTATTGTGGCTTAATAGTGGGACCTGGGAACTTGAGATGCAGCCCAACATGTAGCCCCTCGCCTGCCCTATCCGTTTCTGTGTCGTTCCCATCACTTTCTTGAATTTCCCAGATTTTCATAAATGAAAACCTTAGCGGAGCATAGGTCCCATACAAAAATGCTCGGGTCGCCCATTGACTTCAATGGGGTTCGTTACTCGAAACGAACCCTCGAGCATCGCGGGAAGTTCGACTCGAGTAATGAGCACCCCAGCATTTTGGTGCTCGCTCATCTCTAGTGGTAAATAATGGTTCATACTCTGATTGGGCAACTGTCACTAGTGGGGTGCCACAAGGTTCAGTATTAGGCCCCATTCTGTTCAATATATATTTATCAATGTCCTGATAGTGGGACTGCACAGTAAAATATCGAGATTTGCAGGCGATACAAAATTATACAAGCTAGTTAATACAAAAGAGGACAATGTGTGATCGCAAAAGGTCCTAGATAAATTGAGGCCTTGGGTAGAAAAATGCCAAATGAAGATCAACATTGATAAATTGCCAGGAGAAACGGATGTCACCAGTATACACTAAATGGGATACTGCTAGAAAAAATAATATAGAAAAAGACCTGGGGGTACTAGTTGACTGTATATGCAGTTGGAGCAACCAATGCTAGTCGGCTGCTGTGAAGGCAAATAAAGTTTTGGGGTGGACTAAAAGTGGTATAGGGGCGAGGGATGAGAACTTTAATCTTCCACTATATAACGCATTTGTCAGGCCTCACATGAAATATTGTGTACAGTTCTGGATATCGGTACTCAGGAAATACATTGTAATGCTTCAGGGGGTTCAGAGAAGGACAACAAAATTAATAAATGGAATGGGAGGACTTGAATACCCAGAGAGGCTATCATAATTGGGATTATTCACCCTGGAAAAAAGACGGTTAAGGGGCGACCAAATATCTATGTAAAAAATACATTAGGGGACAATACAAGGATCTCGTATGATGTGTTTATAACTGGGACTATGATGATATTGTTGTTAGAGTAAAGAAGGTTTCATCACCAACAAAGAAGGGGGTTCTTTACTGTAAGATCGGTGAAACTGTGGAACTCTGCCTGAGGACGTGGTGATAGCAAAATTGATAGAAGACGTCTTTTTAGAGCAGAAGGGTTGCTAACCTCAAATGTTCATCCAAGGATTATTCTGACTGCCATTATGAGGTTGGAAAGGATTTTTTCCCCTAGAATAAGGGTAAATTGGCTTTTGCTCACTGGGGTTTTTTGCCTTCATTTGTCTTTTTTCAGCCTTGCATACCATGTAAGTCCTGGATGGCCTAGTGGAGAGAGCTACCAACTGGAGTACAGGAGGTTGACAGTGAGAAATGCATTGTAATTCTAATCTGCATTTAAAGAGAAAAATGTATCTACTGTCATTGCCTTTAATAAAAGCTGATGATACTTTTTATGCTGAAGCAATAAATTGAATTATGTTTTTACTATTAATTCTGCATCCTGGGGTCCCTTACCACCATTTGCCATGTGTACTGAGGTACTGCAGCACACTCCAGAGAAAAGAAATGTTTTATTTTACTTTTCACTTTTTTACTATTATTTTGTCTGCCATATACCTTGGTCTGTATACGAACTGTTGTCACGAACTTGACAAATACCCCTTTCAATGGAAAGCAGAGAGGAGCAGGGTAAGCCAAGCCCCTGGCCGATACCTCATCATACTGCTCATTCACATTATTCATTGCTAAGCGTCATCCCTGGGCATAGCAGTGAATAATGTGAATAAGCAATATAATGAGGTATCGGCCTCAAAGGTCCTGAACTCCCTACAGAACAAAGGAGTGGAGAGGAACCGGTATTTGGGGGATCAGGAGGTGCAAATTGACTTGTTACCACCACTGGAGTCTGGCATTGCGGATTCCCCTGCTGTTGATGATGATGCTGCTGAGGGTTCCACTGCTGCGCTTAAAGCTGAGACTATAAAGAAATCATAGAATGGTAGAGCTGGAAGGAACCTCCAGGGTCATCTGGTCCAACACCCTACTCAGTCCAGGATTCACTAAATCATCCAGATAGATGTCTGTCCAGCCTTTGTTTGAACACGTCCATTAAAGGAGAACTCATCACCTCATGTGGTGACCTGTTCCTCTCATTAATCACCCTCACTGTCAGAAAGTTTTTTCTAATATCTAATCTGTCTCCTTCCTTTTAGTTTCCTCCCATTGCTTCTAGTCTGTCCTTGTGCAAATGAGAATAGGGCTGATCCCTCTGCACTGTGACAGCCCTTCAGATATTTGTAGACCGCTATTAAGTCTCCTCTCAGTCTTCTTTTTTGCTGGTTTTCTAAGCTAGACTTGCACGGGGCATATCATTTAATCCGGATTAAGGAGGGAGACAAGTGGAAGACTGTGTTTAATACCCCAGAGGGGCATTATGAGAGTTTGGTGATGCCTTTTGGTCTCACTAATGCCCCTGCTGTATTGCAGTCCTTTATCAATGAGGTTCTCTATAAGTTTGTGGGCATTTTTGTATTAGTATACCTGGATGATATTTTGTTCTTTTCCCCTGATTTTGACTCTCATGTTTCCCATGTTCGCCAGTTCCTCCAAGTTTTGCGCGAGAATTGTTTGCTCGCCAAAGAGAAAAATGTGTTTGCTGTACAAGAGATCACATTTTTGGGGCATATAATTACCCAAGAGGGTTTCAAGATGGACCCTGAGAAGGTTCGAGCGGTGCAGGACTGGGTCCTACCAGAGAATGTGAAAGCCCTACAAAGGTTCTTGGGATTCGCCAACTATTACCATAGATTCATTAGGAATTTTTCGGTGATTGTTAAACCTCTTACTGATATGACAAAGAAAGGGTGCTTTCCTACTAAATGGTCGGCAGAAGCAATGCAGTCATTTCAGATTGAAGAAGTGTTTTGCTACAGCCCCGGTTCTAGTGCAGCCAGATTCTTCTAGGCCTTTTATTGTTGAGGTCGATGCTTCAGAGGTGGGGGTTGGAGCAGTTATGTCTCAAGGAACAGAGATATTGTAAGATCTCTGCCCGTGTGCATTCTTCTCTCGTAAATTTTCTTCTTCGGAACGAAATTATGATATTGGGGACAGGGAATTGCTGGCGATTAAATGGGCATTCGAGGAGTGGCGTCATTTTCTAGAAGGGGTGCGACACAAAGTAACGGTTTTCACGGATCACAAAAACCTTATATATCTGGAATCTGCTAAGAGACTTAATTCCAGACAGGCACGCTGGTCGCTTTTCTTTTCCTGCTTCAATTTTTTTGTTACATATCGTCCAGGCTGGAAGAATGTGAAGGCCGATGCTCTTTCGAGAAGTTTTCTTCCAATAGTTTCTGATGAACCTCCTGCCCCTATCCTGTCTGAAGGGGTGGTGGTGTCGGCAGTGTCATTAGAGTTAGAGGAGCAAGTCTGTAGAGCACAAAATTTGGCCCCGTCAAAGCTTCCGGTTGGGAAGCTTTTTGTTCCAGTTCATCTAAGGTCACAGGTGCTGGCTGAGATTCATAGTTCGGTATTGCCCGGGCATCCGGGAATTAATAATACCCATAGGCTACTCTCTAAAACGTTTTGGTGGCCGTCATTACGACGCAATGCATTCAGTTTTGTTTCAACTTGTTAGGTGTGTGCCAGAACCAAGTCATCCCGCAGTCGGCCAGCCGGTATGTTATTACCGTTGCCTATTCCTATGAGACCATGGACTCATTTGTCCATGGACTTCATTACAAATTTGCCACCTTCTGATGGCAACACAGTTGTTTGGGTGGTAGTGGATCAGTTTAGCAAAATGTGCCATTTTGTGGCACTCCCTGGTTTACCGAATGCTAAGACGTTGGCGAGTTTATTCATTTGCCACATCGTTAGACTACATGGTTGCCAGAGAATATAGTCTCCGATTGTGGCGTACAATTTGTTTCCAGCTTTTGCCGAATAGTCTCCTCTCGTTTAGGTATCCAGCTCTCGTTTTCCTCGGCATACCATCCGGAGACCAACGGGCAGACAGAGATGTAATCAGAACCTGGAGCGATATTTACGTTATGTCTCGGAAAACCAGGAGAACTGGTCGAGGTTCTTACCACTAGCTGAGTTTGCTCTAAACAATAGACCACTGGAGGCTAAGGGGACATCGCCGTTCTTTTGTAACTACGGATTTCACCAATGTTTTGGCCCCCTGTCCAAGAGGGTTTCGGAGGTACCAGGAGCAAATGAGTTTTGTTCTGATATTGAGGCCAGGTGGGCTGAGGCTGAGAAATTTTACAGCGATCTGTTCGGCGGAGCAAGCGAGTTGCAGACAGTCATCGCTCTGAGAGCGCGGGATTCGGTGTTGGAGACTTGGTTTGGTTGTCTACCAGAAATATAAAACTCAAACAACCGTCCGCTAAACTTGGCCCGCGATTTATCGGTCTGTTTAAAATAATTGAGAAGATTAATGCGGTCGCTTTTCGGTTAGAAATTCCCAGTGCGATGAAGATTAACAATGTTTTCCACAAATCTCCTGCTCAAAAGATTCATCGATTCTGGGAATGATTCACCACCCCCAGCTCCTGTGCTAGTGGATAGGGAGGTGCAGTTTGTAATAAGTTGCATTTTGGACTCTCGTTGAGTCAGGAATTCTTTGCAGTACCTTGTACATGGGCACGGCTATGGCCCAGAAGAAAGGTCATGGGTTCCTGCAGTTGATGTTCATGCGGATCGTCTGGTAAAAAATTTTCACAGATCAAATCCTGGTCGTCCTGGTCCTAAGGGTCCTGGGGCCCCTTCTACAAGGGGAGGTACTGTTGCAGCTGTTCTGAAGTCTTTACCTTGCTTTCAGGCCGGACCAGGGTTTAGCAGTGTCTCTACCTTTCCTGGAGCTTAGGGGTGTGGTGGTTGGATGAGTGATGTCAGTCCTCACCTGTTTCTGAGTAGCTCTGCTCCTATATAATCTGTGCTAGAATTGACCTCAGTGCTGGTCAATTTTCAGTTGCTGCCTGGACTGCTGCTGAGGAGCACAGCCTGCCACTGGAGCTCCTCCACTTTGCTGCTTTAGTTAAGTATCTTCGCGTTTTTGGTGTACTGTTCCCTCTTTTGTATCAGGGCTCCCTGGTAGGTAATATTTGGTGGCCTAGGCACGTGTTGTGGGTCCGCACCTGTCGGAAGCGATCGGCCCGCCGAGTAGGCAGGGCTCCCTCCCAGGTTAAGGGTGTTCAGGGAAAGGATTTCACTCAGTTTTGTTTTTTCATTGCACAGTTGTGCCTTTTCTTTTGTTTTTGAATATTGCACATCCGGTAAGGACGCAACACCCAGATACTTTAACCGTTCCTCATAGGACATGATTTGCAGACCACTCACCATCTTCTCTTCTCTGAACTTGCTACAGTTTGTCTATGTCTTTTTTAAAGTGCTGTGCCCAAAACTGGACACAGCATTCCAGATGAGGTCTGACTTGAGGAAGAGTAGAGGGGGGTAATTACCTCACGTGATCTAGACTCTATGCTTCTCCTAATGCATCCCAGAATTGTGTCTGTTTTTTTTGACTGCTACATCACATTGTTGACTTATGTTCAGTCTATGATCTATTAGTATATCCAAGTCTTTTTCACATCTGCTGCTGCTTAGCCAAATTCCTCCTATTCTGTATGTGTTTTTTCCATTTTTCTTACCCAGATGTAAGACTTTGCATTTCTCGTTGTTAATTACCATTCTGTTAGTCGCCGCCCACTGTTCAAGCTTTTCAAGATCTTTTTCAATACTCTCCCTCTCTTCCCTAGTGTCAGCTATCCCTCCTAGCTTTGTGGCGTCTGCAAATTTGATCAGTTTCCCATCAATTTCCTCCTCTAGGTCATTTATAAAACATTGAACAACACTGGGCTTAGGACAGAGCCCTGTGGTACCCCACTTGATATATTCTTCCACTTGGATGTGCAGCCAATTATGACCACTCATTGAGTATGATTAGCCAGCTGTGAATCCACCTAACAGTTGCCTTGTCAATCCCATATTTGGTCATTTTTTCAATAAGTATGGTATGAGATACTTTGTCAAATCCTTTACTAAAGTCAAGACATACTATATCCACCACATTTTACTGATCAACCCAGTTATTTATTAACCCAACCATTTCCTGGTATAGAAGTCAGGCTCACAGGCCTGTAGTTTCCTGGATCCACCTTCTTCCCTTTTTTGAAAATAGGCACAACGTTTGCCCTTTTCCAATCTCCTGGGACTTCTCCTTTTCTCCAGGAATTTTCAAAGATTATGGCGAGTGGCTCAGCAATTAACCCTGCTGCTTCCTTTAGTATACTAAGATGTAATTCATCTGGACCTTGAGACTTGAATTCATTTAAGTTAGCTAAGTGGTCCCTCACCGTCCTTCTGCTTATAGATAGCCTTCATTATTTTATTCTTCCAATAGCACGGAGAAGATCAGTTGATGTTCCATCTAGTTTCTGAGAGAAAACAGATACAAAATAGGAATTTAAAAGTTTAGCCTTCTCAACGTCATTCTTAGCCACTTCACCATTTTATCTTGTAAGCATCCAATAGCCTCTTTGAATTTTCTTTTGCTTATGACCTACCCACCAAATCTTTTTTTTATTGCTTTTGGCCTCTTTTGCAAGCCTCAATTCATTATTAGCTTTAGCTTTTCTGACGCTTGCCCAACAGTTTCTTCTTTAGATATTCTCCCCTCTTTACATTTGCCAAACAACATATTTTTCCTTTCTTTTTAACATGTCTTATCCTGGTCTCTTTAAATGTATGCAGTTCTGCGTTCATCCATCCTGGTCTCTTTAAATGCTTCCCATTCTTGCTTATTTTAGGGATTGTTAATGATTGTGCTTTGAGAATCTGATTTCGCAATATTTCTCACCCTTCTTGGACATTTCTGTCCTTAAGAACATGCAGCCATTGGATTCTTTCTACCCTCTTTCTGAGTTCATTGAAATCTGCCTTTCTGAAATCCAACCTTGAGGTCTGAGTTTACTCAGGTCTTCCTCCCCTTTTTATCCAAAATTCAAGGATAGCATGATTACTGCCTCCTATGGTCCCAGCCACCCTTATTTCCTCAACCATTCTCTCCCTGTTGGTAAGAATTAGATCCAAGATAGCAGATCCCCTTGTTTTCTCCTCTACCTTTTGGAAGATGTTGTCAGCAAGAGCTGATAAGAATTTGTTGGATCCATTACTTTTACATGAGAGGGATTCCCAACAAATATCTGGATAGTTAAAATCTCCCATAATTACTGTCATGTTTTTTTGAGAGCTTGGTCATCTGATGTAGAAAGAATTCACCAATATTCTCTGCTTGTCCAGGCAGCCTATAGTAAAAGCCTACACTAGTGTCCTTTCTGTTGTTCTTACCCAAACAGTTTCTACAGAACTACCATGCTCTGAAGCTTGAATCTCTGTGGAGATAAATGTTTTCCTACCATACAATGCAATACCTTATCTCCTTTTTTAGGTCTATTTCTTATAAATAAGTTTTATCCTTCAAGCCTTGTATTCCAATCATGTGTATCATTCCACCAAGTTACCGTGATGCCTATGACATCATATTTCTCTTCTTGTGTTAGGAGCTCCAATTCTCCTTGTTTGTTTCCCATGCACTGTGCATTTGTGTAAAAACATTTTAGTTTGTGATTTGTGTCTTTTGCTGCTCTACTTTCCCTCTGAATTTTTTTGTCTTTGTTTTTTTTTTTTACTTCTAATAGCAAGGTTCTTAAATGTATTATTTAGCTACATATTTTTACCTGGCGTTTCACTTCCCTTCCTATATTGTTCTAGTTTAAAGCTCTCCTAATGAGTGAAGCAAGGCATCCACCAAATATATGCTTACATGGTTTTGGAAGGTGCAACCCGTCTCTAGCAAGCAGTCCATCATATTGGTAAATCACTCCATGGTCTAGAAATCCAAATTTTTGTTGATGGTGCCATCAACGTAGCCAGTTGTTCACCTGTACAATCTGACTGAAGAGGAAGAGAAGCAGTTAGCGGAGCAGCAGGAGGCCAGTGAGCTCAGCCACCGGGAGAAAGGTCCTGCAGGTAACATCATCGAAGCTGCAGAGCAGCTGTGTGTCTGTGGGTCTAAGTGTGTGTCTGACTAAATGAGGGGGTGTAAGAGTGCGAATCTTTGTGTGGGGTGTAAGTGAAGTATAAGTGGGTGACTGCATGAGAGCAAGTAGAAAGTGTGTGAGCGTTTGCGCACGGGCAGAGGTGTGTGAGCGTTTGCGCACGGGCAGAGGTGTGTGAGCGTTTGCGCACGGGCAGAGGTGTGTGAGCGTTTGCGCACGGGCAGAGACATGTGAGCGTTTGCGCACGGGCAGAGACATGTGAGCGTTTGCGCACGGGTGGAAGTTCGTGAGCGTTTGCGCACGGGCGGAAGTTCGTGAGCGTTTGCGCACGGGCGGAAGTTCGTGAGCGTTTGCGCACGGGCGGAAGTTCGTGAGCGTTTGCGCACGGGCGGAGGTTCGTAAGGGTTTGCGCACGGGCGGAGGTTCGTGAGCGTTTGCGCACGGGCGGAGGTGCGTGAGCGTTTGCGCACGGGCGGAGGTGCGTGAGCGTTTGCGCACGGGCGGAGGTGCGTGAGCGTTTGCGCACGGGCGGAGGTGCGTGAGCGTTTGCGCACGGGCGGAGGTGTGTGAGCAGCCGCGCACGGACAGAGGTGTGTGAGAGGCTGCGCATGGGTGGAGGCATGTTTGGAATGTGATCTAGTTAATCGTCACTACTTCACTACTTCCACAAGTAAATTGTAGATCCCCCATAAGGATAAGCGCCATCCCTGGCAATGTCATCCAGTGGGCTACTTGTGCAATGTGAGCGGTCCTTGATCAGCCGATTGAGGGTACATACTGTTGCACAAGATGAGTGCTCATCGCACGTTTAGAAGCCCAAATCGTGGATCTAAATGAGGGACTGGCAACACTGAGATCCATTTGCATCATAGAAAGGAGTTTGCTGCTCACTGAGCAGGTGCTCACTGGGGTAGAGGCGGGGGAGGATGGTAGTACGGAAGAGCAGGGGGAGCAGGCAGCCAGCTGGGTGACAGACAGAAGAAGGGGTAGGGGGAAGAGAATCAGGGATGCTAGTCCTGAACTGGTACAACCCAACAAGTTTGCAAAGTTGGGAGATGAGGGGGATGCCAGTACAGAGCCAGCACCGCTGCAGCACAACATGCCCTCGGAATGCCAGGAGAATACCTGCTCCAGCAGAACAAACAGGTCCAAGTGGTGTGGGACTCGATTATAGGGGGGACAGATGGGGCAATCTGCCATAAATACCAGGATCGTTGAATGGTGTGTTGTCTTCCTGGCGCTCAGATTTGACACATCTAGATCGGATTGACAGATTACTGGGAGGGGCTTGGGAGGATCCAGAGGTCATGGTGCACATTGGCACCAATGGACAAATTAGAGGTCAATGAAGGGCCCTCAAAAACGATTTCAGGAACCTAGGATTTAAGCTTAGGGTGAAAACCTCCAGGGTAGTTTTCTCAGAAATAGTACCTGCACAAAAGCCACACTAGAAAGGCAGCAGGATCTTAGGGAGGTAGACAAGTGGCTCCGGAGTTGGTGTAAGAAGGAGGGGTTCGAGTTTCTGGAGAACTGGGTTGACTTTGCTGTCGGCTATAGGCTCTACCATAGGGACGCACTGCATCTCAATGGGGAGGGTGCAGCTGTGTTGGGGAAGAAGATGGCTAGAAGGCTGAAGGAGTGTTTAAACTAGGGGAGGGCAAAAAGATAGACAGTGTAGATAGCGACCTGGGTCTAAGTAATGGGAATGGGGTTGAGCAGGGGGTGGGGTTAATACAGTTAGAATTGACAGAACAGCCAATATTACCATTAATAGCAAAATGAATTTAAAGACAAACAACAACAACCGTATAATCTGTATGGCTACGAATGCAAGAAGTCTGATCGGCAAAGAGTGTGAGCTTGAAGTGAGAATGACTGATAACTATGATATAGTTGGAATAACGGAAATATTGCTTTATGATAAGTGTGATTGGGCGGTGAATTTACAGGTTTACAATCTCTTCAGAAGAGACCGTGGTGAACAGAAAGGGGGAGGGGTGTGTCTACATTAAATCATACTTAATGCCAAGCTTGAGACTGGAGCCCTACACGCCACATATGTAACCAATAATTCAGCCAACACTACAAGGCCATAAGCTACAATCTCCTTTTCCTTTGCTCATTGGCTGGGCACCATTTACCCCCTGACCTCCCCCCACTCCCTATCCCTTCTCCCACCCTTTATCTTTCCTTCCTCCTCTTCTTTCACGTGTATCTGTTTGTTCTTATTAGTAATCATTAGTATTTTTCTCTTTGTTTTTTCTTTTATTTTGGCTAAATAATTTAGTATTTGCCCGACGAGACATACTAGCGTTTTACAGGAAGTTGCTTATACCGATAAAATAAACTGCCTTAGAGAATGAAAATGTAAATTGAAGAATAAAGACAGATTTTGTGTATGTCAATTCTGTTTATTAGATGATTTGCTTTTACAATTCTGTACTCTTTGTATCCTCATGGCAGACCAAATAAAAACCTTTTTGAACCATACTTAATGCCGAGGCTGCGAGAAGATATAGGTGTAGGAGACGAACACGTGGAAACTCTGTGGGTAAAAAATACAGGGAGAAAAAAAAAAACTAAATACTGATAAAGGTTTTCTATAAACCACCAAAAGCAACAGAAGAAATTGAAACTTTATAATTAAGGCAGATAGAAGAGGTGTCAAACCCCAATGAAGTACTTATTATGGGGGACTTTAATTATCTGAATATAAAATGGGAATACAAAACCTGTAAATCTCACAAGGGTGATAAGTTCTTGAGAACAATTAAAGATAACTACTAGAGATGAGCGAGCACCAAAATGCTCGGGTGCTCGCTACTCGAGTCGAACTTCCCGCGATGCTCGAGGGTTCGTTTCGAGTAACGAACCCCATTGAAGTCAATGGGCGACCCGAGCATTTTTGCATGGGACCTATGCTCCGCTAAGGTTTTCATTTGTGAAAATCTGGGAAATTCAAGAAAGTGATGGGAACGACACAGAAACGGATAGGGCAGGTGAGGGGCTACATGTTGGACTGCATCTCAAGTTCCCAGGTCCCACTAATAAGCCACAATAGCGGCAAGAGTGGGCCCCCCCCCCCCAACAATTTTTACTTCTGAAAAACCCTCGTTAGCAAGGCATACCTTAGCTAAGCACCACACTACCTCCAACAAAGCACAATCACTGCCTGCATGACACTCTGCTGCCACTTCTCCTGGGTAACATGCTGCCCAATCGCCCATTTCAGTAATAGTAGCAGTCAAGACAGGCCCCGGTAACAATTCCGAAGCAGCAGTATACGGGGAGCACAGTATTAGTTCCATTTCAGTAGTAGTAGCAGTCTAGACAGGCCCCAGTAACATATCACTAGCAGCAGTATAGGGGGAGCACAGTATTAGTTCCATTTCAGTAGTAGTTGCAGTCTAGACAGGCCCCAGTAACATATCACTAGTAGCAGTAGAGGGGGAGCACAGTATTAGTTCCATTTCAGTAATAGTAGCAGTCAAGACAGGCCCCAATAACAATTCCAAAGCAGCAGTATAGGGGGAGCACAGTATTAGTTCCATTTCAGTAGTAGTTGCTGTCTAGACAGGCCCCAGTAACATATTACTAGCAGCAGTATAGGGGGAGCACAGTATTTGTTCAATTTCAGTAGTAGTAGCGGTCAAGACAGGCCACAGTAACATTCCCGTTGCAGCAGTTTAGGGAGATAACAGTCTCTTTCACATTTCAGTAGTTGCAGTATAGACAAGGCCCCAGTTACATTTATGTAGCAAAAGTGTAGGCTAACCCCACACACCTTGCTGTACCATGTACCATGAGTGCAGGCGAAGCCCATAAAAATTACTAGGATTACACTGTAGGCGAGAGCCCAAAAAAATTGGTGTACCAACAGTAATGAGGTGTACCTCAGAAAAATTGCCCATGCCCAACCAAGAGGGCAGGTGAAACCCATTAATCGCTTTGGTTACTGTGGCTTAATTTGTAACTAGGCCTGGAGGCAGCACAGTTAAAATAAAACTTGGTTCAGGTGCAAGTTTCAACGCTTTAATGAGAATTGAAACGTATAAACATTGTTTACAAAAGTAATATGACTGAGCTTTGTGGGCCTAAGAAAAATTGCCCGTTCGGCGTGATTACGTGAGGTTTTAGGAGGAGGAGGAGGAGGATGAATATAATACACAGATTGATGAAGCTAAAAGGTGCCCGTTTTTTATGGTGATAGAGAACGATGCTCCCATCCGCGGGTGCAGCCTACGTATTGTTTAGGTACCGCTGCTGTCCGCTGGTGGAGAAGAGAAGTCTGGGGAAATCCAGGCTTTGTTCATCTTTATGAGTGTAAGCCTGTCGGCACTGTCAGTTGACAGGCGGGTACGCTTATCCGTGATGATTCCCCCAGCCGCACTAAACACCCTCTCTGACAAGACGCTAGCTGCAGGGCAAGCAAGCACCTCCAGGGCATACAGCGCGAGTTCAGGCCACGTGTCCAGCTTCGACACCCAGTAGTTGTACGGAGCAGTGGTGTCACGGAGGACGGTTGTGCGATCGGCTACGTACTCCCTCACCATCCTTTTACAGTGCTCCTGCCAACTCAGCCTTGACTGGGGAGCAGTGACACAGTCTTGCTGGCTAGCCATAAAGCTGGAAAAGGCCTTGGGGAGTGTTCCCCTGCCTGCGCTGTACATGCTGCCTGATCTCCGCGCCTCCCCTGCTACCTGGCCCTCGGAACTGCGCCTTCTGCCACTAGCACTGTCGGATGGGAATTTTACCATCAGTTTGTCCATCAGTGTCCTGTGGTATAGCATCACTCTCGAACCCCTTTCCTCTTCGGGTATGAGAGTGGAAAGGTTCTCCTTATACCGTGGGTCGAGCAGTGTGTACACCCAGTAATCCGTAGTGGCCAGAATGCGTGTAATGCAAGGGTCACGAGAAAGGCATCCTAACATGAAGTCAGCCATGTGTGCCAGGGTACCTGTACGCAACACATGGCTGTCCTCACTAGGAAGATCACTTTCAGGATCCTCCTCCTCCTCCTCAGGCCATACACGCTGAAAGGATGACAGGCAAGCAGCATGGGTACCCTCAGCAGTGGGCCAAGCTGTCTCTTCCCCCTCCTCCTCATGCTCCTCCCCCTCCTCCTCCTCCAAAACGCGCTGAGATATAGACATGAGGGTGCTCTGACTATCCAGCGACATACTGTCTTCCCCCGCCTCCATTTCCGAGCGCAAAGCGTCTGCCTTTATGCTTTGCAGGGAACTTTTCAAGAGGTATAGCAGAGGAATGGTGACGCTAATGATTGCAGCATCGCCGCTCACCATCTGGGTAGACTCCTCAAAATTTCCAAGGACCTGGCAGATGTCTGCCAACCAGGCCCACTCTTCTGTAAAGAATTGAGGAGGTTGACTCCCACTGCGCCGCCCATGTTGGAATTGGTATTCCACTATAGCTCTACGCTGCTCATAGAACTTGGCCAACATGTGGAGCGTAGAGTTCCAGCGTGTGGGCACGTCGCACAGCAGTCGGTGCACTGGCAGATTAAACCGATGTTGCAGGGTCCGCAGGGTGGCAGCGTCCGTGTTGGACTTGCGGAAATGTGCGCTGACCCGGCGCACCTTTCCGAGCAGGTCTGACAAGTGTGGGTAGCTTTTCAGAAACCGCTGAACCACCAAATTAAAGATATGGGCCAGGCATGGCACGTGCATGAGGCTGCCGAGTTGCAGAGCCGCCACCAGGTTACGGCCGTTGTCACAAACGACCATGCCCGGTTGGAGGCTCAGCGGCGAAAGCCAGTGGTCGGTCTGCTCTGTCAGACCCTGCAGCAGTGTGTGGGCCGTGTGCCTCTTCTCTCCTAAGCTGAGTAGTTTCAGCACGGCCTGCTGAAGCTTGCCCACCGCTGTGCTGCCACGCCGCGCGACACCGACTGCTGGCGACGTGCTGCTGACACATCTTGATTGCGAGACAGAGGTTGTGTAGGAGGAGGAGGAGGGTGGTTTAGTGGAGGAAGCATACACCGCAGCAGATACCAGCACCGAGCTGGGGCCCGCAATTCTGGGGGTGGGTAGGACATGAGCAGTCCCAGGCTCTGACTCGGTCCCAGCCTCCACTATATTCACCCAATGTGCCGTCAGGGAGATATAGTGGCCCTGCCCGCCTGTGCTTGTCCACGTGTCCGTTGTTAAGTGGACCTTGCCAGTAACCGCGTTGGTGAGGGCGCGTACAATGTTGCGGGAGACGTGGTCATGCAGGGCTGGGACGGCACATCGGGAAAAGTAGTGGTGACTGGGAACCGAGTAGCGCGGGGCTGCCACCGCCATCATGTTTTTGAAAGCCTCAGTTTCCACAAGCCTATACGGCAGCATCTCCAGGCTGATCAATTTGGCTATGTGCACATTTAACGCTTGAGCGTGCGGGTGCGTGGTGGCGTGCTTGTGCTCAAACAGTTGCGCTAGCGACGGCTGGACGCAGCGCTGAGAGACATTGCTGGATGGGGCCGAGGACAGTGGAGGTGAGGGTGTGGGTGCAGGTTGGGAGACGGTCG